>NW_022196906.1:100118921-100129399 GCF_008632895.1 Mastomys coucha
AAAAAAAAAAAAAAAAAAAGTTATTGTGTCTGATATTACTGGGATATCCCCCACTTTGTTCCCAGAGAATTTTCTGTTCTCTTCTTCTTCTTCTTCTTCTTCTTCTTCTTCTTCTTCTTCTTCTTCTTCTTCTTCTCCTTCTTCTTCTTCTTCTTCTTGTTCTTCTTCTTGTTCTTCTTCTTCTTCTCCTTCTCCTTCTCCTTCTCCTTCTCCTTCTTCTTCCTCTACCTCTTCCTCTTTTTCTTTCTCTTCTTCTTCCTCTTCTTCTTCCTCTTCTTCCTCCTCCTCTTCTTCTTCTCCTCCTCCTCCTCTTCCTCCTATATTCTGTTTCAAAAAAAGGTAGGGGTCACTCTACTCTCTTGTTTCTGAAAGGGTTACAGAGTTGGTGAGGTGCACTGGAAAATGGAGAACAAAAAGGCTCAGCCCCAGTATCTGAGCAAGATAGAGGGAGTTTCTCGAAGGAGGAAAGAGGGAAAGAAATTGCCAGATGGTGGTCAGGGCAGAGAAAAGCTGAAAAGGCATGAGGACAATCTGATGAAACAGCCTGCTTCGAAATAAAGTATCAATCTTGAACCAACTGTGCTGCTGGAGTTAGAGAGGGCCAGCTGGCCCTGAGTTACCAGACCATCATCAGCTTTCCCAGTAGTCATACAGCATATGCCTGCTAAGGACAGGATGACATTCTACAGACATGGCAGATCTAGGCCCTTTAAAGAGGTCATGATTTCATATGAGATGCACTTGCCTTACGTGAAACAAATTCTAAATAGCTGGGCTACTCAAAAATAGAATTATTCCCCAAGACTGGAAAAGATTGATAACAGCTGTACTAGAGGACAGTTCACAGTTGCAATGGTTAACATGGTGAAGGGAAGAAGCTGTGAATATTGAACCATGAAATGGAGAGAGGGGAATGAATATAGTAAAAGAACAGTTGCTGGCTGATCAGCTGGGTGATCGGGTGGTACCCTGTTCTACAAGAACAGATTCAATTTGATGATGCTACTATAGAACAGTGTTACTTACTGGCTTCAAGAGCTTGGGACAAAGTTGAGGAGTTTGGAGGAAGTCTACCTCCTTTACAAATATTATACAAAGCTCTGGAGAATCCTTCACTGTTTTGTTTTGGTTTGTTTGTTTGTTTGTTTTGAACACAGATTAGTTTCATCTGTGAACAAAGCCATATTAGACTCTGATGCAAGGCAAGTGCTGATAGAGACCTTGGCATTTGAAATGCAAATACTCGATGCAAAAATGTTATTAGACCACTAAAGGTATGGGGAGTGCCCATGGATGAATGGATAAGGGATACGACTAGTACTGGCAGTTCTAACATGTATGGCTTATATCATAGGCCTTGATACCCCAAAGGCCCAGCCCTTGCTTGGACAGGAGGGATAGACTTGAACTGTTTTGTCTTGGGCCTTGGCTCTACCCCAGAGAGGCTTAGGAACCAGGCTGTCCCGTGGGCCTCTGTTTAGTTGTTTAGTCTATCCTGTTGTGGCAGAGGCTGCCTCCTGCTTGAGCTGGTATCACTTCTTCCAGGGACAAATGAAGGCTGTGGCTTGGATGTAGCCTCCTCCCTCCTCCTTATTCCTCCTTCTACAAGGCAAGATGCACTCATTCACTCTCAAGTCTCCAAAGAAGTAAGTAAAGTGGAAGGATCCGCGAGAAGGGACCACAAGGCCCTGGAACCTTGGGGTCAGGTCAGGGGTCTCCCCATACCAGCAGTGGGGCCCTAGGTGGCCTCATCCCTGGCTGGCCCCAGGAATGGCTGAACTACCAGCATGGGGGTAGATGACTCAGTTGTACCTGGCTCAGCTGTCTTATCATTTCCCAGGTACATGAGAGCTTGGGCTGCTTTCTGGAAGCCTATTGACCACTTGAGTCAAACGGTCTGAAAATATACACAGATTTTAACCCAGAAATTCCATCTATCCTTGTGTGTCTGCCCCAAGGAAACTGCCACTTCTGCTATTCCCTGCCCACCCAAGCAGGATATCTGTTTCCCAGGAATACAGATATCCACAGAGGCAGGAAAACCAGGATGTGAGCCCTCTTGTGTGCCAGGTTCCATTCTAGGTAACATTCCAGCCTGTCCTCACAGCCAGGTTTTATTCTCTCTGTCTTTCATGCACTAAAACCAAGGCATCCAGGGAGGCTGAGGCAAAGAGTCAAGGGACTCGGCTGTAGCCCTGCAGGCAACAGAGGGAGTCCTAAGAGACACGGTGGGCAGGGAGGGTATGTAAGCCCCCACAGCCCATCCTGACTCTTTGCAGCATTTCCCTTCACAACACTATAGCTGGTACTAAGGGCAGAGGGTGATGCCTCTCTCTCTCTCTCTCTCTCTCTCTCTGCCATAGACACCAAGCCCTGGTGTCGTCGGTTCCTCCCCCCATCCCCTCAGCCTCTGCTGCAGCCTCTGGATGTGCCTGGAATCCCAACATTGAGCTGCAGAGATGTCTGGCCAGAACCGCAAGGTCAATTCCTCCCTTAGCTCGATACACACTACTGCAGCCTCTGACCAGCCTCAGGGGAGCCCCCACCCCAACTCCATCTCGAAGAAACAGACTGAGTCAACTCCTTTCCCACCTCTAGACCTGGGAGACTATCATGGGAGAGAAAGAAGCAGGGGCCCTGCCGAGCCCTAGACCCCTCTCTTCAAGGTAACTGCTGCTGCTGAACCCCCCACAAGCACTGTCCAGAGGACCTGAAGGCAGACCCAGGCAAAAGCCAACACTCCTTCCTTGGGAGCCCCCAGTTTAACAGAGAACCATGGGAAGGAGGCTGCAGTCCCCCTAGAGCCGCATGTGGCCTCTGAGCAGGCAATAGGGTCAGGAGAGCCAGGTTAGAGCCCAGCTATGCTACCTATAGCTATGTGATTTGGGACACTTAACCCTAGTGTGTGTCCCAGATTCCTGTGTGGAAAATGGGGAAAGGGCGATCAGAACCTCAGAAATTTGGAAGAGGTGGGGCAGGACCTGATGTGACCATGAAGGCTCCTGCCACCACCACCTGAGTGTGGCCTCAGCCTGTTCAAGCTCTGCACAAAACCTTTTGTGTGCACCTTGAATCATCACAAAAAAATCCCGTGAGACACACCTATTCTCCTCAAGCATGCGGTATGCTCCATGGGTCACAGACAGACAGTCAAAAGGGACTGAATCACCTTGTGGTGAGGCCAGTGATGGGGATGAGGGACTATTGACTTGAAAGACAGTGGGGGTGGGGGAGAGATGGGGGAGGAGGGGGGCAGGAATGAGATTTGGATGGGAAGCACACGGAGATGGCAGTCTGAGTATAGGCAGGTGCTAGACCAGCTTGTTCATAGGTCAGTGTTGGTCTTAGTCAACTTTCCAAAGTGCTACAAAGGGCATGTTCCTGGGGTCCCTGTTCTTGGAGGAAGCCTGAGCCCTCAGCCCTGCTGTTGTGGTTGCGGGCCCTGGTCTCTCCTGTGTTGCTTAGCCTGGTCAGGCTGTGACAGATATGCTCAGGAGGTGGCGGCCTTAGGTGGTTGATTCCAAGTAATCAGGCTCCTATCCAGACCCTGACTGTCCCGGGGACACAGGTGCAGCTCCTGCCTTGTCCCCCTCCCCCAAGTCACAGCCCAGCAGAATGCTCCCCGGCCTGCACATGGAGCTGGCTAGGCTCCCAGAGAAGTCACCAACATGAATGGATTCCTCGCCCTGCCACCCCAGCCCCCAGCGGATGAGGGATAGCCGGCACTGAGACAACAGGAGGCCTGCTTCTGATCAACCCTGGCAGCTTCCTCCTTCCTTTGGAAAGAGTGCCAGCACCAGCCTGGAGACTTCAGGCCAAGGCTCAACTTCGCCTGCTTTGCACTACACCTTAGCAGGCAAGGATCAAAGTTAAGAGAAGGCTTGCCATGGTCCCTTGCCCTGGACCTTTGGCTCCCTGCATCATGTGACATGCTTCTTCTTGGCCCACCAGACCTGGCACTGGATACCTGAGAGGCCCCCGGGGGTGGAATTCAAGGCGTAGGAATGGAGTCTGAGTCTCATTGCTGTCATGAGTTCTGGAAGGTCAAGGAACACCTGGAGGGTAACATCTGGATAGGGTTGGTCAGCTGCTGTTAGGCTTAGGAGGTAAAAGCACAGCTGAGCCTGACTTGGGCCTTAGGCTTTAGGATCTGCTGGTGACTAGAAGCTGGTGGCCCTCGTGGCTGCTTCTCAGAGTTGGTCTGAGCCTCACCAAGCTGAGATGTGCAGCTGTGAGAGTGGCAGGCGCGGGGCTCACAGAGGCCAGTGGGTTCCAATGGCCCCATCTCAGCCAGGTCCTTGGCAACCGGCACTGCACTCAGGCCACAGGTTACCAAGAAGCAGCCCTATCAGATCTTGGCACCAGCTGAGTGATCTCAGGCCAGTCTGAGTGAAGTAAATTGCAGTCTTTAAACGAAAGGGGACCAAGGAGGCTGGGATGAATACGGTTTGGCTGTGACAGGCCTGTACTTGGCACGAGTCATCCTGTTTGTTCGTTTGCTTGTTTTTATGCAAGGACTCCCTCCATGGTTCTGACTGTCCTGGAGCTAAATAAATACGAAGAACAGGCTGGAACTGAACTCACAGAGATCATCCTGCCTCTGCCTCCTGAGTGCTAGATTAAAGACATGCAACACCAGGCCTAGCCCATTGATGGTCTTCTTGATCCAGGTGGATATCCCTGAGGCCTACACGTCCCACACTCTCCCATCCCTTGTCCCATTTGATAGATGGAGAAACTGAGCTGAGTATAATGCCCTGACTGGCCAAAGGCCATAGGGAGTTTGTCTCAGAAGCGACTTGGCTTACCTCACCTTGGTCTCGTGGGCCACAGGAAATGGTCAGGAAGGTATTTGGTGGCAGAGATGGGAAGCCCTCAAAGCCTTAAACTACTCTCTGGAAAGCCTTGGCTGTGAGCACGGCCCTCCCCAGCCTCCCTTTCACCCATGAAGCTTCAACCCTTTCTCTCTAGCTTCGGATGCTATACCCACCTTCTGTCTTCCCATCATGCAACCAGGCTTAGGACTGCTCCAGGAGACAGACAGACGCTGAGGCCTGTGGTTGCTGTGTTCCTTCCTAGTCGTGCTCTGCCCAACGCAAGCATGAAGCCCGGCTGGAGTGAGGCTCAGGAACTCTATCCCGCCAGGCAGACGCCTGTGGTAGAAGAGGGCACCATGTAGGACTTGTGTCAGAGGAGTGGCAGAGGTGGCAGAAAGGAGGGGCGGGTAACAGGGTAGGGAGTGAGGAGGTGGGGTAGGGGTAGGCTTGGAGGAGTGAATGAGAGGGAAGAGAGGGGCTGAGGGACAGCAGAGTGAAGGTTTTTAAGCTACCAGTCATGTCTGGGCCAGCCCTCCAGCTCTAGTAGGGATGCGTGCCTGGGCCTCTCAGTTCTCTGCTCTTCTCCCTTTGTTCACAGCAAGGATGCAGAGCCCCAGTAGACAGAGAGGCTATGAGGGGCCCCTGGTGGGGGATCTGTGTGTGTGCAGGCACACAGAGGGCCCCCCCGAGAGCACTTCTTGGACGGTCTATACACAGCGTAGCCCCATGTATATGCATTCGATGCCCGCCTCAGCTAGAATCACAGGTGTGCTCCAGAGGGTTGATCCACATTGCTGAAACCAGTTTTCCTCAAAGCGAGGGGCTTGGGTTGCTTCTCTGTCTTGTCTTAGTCCCACTACCAGCTCCCTGCACCCATCTGATTGGCATCCTGTGGAAGGGGCCCGAGTGGGGCACATTAAGTCTCCCAGGATTCCACCCTGGGGATGTTGCTGGCACAAACGCCCTCAGCAGGACTGTGCTCTTAAGCAGTGAGGTACTCCCTGGAGAGTGTCGGTCCCTCTGAGTGTGTGCAGGGCATGGGGATTATTGATGCTCTGTGATGCTAGGCAGGGTTTATTCCCCCCCCCCCACCGCCTCTGTTCCTCATCTGTAAACAGGGATTAATAATTGTGCAAATCTCCCAGGGTCATGAGAATTAATTAAACAAGAGAGTACCAGAAAACTGAGCTCAGCCAGCATCTGGGGCAGAGCCAGAGCAGAACGTGCTTTCCTCTGGGTTCCTCAGGTTGTCCTGTGATCACACAAGGCTGCTCTGTCCCCTGAGGAGACCTGCCCCCGCTCCGTCTGTGTCCCGCAGCCAGCACCACCTTCCCTTCCCCATACAAATACCAGAACCACTCTTCCTAAGGCTAAGACTTTTCTGTGTGGTTCAGGGGCCAGCCAAAGAAAGCGCTTGTGTCTCCCTGTGGCTTAATGTCAGGTCACTCAACCAGTGTCGTGTAGTGAAAGTCCTTTCCACAACTTCCCATCTGTGCAAGCTTCCATCTTGGAGTGCGGGTGGAGGCCCCTGGCCAGATTGAAGGAAGGGCAAATCAGTATGGGAGCCTTCAGGGGCCTGCAGTGGTCAGACTGGCACCCATCCATCAGATCTGTGAGATTCTTTCTGCATGACTATAATGACCACAGGCTCCCTTCTGAGGCCCATGGACCCTTCTGATCCCAAGCTAGACGCTCATGCCTTCCCAGCAAGACCCAGGCTAAAGAAAGAGGATACAGAATCTCCTAGAAGATAGGTACTTGTGAGCTGCAGTACCCCCCTCCCCAGCCCCCTGGGACTTCTATTGCCTGTCAGATGAACTCAAAGGGAAATATTTCTGGGTTAAGTCTACTGCCTGAATACTAGAACATGGAAGAAATTCAGATTTTCTCCCTAAGACTTTCCCTGGATCCTGAGGTCTAGCCTCCTCTAACACCTGAATGTCGTAGCCCTTAGGGATGCCAGGAGAGAGGACTGCAAGTGTTCACCCTAGGAGGATGATAAGTCTGGCTCCAGCTAGGAGAGTCGCCTCACCCCATCCTCCTCCCCTTCCCCATCTCTGAAAGCCAAGACTCCACTTCTTGGCTTTCAAAGAGAACACTGTCATTTTTTTTTTTTTTTTTTTAACTATGGAGACCCAGCAGGTGATGGAGCAGTAAGGCTGGCATATTGTCATATGTTGGAAGGCAGGCTCTGTGGGTAAAGGAGCTTGCGGCCAGCCCTGACGACCTGAGTTCAGCATCCAGAACCCACACAGTACAAGGACAGAAGTGTCTCCTGCAAGTTGTCCTGACTCCTACACATGAACCACTGTGCATGCACACATGTACATGCACAAGTGAGGGTACACCACACACACACACACACACACACACACACACATATACTAAATGAAGAAATGTAATAAAAGCCGTTTTTAAAGGTTGTTTTTTATGCTTTGTTCAGACATTTTTTTCTTTTTTTTTTTTCTTTTTTCTTTTTGGTTTTTTGAGACAGGGTTTCTCTGTATAGCCCAGGCTGTCCTGGAACTCACTCTGTAGACCAGGCTGGCCTCAAACTCAGAAATCCGCCTGCCTCTGCCTCACAAGTGCTGGGATTAAAGGTATGCACCACCACTGCCTGGATTTTCTTTCTTTTTTTGACAGAGTCTTTCTTATTTAGTCTAGGTGGCCTCCAACTCTCAATTCTCCTGCCTCAGCTTCCTGAACGCTAGGATTTTACAGGCCTGTGTCACCACATTTGGCTTTTCCAAAGCATTTATCGAACCCTACTGAATGCCAAAGGAGGAAGGGAAGGAAAGCAGACCAACCAAGGTCGCTCAGACAATTTAGGGTTGATAGCTTCTATCTAGGCAGAAGGACCCCAGAGCCGCTTCTGCCTGGTGGGTTTGTTCTAGACTCTGCTGGTGGGTGCCCAAGACCACAACGAGCTGACAGTGGTCTACTCTGGCTTGGAACACTTCTCCAAGTAAGTGCTCAGTCTTCAAACTCAATTTGACTACTTCCAAGAGATGAGGCTTGAGTCTAGGGACTTCACCTGTCTGGGCACTGTCTCCTTCTGGTCCATACCATGATGGGAACTGCACAGAGGTCACATGGTGTGTGTGTGTGTGTGTGTGTGTGTGTGTGTGTGTGTGTGTGTGTGTGCAGTAAGTGCCCAGTAAGCTAAGTCATGAGTTTTCTTCTCACCCACATTGTTCAGCTAGGCAAAGGGCAGGCTGGGGTCCAGTGTTTGTTGGCCTCCTCTTAGTAAAGCCAGACCCTATAATTCACTTTCCCATTTATAAGTCAGCGATACAGAATCACAGGGACCATGCTACTGAAGAGGTTAACCGAAAGGAAACAAAGACCAGGCATCTGTGGCCTGTGGTTGTGGGGGCAGAATATCACAATACAGGGCACAGGTAGCGTGTGTTGAAGTGGGCCTAGGGTGGAGACGTGATTCCTCCCATGCCCTCTGAGTGACCCTGGGTTATCTCCTACAGACAGTTCCTTCCAACTCTGCTCTCTGTCCACTGCTTATCTCTTCCTGATAAATGGCCCAGTGTCCTTTAGAGGAAGAGCTATCTGTGTCCTTTAGAGCCTTCCCTCACTAGCCTGGGCACGGCAGGGCCTAGGCACGTGGCCTCTGAACAAGAGAGTGCTAGGTAAGGATAAGGCTCTGCACCCAGAGAGGTTGGCCCTCCCCAGATTGTCCTGACAACAAAGGTCAGATAGGAGAGACAAGGTTTGGCCTGACGGACTCTGAGAGAGACATAGTCTGGTTTTCGCAATAGGCTTTCATTCCATCTCCGAGTACCTGCTCTTGCACATGCCCACCACTACATACACCACATAGTCTTGGCTCCTCAGACACACTGAGCAGTGACAGGGTCATAGGGAGGAACTGGACATTGCTTTGAATTATGATCCATATGTGACTCTTAGCCACCACAGCTGGTGACAGAAACCTACCAATGAGGCCATCAAATGGACATCTACAGAAGAGAGAGGCCTGTGCCTGTCCCTGTGGAGTCCCTTGGCCCCACAGCTGTTTGAAGACTGTCTCTTGAGGGCCAGGCCCAGGCTCCCAACAGGAACAGGAAACTTCCAGGAGCCTGCAGACCCTTGTCCTGCAGATAGCACATGCTCAGAGAGCAAGCAGCAAGAGAAATAGTATCCCTTCACTTTGGTCAGAGGGCTAAAGACCTCTGATCCTGCTTCTCCTCCTGGCTTTAGCTTGATGCCTTCATAGGCAAAGGCAGGTTTGTGTGTCTGTCTGTCCACACAGTACTCACCCAACCCATGGCATGTATTAGAGCTGAAGGAAATCTATCGATGCTAGCTAGATATCGTGGATGCTGACTCTGTATGCCTGAGTATCTGAATATTTTCATTCAAAAAACACTTTTGCCGGGCGGTGGTGGTGCACGCCTTTAATCCCAGCACTTGGGAGGCAGAGGCAGGCAGATTTCTGAGTTCAAGGCCAGCCTGGTCTACAGAGTGAGTTCCAGGACAGCCAAGGCTACACAGAGAAACCCTGTCTCGAAAAACAACAACAACAAAAAACTTTTGAGTTGTGAGATAGGGTCTTATAAACTTACTATGTAGCTCAAGCGGGCCTTGAACCCTCGATTCTCCTGCCTCCACTTCCTAAATACTAAAATTACCAGCGTGTACCACCATGCCCAGCTTCAAATGTTCTTTTTGTTGTTGTTTTGTTTTTTAAAATTCTCACTCATTTCATAATGAAATGGACACCGACTTAGCTGGTGTCACTACTGTTGCTGATCTCTTCATGGCCGCCCCCAAACCAGCCATAGATGGTACTGTGTGAGGACCAGAAGGCTTGTGGGTTAACGTTGGGTTACTCAGGCAGTGCCATGGGGCAAATCCCCTTTCCATACCTTCCACTCTCACATAACCTAGTCTGGAGTGAAGGTAGGGCCCTTAGTCAGGATTTAAAGATGTTGGGGCTGACTCTAGGATGGCATCCTATTGTACTCAAATCTAACTTTATCTACATTACTTCGAGATTGCTGTGAAGAGACACAATGATCGAGGCAACTTGCAGAAGGAAAGTTATTGGGCTTACAGTTTTTGGAGGGTTAGTGTCCATGTCTGTCATTGAAGGGAGCAATGGCAGCAGGCTCTAGGCATGACTGGTGCTCTAGCGGAGAGCTTTCATTCTTATCCATAAACACAAGGCACACAGAGAGAGAGAGAGAGAGAGAGAGGACGGGCACTGTAGGCTTTTGAAACCTCAAAGTACCTCTAACTCCAGTGACATACCTCCTCCAACAAGGCCACACCTTCTAATCCCTCCCAAGCAGTTCCATTAACTAGGGACCATGTATTCAAATGTATGAGCCTATGGGAGCCATTCTCTTTCAGACACCACAAACCACCTCTGTAAACATTCTCAGCAGGTGGATATGGGCTGACATTGCCTGCTTACCAGCTTGGGGCACTTGAACTTGTGTTTTTGTCCTAGAAACACTGCAGAAAAACTGAAGTTTCTACAGTTATTTACTAGTAGGCACATATTTATAAGAACACACTCTGGGCTCATTCTGTGGGTGAAGTGATAACAATGACCAGTAAAATCACGGTGTATTGTCTAAAGTGGAATCTGATCTCTCTCTCTCTCTCTCTCTCTCTCTCTCTCTCTCTCTCTCTCTCTCT
>NW_022196906.1:100129484-100144426 GCF_008632895.1 Mastomys coucha
GGGGGGGGGGAGTGAGATCTAATTCCATGCTGAATGCTCAGCAGAACAGGCACAGGACCCACCAAAGCCTTAGGAGCCTGGGAAGTTGCTCTGAGAGTATAGTAACAAAACAGGGCCAGGCAGGCTAGTGCACACCTGTAATCCCAGCACTCAGGAGACAGAGACAGGCAGATCTCTTTGAGTTCTAGGATAGGTCTACATAGAAAGACCCTGTCTCAAAAAGGGGGATGGGGAGAGGAGGAAAGAAAAAGAGAGAGACAGAGACAGAGAGACAGAGACAGAGAGTGACAGAGACAGAGAGAGAGAACAAAAACAAAATGGAGTGATTCACAAAATGGAGACACTCCTGACATCAGAAGATGCGAGCAGCAGAAGCAAGCACCTCAGCATAGCCAGCAGTACCCCTCACCAATCAGGAGCAGGCCAAAGAATCTGCAATTATATGATAAGCCTCAGAAGGTCCTAAAAACTCAAGACTGCAGGCAGCTCAGCCAACCACGAGCAACAGTGGCAACAGTGTAGACCCTCTCAATGACTTCATCTCGCACCATGATATCCTGACTCTGGCGGCCCTGGCTCTCACGTTATGACCAAATGAGTGTCCAGCACTCTGGTTGACATAGTTAAGCATAACTGAGGCCATGAGCAGTTAGCTTCTGTCAGTCTAGAGCCAGCACCCACTACTGTCCTTCCCCTGCCAGTGGACGAGGATATGACGGCTTGCTGTGCACTGGGTTATCAGGCTTGCAACCCACATGTGCCTCCTCTGCCCACTGTCCGTGAGTCCTGCCTCCGGATACTGGTGGTATCACTTAGAAGCTAGATTGTTAGATTCATCTGTTATGAGTTGTGCCTGGCCCTTTTTATGTGTGAACAGTAAACGGTGTGTTTGAAAAGGACACCTGGTTGTCTACCTCCCTGTAAGGTCCAAGTCCCGTTTGAGACAGGAGGGGGCTAAGAAGCTCCTCTTGAGAGGCAACGACAGTAAAATGGGAAGGGAAGATGGGGCGCTGTGTTGACACATTGTTTAATTTCAGCACTCAGGGGGCAGACGCAGGTGGAGCTCTGTGAGTTCAAGACTAACCTGGTCTACATACTGAGTTCCAGGACACCCAGGGCTACATAGAGAGATTCTGTCACAAACAAACAAAATCACAAAGAGGTTCCTGGCAGAAAGAAAAGTCCAGCACAGGCAGATGGCCAGAGGGATCATTAAAGTAGACCAGGCACTAGAATTGGAGGCAGGGAGGAAGCAGGGTTTCCAGGAAAGAGGCAGAGGAAGGGCAGAACAAAACAGCACACAGGGCCACTTGGGGAGCTGCCTTAGGGTTTCTACTGATTCAATGAAATATCATGACCAAAATGCCAATTGGGGAGGAAAGGGTTTATTCAGTGAATGCTTCAACATTTCTATTCATCACCAAAGGAAGTCAGGACCAGAAATTAAGCATGACAGGATCCTGGAGGCAGGAACTAAGGCCTGCCTGGAGGCATGCCGAGGCCATGAGGGGTATTGCTTCCTCTGGTTTGCTCAGCCTGTTTTCTTATAAACCCCAGCACTACCAGCCCAGGGACGGCACCACCCACGGTGGGCTGGGCCTTCCCCCATTGATCACTAATTGAGAAAATGCCTTACAACTGGAATTCATGGAGACATTTCCTCAACTGAGGCTCCCTCCTCTCCGATGACTAGCTTGTGTCAAGTTGACACACAAACCCATCCAGTATGGAGCCGTGGCAAGTAAACCTGAAGGAGCAGGAGACCCGGGGTGATTTTGAGAGGCTCCCCTCTGGTTGTCAAGTAGAAGGTAGATTCTGAAGGACTTTGCTCCCCAAAGTCTGGGGTAGGTTTTGCTATTGTGGCCAGGGACTTATTGTCATCTGCTGCCTCCCTTGTGGCTGACTAGACAGAGAGAACCTGAGGGCAGGAATTGGGGTTGGGTCTGCATCTAATTCATTTAGCTCTTCTCCCTTTCCCTCTCCCTCTCCCTCTCCCTCTCCCTCTCTCTCTCTCTCTCTCTCTCTCTCTCTCTCTCTCTCTCTCTCTCTCTCTCTCTCTCATAAGGTCTCATTATGTAGCTGAGGCTGGCCTTAAACTTACTACACAGCCTAGGATGGCCCTGAACTTATGGTCTTCCTGCCTCTGCCTTCCAAGTGCTCGATTACAGGTGAGTATAACTACGCTAGGCAGGTATCTAACTAATTTCTAAAAGCCCAGAGCTAGACACAGCAGAGGCTGACAGAGGAATTCACTGAACAAGTGTCCATCTATCTGATGATGATCCTGAAGTTGTCTATCTGGCACTGTCTCTGCCTACAGGCTGGTATCCACAATTTGGTCCGGCACCATTGGGCCAGCGCAGTCAGGATGTGCACAATAACAAGCTAGGCAGCCAGAAAACAAGCTGGGTACTTCCAATGCTCACGTGTTGGCTGTCAACTGGGAGAGTCTCACCTAGAACCCCACAGCCATATGGCCAGAACCGCCAGCGCCATCTATCACAGACGAATCAGCCTGGCCCACAGTACCACACAGAATTCAAGGTCCTGTCCAGGGTCCACCTGTTCCCCAGCAAATGAGGTAACAGGACAAAGATGGCAGCTGGGGGGTGGCTGCAGGTTAGTTTGCAGGGAACCATGGCTGGGCGCTTGAGGAGAATGGCCCCTCATCCAGAAAGGGATAAAGCCGGGCACATTCACAAGCAGCTGGTGAGCAATGAGCTGTCAGGCAGGGGAGCTGTGTAACCGGGAGCAGATGCCAGAGAAGCCTCCCAGCTCCACTCCACCCCACCATGTTCCCTTTGCCCCACTGGGCTTCAGAAGGCAAACCCTCCTGCCCCCTGCCTCCAGACCGGATGATTGTGGTGTCTGTGGAAGAGGCTGGTGATAGACCAGAGAGCCCTCCTCTTCCTCCTTATCTCGTCACACACCACACACACACACACACACACACACACACACACTGACAAGGTCCTCAGATCTGAATGAACCAGGAAGTGCTCCCAATGGCTTCTTGTGTCCTCTCCCCAGCTCTGCTCCCCTGGAATTCTCTTCCCCTGCTTAAGGACACATCCGTCCTTTAGGTCTCAGTTCATTTGCCTCTTCTTTCAGGGAGTCCTCCCTGACCTCATCAGGAGTTCCCACGGACTCTCTTGCTCATCCCCTACTAACGCTTCTCAGTCTATCCTGGAACTGTCTGACCACCGGGCTGTCACCTTCAATGCCATTAGGTGTGTCAGAGTCCAGCGCAGTATCAAATAGGGTGTCTCCAAAATCCCTTTGAACTTGGCACTGGTCTTGACTGGACCTCTTGACTCTAAGCTTACTGTCATATGCCTGCAGAGTACAGGCTTGACCTGAAAACTAACTGGCGCCTGGGACCTGGGATCCCTGCACTGAGAAAGGGAGGGTGTGTCTAGGACTCTTCCGCAGCACGGTCCTCACTTGGGAACCGGCCTCTGAGAGCAGGAAGCGGGAAGGGACTTACCTTCTGTTCTCCCACCCAATCTCCAATTTAGAAGTGACACACCCTGTAATTTGGAAGACTAATTCAGTGTAGGGTTAGGAGAAAGCACTGTGCACCGAATGATGCCAAGCTGTTGGAGCCATACTTCTTCCTGCCTATTGGATTAAACCCACATCCAAGCAATCTTCTCTGGTGGGTACACCGCCACAGACAGGCCCTTCTATGTGGCCAAGGCTGATCTTGAACTTGAGTCCTTCTGGAGCCAACCTGCTGGGATGAAAGGTGTGCATCACTGTCTCCTTGCTTCCAGCATTCAAGCACGGTTTTACCTCCTCCCTTGTAAAATCCTCTGTGACTGACAGCAGGCCGATCCAGGTTACCTGCCCGGTAGGTGTCTGGTTGCCTTCCTATCAGCAAGGTTGGCCCAGAGCCCTGCCCAGGGTCTGGCTTGGCAGAGCTGTGCTATCTGATAGGCAGAGAGGCCACTCCAATCATGACTGTGTGGCCCTGGGCCAGAAGTGGCACTTGCCTGGGCCTCAGTTTGCTTGTCTGTGGGCCAGACGCAGAGCATTCATTAGTGAATGCTCAAATGAGGAATAGAGCAGGCATAGCCTGGGTAGTCCCTAACCCTCTAATCTCTGAGTCCTGCTCCCCTAAGGTACAAATCTCTTAGCTCAACACATGTCAGCAAGGAGGGTCATCGTCCTTTGTGTGTTAAAGCTGGGTGGAAGACTGGGGAAGGGCAGGGCAGGTTAAAAGCTGAAAGCTGTAACTGAGGTGTCAGGTGACAGGCTTAGGCAGAGAGGGACAAAATACTCTTTAGAGTGATCCCCCCCAATGGATCAGTCCTCTCAATTCAAGGACCCTAGATATCCTGGGGTAGCAGACTGTCTTCATAATGCACGGCCCCCACCCTCAGTTCACCCACACCCTAGCAACTCCGAAACTCCTGCTAACTGGGCTCAAACCGTCTGTCGCTGGTGATTCACACACTGCTCCTCTTTCCTCTTCCTGACTAATTATAGCTCTTGCGTGTTTTTCCTCCTGGAAAAAAAAAAGTCTTCTTAAAAAAATATATCCCCAAGCCAGTGGTAATTAATTTGGTGAGCCTCGCTGTCTGCATTTCAGACTGGCTTTGAGGACGGGCAGGACTCAGAGTGGGGAGTATACACTGAGCCAAAGGCGAAGGACTGATGTGGGTTGTGGGCTATGTGTGAGGATTAAGTAGCAGAAGCTCAACCCGGCCCTCACAAGATCCATCATGGCTTTAGGGACCCTGGAGAGTCGTAGTAACCATCATGGGGACTCTGTCCCGTGCTTAAGAGCAAAACACCTACCATATGCGTAGACACGTGTACCCTGGTATTTGCTAAAGCATGCCTGGATATAGACACAACCCTTTAGAAAGAGGGTCCCACAGTCATTGGTGACCTAAATAGAGATAGGCTCTAGGGAAATTAAGTCCTCCAAGGGCAGGGACTTCCCTCACTTGTCTTTTGGGGAGTCATAGTGACTGTCCTGGGACAGGGTGACACTAACATTCTCTAAGCTTCTCCAATGTTTCAGCTGGTGTGGGCAGCTTGGGAAGGAAGGTGTGTCCAGGAACAACTATGAAAGGGGCAATCTGACTGGATCAGAGAGTGCCAGGCAGAGCCTAAGAGGAGGCAGAGAGCCATAGAATATCCATAGATTCAGAGAGGAAGCCTCAACCAGAGACAGGTCTCGGTCCACGACTGAGAGATGAAGATAAATAAAGCCTAGAGAGACAAGACAGGAGCAGGGACCCAGCAAAGAGAGTATTGGGGTCCTGGACAGAGTCACAGGGATAGCTGGGATGGGCAGGAAGCCCAGATCCTTCGTAGCAGTGTTCAGGCGCTGGGGGGTAGGAGAGAAGCCTAGGCTGAGGACCACTGAGAAGAAAGATGCAGGGGCAATGTCTTGATAAGGCTTGGGCTGCTGGTGAGGCTCCAGAGAGACAGCGCAGGCATGGCAGTCCAGATCGGACTTCAGTTATAAACATGGTGCCTTCTGCCTTTATCAAGTCAGATAGACTATTTGGGGAATATCCCAGGATGCACTCTGGCCTTGGGATTAAAAGAGCTAATGCTGATGGAGCAAGGGAGCCAGAGTGAGGTAGAAGCAAACTCATGCTAGGATAGTAAAATCAAGGGCAGCCTGGGCTACACAGCAAGTTCTAGGTCAGCCTAGGGTCCAGAGTAAAGATCTGTCTTTTTTTTTTTCCTTTCTTTTTTTAATTAAAAAATATTTTATTCTATCTTTGCACAGGTGTTTTCATGCATGTATACCTGTGTGCTGGGTGTGTGCCTGCTAACTACAAAGGCTTGGAAAGGATATCAGATGCCCTGGAACTGGAGTTATTGGCAGTTGTGAGACATCATGTGGGTGCTAGGAATCAACCCCAGGTCCTCTGGAAAGGCAGCCAGTGCTCTAAACCACTGAGCTATGTCTTAGCCCTAAAATTCTGTCTTTTTTATTTTTTTTTAAAGATTTTATCTATTTATTTTATATATATAATGAGTACACTGTAGCTGTCTTCAGGCAGACCAGAGAGGGCATCAGATCCCATCACAGATGAGTGTGAGCCACCATGTGGCCACTGGGAATTGAACTCAAGACCTCTGGAAGAGCAGTCAGTGCTCTTAACCTCTGAGTCATCTCTCCAGCCCCCCTAAGATCCTGTCATAAACAAATAACAAAGCACCTAGTCTTGTGGGGTATGCCTGTAATCCCAGTGTGATGGTTTGAATATGCTTGGCCTGGGAAATAGCACTATTAGGAGGTGTAGCCCTGTTGGAGTAGGGGTGTCACTGTGGATGTGGGTTTTTAGACCCTAGTCCTAGTTGCTTGGAAACCAGTATTCTCCTAGCAGTCTTCAGATGAAGATGTAGAACTCTCAACTCTTCTTGTAGCATGTCTGCCTGGATGCTGCCATATTCCTGCTTTGATGATAATGGACTGAACCTCTGAACCCATAAGCCAGCCCCAATTAAATGTTGTCCTTATAAGAGTAGCCTTGGCCAGGAGATCATGGACAGGCTGTGCCTGGAGGTGGAGGGCAAGATGATCAGTAGAACAGAGGGTACCATCAACAATGACTTGCTCATCGGTGGAAATGCTTCTGCTGAAGGTCTGGAGAGCGAAGGTACCAAAAGTAGAGTAGTCACCCCCCCCCCCCGTGTTGACATTGTCATGAACTATCACTTACAAGAAACCAGCTTCACAAAAGAGGCCTACAAAAAGTACATCAAAGACTACATGAAATCACTCAGAGGCAAACTTGAAGAACAGAAACCTGAAACTGTAAGCTTTTTATGACTGGAGCTGCAGAGCAAATTAAGCACATCCTTGCTAATTTCTTTCTTTCTTCCTTTCTTTCTTTCTTTCTTTTTTTTATGGTTTTTCAAGACAGTGTTTCTCTGTATAGCCCTGGCTGTCCTGGAACTCACTCTGTAGACCAGGCTGGCCTCGAACTCAGAAATCTGCCTGCCTCTGCCTCCCAAGTGCTGGGATTAAAGGCGTGTGCCACCACTGCCAGGCAAATATTTATTTGTTTATTTTTTATGTATATGAGTACACTGTAACTGTACAGATGGTTGTGAGCCACCATGTGGTTGCTGGGATTTGAACTCAAGACCTTCGGAAGAACAGTCAGTGCTCTTACCTGCTGAGCCATCTCTCCAGCCCATCCTTGCTGATTTCAATAACTACCAGTTTTTTATTGGTGAAAACATAAATCCAGATGGTATGGTTGCTCTCCTGGACTACCATGAAGATGGTGTGACTCCATTCATGATTTTATTTAAGGATGGCTTAGAGATGGAAAAATATTAACAAAATGGATCCCTCACCTGTCACCATAATTGGCAGCTGCTTACCATCCACACAACACCAGGACTTAGGACAAATGGGACTGATGTCATCTTGAGTTTTTATTTGACTGTGATTTTTATTTGGAGTAGAGGCATTTTTTTTTTTTTTAAGAAAAAAACATGTCTCATGTGGGTTGTCTAAAAATAAAGTTTATTTAAATTTAAAAAAAATAAGAGTAGCCTTGGTTATGGGGTCTGTTCACAGCAGTAAAACCCTAAGACACCCAGTTTTCAGTAGGTAGAGGCAGGAGGATTACTGGTAACTTTGGGACCCACCTGGTCTTTCTAGTGAGTTCCCATCCAACCAAGGCTACTTAGCAAAACTTTGTCTCAAAACCAAAACTGAAAACAAAAAGAAATGTGTGTATATACACACATGTATATATGTATGTATATCCTTCCTGCCAACTCCTAATACCAGCAGCCTGTCCCTTCTTCAGGCTCCAGGCCAGATTGACTTCATGACCACGTTTCTTTCCCTGGGCCTATAAAAGCAAGATCTGTCTCCTGCTTAGATCCCTCAAGACAAAGTCTTTCAGATCCCCAGGACAAAACTTGATGGCCTTCTCAAACTTCAGAACAGGATCTGTCACCTTCTCAGACCCCTCAGGACAGAGCCCTAGTTGTTTTCTCTCAGACCCCTCCGGATAGAGCCTATCAGCTTCTCTGATCCTCCCTCCAACCATCCAGATCAGGGAAAGACCCCCTCCCCCAGCTCCTGGCCTGCCTGGCTCTGGCAGCTGAGGAGGTGTTGACAGCTTGCTAACCACAGGCAGAATGCCTCTGACTTCAGCCATCACCTCCCCCAACTTCTCTGGACACCTGACATGGCCTCCTGCCTGGCCAGGGTCAGGGCTGGGTGCCCAGGACCTTTTAGCCAGGCAGCTGTCGGGATTTCCGGCACGAGAAGTCTCTCAGCCACTTTCTTGTCTGGAATCTCCTGGCCAAGTCTGCGCTCTTCTGGGGTCCGTGTCTGAACTTTGGAGCATCTGTCGTTAAAAGGGAGAGGGATACAACAGAAAGCAGGTGGCCTTTTTGGTGGCCTTTAGCCCAGAAGGCTCAAGGACAGTGTCTGAGAGCCCCAGGAATGGGGGGAAATGGCTGCCAATTCTGGGGCAGGGCTTTAGCGAGTCCGTGAGCCAGGAAGACTTAGGACTACTCACTGGTAGTCCGAGCAGCCCATTGGGTCTGCAATACATGATGGGCCAGGAATTTTTTATGGTAACAGATGGTTTTTCATAGGCTCACAAAACAAACCAGAAAACTTCCTTCGTAATGACTTATAGACTAGAGACAGCACAGTTTGGGTTAATCCAGCCCACGCTCTGGGTAGACTACACCACCCACCTCTTTATCTATAAAATGGATTACAGTAAACCCTCTTCTCCTCTTCTTCTTCTTCTTCTTCTTCTTCTTCTTCTTCTTCTTCTTCTTCTTCTTCTTCTTCTTCTCTCTCTCTCTCTCTCTCTCTCTCTCTCTCTCTCTCTCTTCTCTCTCTCTCCTCCCTCCCTCCCTCCACCCCTCCCTCTTTCCTCCTCCTTCTCTTTCTTTCTTTTTTCTTTCTTTTTCTTTCCATTTCTTTTTTTTTCTTTTTTTTGAGACAAGGTCTCTCCGTGTCACCTTGGCTGTCCTGGAACTCACTCCGTAGACCAGGCTGGCCTTGAACTCACTGAGATCTGCCTACCTCTGCCTCTTGAGTTCTGGGATTAAAGGTATTTGCCATATCAGTCAGTGATGGCAACCAAGACTCTACCTAGAGGCTCCAAACCTTCCCCTGAAGCCATCTTTCTCCTGCCAAGCACCTAGTGGTTTAAGTCGATAGGCAGCCCTTAGCTACCCTAACCCACTGTAATCCAGGGCAACCACACTGAGCTCTAAAGGAAAAAAAAAAAGCCTAGCCGGGCACTTAGAATTGAGATTTAGAGTGAACTCCCTCCTGGAAAGGAGCATGGCCAGGCCCCCTCCCTCCTAGCCTCTGCGAAACCTGGAGCTGTTGGCTGAGTGCCTGCTCTTCTGATGTGGAAGCCACAGACTGTGCCCAGAGATCTTCTATCCTCTCTCTTCACTCAGCCTCCCTGTCTTCCAAGCTCTTCTGACCTTTGGTCCCAGCTCCTTCAACAAGATGAGGAGGAGGAGAGATGGCCACCCCCATCCCAGACCTTTTTTAGCCCCCTGGGAACTCGGCGTCCTCCCAGCAAGGGTGCGTGGGTCGCGGTGAGTATTAATAGCTTGGCTGGAGGAGGTGACAGGGACTATCATAGCCAAACTCTGGAAACTTCACTTCCTAGGCAGGCCAGGCAATCCTCCTGTCCCCACATTCCCTATTGGCTCTAGGCTTCTCCATTTCTGTCCCCCAGGGGCTCTCTCTGCCCCCACAGCTCCCACCCCTTCAGGCATGCCTCTTGGCTTGAGCCTTCGTGAGATCCTCTTGGGCCAGAGCTCTAGTGGGGTGATGGTGTGAGGCTGCTCTGCGACCCACCCATGGGAGATGAGAACAGGAGGTGCGGGGGGGGGTGGCCTGTCTGTGACAGGGAATTTGTCTGTCCCCTTGCCTGTCCCCTGGCTGTCTGCTCCTTCCTGCATGCTTCCTCCATCTTTGGTTCTGATGGAGCTGTACTATGTTCTCAAAGTTCTTGTCCATGCTCTGTTTAACATAGGAAGAAGTGGAGAAACTGAGGCAGAAGAATGCCAGTCTGGGGAAAGTGCTTGCATACTGTTCAGGTGGGCCACCTCTCAGGGCAGTTTGGCAAAGAATGACACTCTGAGCTGTGACTGGGGACAGTGCTCTGTTGCCTCTAAGACTAGGCTGTAAGGGCAGCCACAAACCCACACACGCTGGTCTGGAGCACTCATCTCTACCTTCTTAGCTCACCCTCCCGCCCTGCAGCCTTCAGTCTTGGGGGAAAGGATACAGAATCTGGCAGCACCTAAGGAGCACCGTAAGTGCAGGATGTGACCCACAGTTCAGGGACAGGAGGAACCCTGAGAGCAGGAAAGCTGAGTTGGAGCCTCAGAAAGTGGGGTCCCTAGCTCTTCTTTCTGTCTTTCTTTCTCTGTCTTTCTTTCTTTCTTTCTTTCTCTCTCTCTCTCTCTTTCTTTCTTTTTTTCTTTGAGACATGGTTTCTCTGTATAGCCCTGGCTGTCCTGGAACTCACTCTGTAGACCAGGCTAGCCTCGAACTCAGAAATCCGCCTGCCTCTGCCTCCCAAGTGCTGGGATTAAAAGTGTGCGCCACCACTGCCCGGCTAGCTCTTCCTTCAAAAGTCATATTCAACCCCTGGAAGCCCAATCTCACTTAAATTAATCTCTGTTCCCAGCCTGACTGATTTATTTCTAAGAAATGCAAATTTCTGGGTCTCTGAGGGACTCCTCAGTCAGCAGCAGCTGACTAACATAATCCTCTGACCCCTGACCACTAGCTCTACCCTTAGTCTAAGACCTAGCCTTGACCCAGGTTGAGCTTACACTCTACCCTCATCAGATCTGAGTAGTGTTCCTGCCCTGAAGCCCCTGATTTCTGATCAAGTCTGGACCTCTGCTGCAGAGCAAGGTAAAAAAAACCTGCACACTGAGGCTAGATGGATGCAGGATCTCTGACCCGGGACTCAACTGAGCCTCATACCAGTGGCAGGCCTAGGGAAACTCATCCCCTCCTCCTTTCTCAACTTGTACCCTTGGTTCACCCAGGTCCCTCGTTCTAGAGGAAGCTTTTGCGCCTCCCAGGCACCTCACCCTGAGTCTTGAAGCAAGATGACACTAGGAACACGTCACACCAGGTGATTTGTGGAAGAACAGAGGTGGGAGCAATGCTATTTCTGGGATGAAGCTTACTGGTTTAGACTGAGGACAGAGCAGAGCCCTCTGTGGGACAGGGAGGGGAGGAGGCAGATGGACTCTCAGACACATAAATACAGCATGACAGATAATCCAAGACCGGGGCAAAACTCTCCTGGGGCAAAAAGGCAGACATCCATACCCCAGCCAGGGGGCAACAAATTGTAACAATACACACCCTTAACTCCTTCATCTGCTTTTCTCTCTAGTGAAGGAATAAGTACTCCTGGAGGCTCAGAGCGGAAACTGGATTTGAGTCTTGCTTCTCCTTCCCAGGAACACTGACCTGAACCAAACTGCACAGCCTCAGTCCACAGTAGTCTCTGTATCCCATCCGTAAAATGGGACCGTTTGCTACATTCATTTCAGAAGTTTACAACTTCAAAATGCAACTGCCTAGTGAGTCTCTGCATGCGCCCAACACACGTGGAGAGCTCAGGAGAGCTGGTCAGGTATGGTGGTGCACATCTGCAGTTCCAGAACCCCAGAGATGAAGGCAGGAGGGGCCAGTTCATGTCCAGTCTCGGCTACATAATGAATATAAAACCAGCCTGGGCTCCGTGAAATCCTATCTTTAAAAAGTCAAAATAAAAAAAGAAGGAAGAGCTAAAATTAGCTCTGCTTCGGAGGTGAAGCCCCCATTTGCTGCCCTGCCTTCGGCACTCATCCTACCCTCTGAGCCAAGGGCTCCTGAGAGACACACTTTGGAAACCCTGAATAAGATTCTTGGCCTGCAGCAGAATCATAAGCTGACAATTACAGGAGCTAGAACAACATGGGATTTGTCAGCATGGAATTAGGTCACAGAACTCTTAAAACCAAGAAACTACAGAAGCCCCAATAACTCACCCTCCTGGGGGAACAATGCTCATCGAATTTCTTGAACCAAGCACAAAGGGCACAAACAGACCAAAAAATAGGGGGAAGAGGGAGGGAAGCAGAGATCCTGATTGGCAACAGCTTGGGCACTCTTAGATCCTGAAGCATAAAGGGAGGCTGAGGGTTCAGAGAGGGTGAGGGCTCCTCTGGCTTCACCAGGGTCTAATTTTTTAAAGATGTATTTTATTTTTAATTATGTGTGTATATGTGCATCTGTGTAGGGTATGTGCACATGGGTGCAGGTACATGCAGCAGCCAGAAGAGGGCATCAGATCCCTGTTTGTAGAGTTACAAACAGTTGTAAAACCAGGGGTGGGGGTGGGGGTGGGGTGGGGGTGCACGCCTTTAATCCCAGCACTTGGGAGACAGAGGCAGGTGGATCTCTAAGTTCAAGGCCAGCCTTGTTTATAGAGCAAGTTCCAGGACAGCATACACAGAGAAACCTTGTTTCGGGGAAAAAAAAACAAAAAACAAAAAACAAACAGTTGTAAACTAATGGACCTGGGTTCTGGGAACTGAACTTGGGTCCTCTGCAAGAGCAGTATGTACTCTTAACTGGCAGTCTATGTCTCCAGCTCACTATTATGGACTTGAATCTCCCCATTTCTTGGGGATTCTTCTCCTCTGCCCACTTAGATTCCCTGATGGTCCATCTTCTAGATCACCCCCCTGGCCTGTTGACTCTCTTCTGACTCCTAGAATCCATCTCAGCTGGGTGAATCCTTGGGGCTGTCCCTGCTCCCCTTGGCAGTCACAATAGTATCCTATAGAGTAGAATTCTGACATATTCATGACCACAAACCCTCTCCTCTGGCTTCCCTTACAAGTACAAAAAGGATTGGCCTGCAGGAAGGATCCGTGTATTGAGCAAGCGTTGAGCATACGTGGATACACCTACCGTACACCAGGGATTTACATACATTCTTTCTAATCTGGGAGCCCAAAGACCAGGCAGGGGAATCACATACCCAAGAGCACTTTGCTGAAGGTGGCAAGAGAGTTCTGAACTGCAGCTAGTGTCCTGGGAGGAGAGGAGCAGTTATATAGCAGCTGTCAAATAGGTTATGGTTTAAGGGGCTGCGACAGCGACCTGTGGCCTGATCTCTGGAATGAAGGTGGGGGTGCTGGCCACCACCATGGTTGGCTAGGCAAGCCCTTCCCCTTGGTGCCAGTCCTGCATGACCTTTCTAGGTGGTTAATGAGGGCCCAGACACCACTCAGTAATTGGCCTCATTAGGCGGCTAGGACTGCTCAGGGGATGGGGTGGCGGATGCTGGGGCCCTGTGGGGACAGGCCAGACAGCAGCCTGTTAATTACCTGAGAAATCAGACAATTAGGCTTTCTGCCACCCGCCTGCCCATGTCCTGCTGGCCCCTAATTACTGAACGGCTGCTGAGCAGGCCAGGAGTGACCTGGATTTGGACCGGGGACCAGCCCCTACCATTTCCCCACCTCCACGCTCTGCCTCCAACCACAGGCTACAGAGATCTGGCTGGGGTATCTCCTTCAGGGATCTACCCCTGCAGACCCCCTGACCTCCACTTCTTTCCCAGTTCTTGGACGCTTTTGTCCAGTCTCTCCTGCCAGAGGCAACTCTGAGCCACATGAGACGAATGCTGAGGTGTCCGCCGTGGTGGGATGAAGAATGTGGATGGCTAGAATGGGACCCGGGAGTGGGGATTCAGGAGGTGAGAGGGTGATGAAGCCATTCAGGGTCTCTGCATGCCTTCCTCAGGGAGGAGGTACCGGACATGGCTGAGGAGATGATGCTGAGGATCTGAATGGACCCCCCAAGAGCTGCATAGGCTAGATCTGTCCTTGGGGATCCCTTCCACACAGAAGTAAAGAGAACAAGATTGATGGGCAGCCTGTGCTCAGGAGAAGTACAAGGAGATAGGGTTATGTTGGGAAGTTCTGGAACCCTACCAAAAATGGAATGATCAGGCTGAGTCAGGTAAGGACAGCTTAACAGCACATTTGGGGGCCTGGAGGTAGATTCCCAAGCAGCTGTTGTGCACTAGGCAACTGACTGGAGAGAGCTAGATGGGCTCTGCCCTGGGATGATGAGTAGGAAACTGGGTGGTTCAGTGGGCAGGGCAGAGACATGGGCTGCGTCTCATCCTGAACATCCAAGGAGCTGCTGTCTGTCAGGCTCTGAAGGAGGAAGTGAGATCACGAAGAACCAGCTTGCAGGAAATACCTGGGTTGGCTGCTCTCCGTACTAAGGCTTTTTTTTTTTTTTTTTTTTTTGGTTTTTCGAGACAGGGTTTCTCTGTGTAGCCCTGGCTGTCCTCGAACTCAGAAATCCTGCGTCTGCCTGCTTCCCAAGTGCTGGGATTAAAGGCATGCGCCACCAGCGTCGGGCTCATACTAAGGCTCTTTGCTGGCTCCGTTGTGGAACTGAAAAATTCCATCCACTATTTCTCCTGTCCCAAAATTGCTCAGAAAAACACACCCATCCCAGAGAAGTCAGGAAGCTAGGTTTATCAGTCTAGAGATGCACCCAGTTGGTTAGTGGTATGCAAGAAGCCCTGGCTTTGTTCTGAGAGCCGCACAAACCCAGGCACCCATGTTGCACCTCCTGTATACAGGAAATGAAAGACAGAAGAATCAGAAGTTTGAGGTCATCCTCGGCTACATGGCAAATTTGAGACCAGCCTGGGCTACATGAAACCCTATCTTAAACAACAAGAAAAGTCAATTGAGTTAAAGAAACCTGGCCAGCTGATTGGAGTGGGCCTTGGAGAGGCATCCCAGTGCCACCCTGGCCCAGCAGAGGAGGCACCAGGATAAGTGAGAGGCAGGGAGGACCGCACTGATATGGCTGGACACTGGCATTTGGGAGCTGACAAAAGTCACGTGGATCCTTGTCT
>NW_022196906.1:100144436-100147762 GCF_008632895.1 Mastomys coucha
GCCTCCCAAGTGCTGGGATTAAAGGCGTGCGCCACCACCGCCCGGGCTGGATCCTTGTCTTTAAGTGCAGCTTCAGGATTGGGAGGAGGGCAAGGTGAGGGAGGCCGTCTTCTAGAGGACCTGCTCCCAGCCTTCTCCAGAGAAATGACTGAGAAAACTTTTGTGAGCTTCAGATTCCCTGAGGCCAGAGGCTGAGAGCAGAGTCTGGGGCACACCGCCACTGAATCCCTCTTCTTTTCTCCTCACTGGCTGGAGGGCAATCTCTGTGCAACCACGGGTGCTCTGCAGCCCCCACTGCTTAGGCACCCAGTTATTTCCTGACAAACACATGCAGTACCTACCTGCCTCAGCGATGTGGCGCCTCAAGGCTTCTGCCAACTGTCTCCCAGAGAGCCAGCCCCGTGACACATACACACATGTATAATCACAGGCACGCGCACGCACACACAAACCACACACAACCTGTAGCCCTCACTGCCTGTTGGCCTCTGAGCCCAACTGGGTTGACACATCACTATTCATTAGAACAGGTTGTGCCCTTGTGCCTTCGGGGCACCGTTCCAGACACCAGAGTCATTGTCTAGCTGATCTTATTCAGCTGTCTAACCTCCTATGGTATCCAGCTTGGTGTACAAAACACAGAGGGAGGGATGCATTTGTTACGCAAATAGAATACATGTGTGTCAGGGGCCTGGGGGTAGCGAATAAGTGACTTTTCCAAAGTCCCTTTGACAGTGTAGCATGTGTAGGACCTTGAACCTAGGACCTGCACTTACACCTGCCGCCTGTCTTATCCTGCGCGTATCCCCCATAGGATGTCTATACAATGGCGGACCTTCGATGTGTGCTCTCAATTCTAGCTGACACTGGCCAGGGTAGATCATCAGGTTGTGCGTGTGTGTGTGTGTGTGTGTGTGTGTGTGTGTGTGTGTGTTTGCATTCTGTTCTGATACTTGGCATCAGACCCAAAAAGGTGGCGCTCACCTGGAGAAAGAAGATACTGCCTACTCCAGAAGACTCCCCTGTGATGTCACCTTTAGGGTCCGGAGCTGGCAGAGAGCACAGCTGGGAGAAGGAAGGGGGGGAGCAAGACAGCATAACATCCACCCCAATTCAACGTTCACCTTCTCTGTGCCTCGGTTCAGTCAGCTAGCCCTAGGTAGAGCTTGCTCCTGCCAATCACTGACTCTGTGCCCTCAGGGCAGCCTGCTTCCTGTTGAATCCTCAGCTGACTCACCCAGAATCAGGTGAACTATGAGATACAAAAGTTGTCTGGATACAGATTCCAGGCCTTATAGGTTCCACAAATGTGGCTACTCTGTATCGTCCCATTTTCTAAAAGGAAAAACAAGCCTGGAGAAATAGGGTACTATCCTGAGGCAAAGACAGGGCCAGGAATAACACTCTGATTCTCTAGGGTTAGTGTGGCAGAATGCTCGACACAGTGACTCCTGACTATGGGGGTTGGGTCCAGTAAGGCCCAGCAGCTGAAATCTATGGTTTCGTGTGTAGAAAAAACAGTCACTCAGGTTCAGTGAGTGACTATAAACAGAGTGCCTCGGTTACCCTATGAAGACTTCCCTGAACAGAGACTCTGCCCCCAACCCCCAAGTTTGCCTGAAATTCTACCTGGAGTGGTCATTGTTCCTTCTGAGGTTAAGCCCTGCCCCCACTTCTGTACACCTAGCATCCCAGATCATTGGCCAGAGGCTATCTCGGGCCACATTCTTGGCTTAAAACATCTGCTGGATGTGGCTAGACACACGTCTTGCCTTTGAAGACATTGGACTAAGATGGCCAACACCTTCTTGGCTCATTCTCAGAGCCACACCAAGGTACAGGCTGTTCCTGGAAGACCGTAACCTGAGCTGGGCCTGGTAAGGACAGTGCCCATGGCCCACAAGCCCAAGGCAGCTCTCAGGCGAGGGCCTGCCGACTGTGCTGGGATGAGGTTCTACAAAACTGTACCCTGGCAAATCAAGGCCTGGACCTTTCTTCGTTCATTCTTTCCTCACAAAAGTGGCTAAATGCCATTAACCCTAATCCCCGCCCTGACCCCACAGCTTCATAGAGCTTGAGAACTCTGGGCACCACACTTAATAGTCTGCAAAGTATACAATACCACCTTTCCCAAGTGGTAGTGGTTGTGGAGTTGTATATACCAGGGCCTAAGCAGGTTGGGGTCAGTATCAGTTTCTCTCTGCCTTGGTTGACTCTAGGAGAAGGGGCCATCATTAGTCTTCTTCCATAGATGAGGTTGTAAAAACTCAGAGAGAGGGCTGGTGAGATGGCTCAGCGAGGAAGAGCACCGACTGCTCTTCGGAAGGTCATGAGTTCAAATCCCAGCAACCACATGGTGGCTCACAACCACCCATAATGAGATCTGATGCCCTCTTCTGGTGCGTCTGAAGACAGCTACAGTGTACTTGTAATAAATAAATAAATAAATCTTTAAAAAAAAAAAAAAAAAAAAAAACTCAGAGAGAATGGTCCATCGTCCGCAATCACACACTCTTCTGACTCAACTCAGCCTAACCCCCCTTAGCTACCACCAATCATTCCCAAGGCATAGCTACTACTAGCAGATGGACCAGAACTGCAGAGAGCAAGGCTGAGAGGCAGGGCAGCCAGAGGCCTTGCACTACAGAGGAGGTAGATGTCACCCTAGGAAGACATCCTGGTTGAACCTATCTCTTTGCCTTCTCATTGAGCAGAGCTCTACAGTCTTGAGGGGGTGATGACAGAGGCAGCAAGGAGACAATGGCTCCTAGCAGACAGCCCTCAGGGAAGGTGCTGGATATGTAGACTCATAATTGTTCTGCAATCAATAGTCTATCTCATTCCTGTTACTAAGAATCAACAAGCCTGGCTAGGGAGATGGCTCAGCGATTAAGAGCACTGGCTATTCTTCCAGAGGTGCTGAGTTCAATTCCCAGCAACCACATGGTGGCTCACAACCATCTGTAATGGAATCTGATGCCCTCTTCTGGTGTGTCTGAAGACAGCTACAGTGTACTCAGCTATAGTGTACATAAAAATCACGGTCGGCCCCATAATTCTCTCCAAAAACTCCATTCCTACCATCAGAGCAAAGATCTCCAATGGAAACCCTATGTCCACCTCCCAGTGGGTGGAGTGCTTGAGGCAGGTGGCCACTGTTCTCTTCCACAGCGTGGCAGCTCAATGTATGTGTGGTAAAGCCATGGATGGTTAGCTGGATGAATGAACAGTATGTGTAGTTCCTATAGCTGCTGTAAGAGATGCCCACAAGCTGGGCAGTGATAGCGCACGCTTTTAATCCCAGCACTTGGGAGGGAGGCAGAGGC
>NW_022196906.1:100147822-100178439 GCF_008632895.1 Mastomys coucha
AAGGGGAGAGAGACAGAGAGAGAGAGAGAGAGAGAGAGAGAGAGAGAGAGGTTCCCACAAATTTAGTGGCATAGGCTGAACTCTCCCAGGAACTGCCACATTCCAGGCTCTCTCCAGGAGCATCCCTTTCCTTGCCTTTCAAGGCTTCCCATTCACTCTCCATGTCTTTTGGCCCTGATCTTCACCTTTAGACTCAACCATATTGGCCAAATCCTTCTCACACTGTATCTCTTTAGAGACCCCTCTCTCCTCCTCAAGACCCTTATGATGACATAAGGCCACCTCTGAAAAATCCAAGATAATCTCCCTATTTTGATGCCAGACAATTAGCAATCTACATTGCTGTCTGCTGCCTTAACTCCCTCTTGCCGAGTTTAACGTGTTTAACGACTGTGGGTACTGGGGATTAGGACATCTTTGGGGAACTATTATCCTGCCACTCACAGATGTTAGTTATGTGGCTGTGCGGATGGTGGGTTGAAGGATGGGTGGAATGGTGGACACTCGCCAGACTGAGTGAGTGCCCACAGTAGGGATGTGCAGCTCAAGACAGAGAATTTGTGTCTCTCACCACCTTGTTTTCTGTTCAAACCATTAGAGCCCTAGGCCAGTGGAAGGAACTTACCAGGCCCTGCTTTTCTTCCCTTGTATTTTGTCTCCCCATCTGACATGGGCTCCCTCAGACATAGGGAACTCCAGTCCACCTACCAGCCTGATGCTCTAAGCTGCATCTGGACCTACTCAGAGTGAGTGCATGAGAGAATGGCTCCATGGAACATTCAGCTAGAGTAGGCTATCGGGCATCTTTTGGGTTTAAGAAAGGCTCAAAGAATTGAGCATTTGGTTCACATTGGTGGTACCATTGGGGGCGGGGGGAGGGGTAACACAACCTTCATGGACACTTTGAGAGATTGTAGCCTGACCCTGTTTCCAGTTCGCTCTCTCTGCTTTACACTTAGGGCTGAAGATGTGATAGCTCAGCTTCCTGTTCCTGCCACTGTGCCTTTACTTGCCTCCATGCCTCACCACCATGACGGATTCTTATCCTTCTGGAATTGTAAGCCCCCAAATCTCTTCCTTCTGTATGTTATCTTAGTCACAGTGTTTCATCCCAGCAACAGAAAAGCAACTAGCCAGGCAGTGGTGGTACACACCTTTAATCCCAGCACTTAGGAGGCAGGCAGATCTTTGAACTGGAGGCCAGCCTGGTCTACAAAAATGAGTTCCAGGATAGCCAGAGCTATTTCAGAGAGAAACTCTTCTCTTAGAAGACAGACAGACAGACAAGTAACTAATCCCAGCAACTAAAAATAAGGGTCTAGAGTCGGACCTCCTTGGGAAGGTGCAGGTGTGTGTATGAGTTCAGTCCTCAGAACCAACTTCCTGTGTGGGACTTTGTACTCAGGTGAAGGAGGCCAATTAGCTATGTGTCTATCCCTATTCATGTTATAACTATGTGTCTATCCCTATTCATCTGTTACAACTATGTGTCTATCCCTATTCATCTGTTATAACTATGTGTCTATCCCTTGTTTATCTGTTTCATTGTAACAGGATTGATATAAACAACACCTGCAGTGGGCAACCAATAACTGTAAGGAACACTTGTGATCTACCTCCATCTAAAGAAAGACGTGAACCCACTTTCCAGTGCACAGGCTCTCTGAGGTCTAGGACTGGCACTGTCTTGCTCAGATCCATGTCTGCCCATCCATGGGTGGAAGCTTCCTGGTGTGCCTCCATCGCCATTTGTCACTTCCTGGCCTTTTAACAGCTCTATTATGTTGATATCAAACCCTCAAACTATATTGTTTAGTATTGTTTGGGGCTTTGAACTGAATGTAACTAACCCCTGCAATTTGCTTGCTTCATCCCCATTAATACAGTCTGGAAGCCAGGCGGTGGTGGCAGTGGTGGGTGGCAGCGGTGGTGGGTGCTGGTGGTGGTGGTGGTGGTGGAGGTGGTGGAGTACACCTTTAATTCCAGCACTCAGAGTCAGAGGCAGGCAGATCTCTTTAAGTTAAGGGCCAGCCTGTTCTTCAGAGTGAGTTCCAGGACAGCCAGGACTACACAGAGAAACCCTATCTGGAAAAACAAAAAATAAAAATAAAAAATAAAAAATAAATTAGGATTCACGGCTTCGCTCCTGTGGCTAGGGGAGCTGCAGTTGGTTTCTGAATTCTGTTGATGCTATTCCTGGAGTTCCTAGTTTCTGCTTAGGAGCAGAGCTGCTAAAAATGTCCCCAGAGCTGGGCTGAGTTCTTGTTCTTAGAGATAGCATTAGTCTTGTTCCCAGGCAGGTAGATACAACATTTTCTCTTCCTTTCCCTGGACTCCTCACGTGCACCCACAGGTCCCAGCCATGAGGCTTTTGTAAACTCAAAGCAGCCAAGGGTGAATCCTAGGGGCTGGAGGGGGTGCGGGGGGGGGGGGAGGCGGGTGTTGGGTTGGAGGCACAGATGCAGTGAATGTCTCATTTCAGAACCCATCACTCCACCTCCACACACATCAGATTCTGCTGGCCTGAAGTTCAGAACCGGAAGAAGGAGTAAAAGGAGACCTGATGCCAGGAGGTGCTGGCTTCAGATGTCCAGCCATCAGGTTCGGTGAGTTCCTCTTCACCGCTTCAGTGCCTTCATGAAGGGAGGACAGAAAACCTCAGGTGCTCCATAGAGGCTAGTTAGCATGTTGATATCCCTGCTCCTGCTTCAACTTCTTCATTCCAGTCTACCCTGAAGTGCTTCAGTGACCCACCCCCTTTCCAGATGACTGTCATGTGGCCCTCTTGCTGAGTTAGTTGCCTTGGGCTTTGCTTCTGGCCAGCCGTGTCCCTTCTTCCTGATGTGTCCCAGTAGCCCTGGTATATGGAACTGGGGGTGGCTCTGATGACATCACTGCAGGTAGAGCGGTCTCAGCACCCACCATATGCCACACATGTCCCAGCCTCCAGCCACCACTGTCTACCCTTCACAAACCCGGGGGTTCCCCATGCTCCCCACTAAGCCTTCTCTATCCAGAGGACTCCGGGTCTGACAATGCCCCACTGTGCTCCAAAGGGTGGTCACAGGGTGACCCCTTCTGCTGGCAGAAGAGCCCGATGCACTACAGACAAGTGAGACGTGGACTGCACAAGTGGGGACGGAGGTGGGCGCTTGGTTTCATAGATGCACCTAATTTTCAGACAAGGATGCTGGGTTCAGTGTCTCATACAAGGAACAAGACTTAAGTCCAGATGCAGGCCTCTGCCTGATTCCTGGTAGGCCTGCATTCCAGGCAAAAAGCCAGAGTGCATGGGGGTTGGGGGTGGGGCTCTTGTCCAAACAGACTATGCTGTTGCAAAGAGCCCCCATGCCACACCTCAGCCAGGCCAGTCACCCCAATACAAACGAGCAGGGCTGATGGCTACTTGCCTCCAGCCCTGCTCCAGAAGCCCGGACCTGAGGCGTAGACCTGGAGGCTAGAGGGAAATGAGAAGGGACCACGTTTCCTTCTGCAGACTGCACCCTTTCCCACCTGCCAGCACGCACTCCTCTCGGCTTCCTTTCAGGGAACCCCCTCCTGGCTGCTGCCACATTCCCTACAATGCCGCCCCCGCAGCCCCAGGCCCCTCCTCTGCGCCAGGGTGGGAGCCACAGCGATTCAAAGTTATTTTTAGCCAAACTGCCTCCTCCAGGAGATTCAAGTCAAGGGGAAGCCGCCCCCGCGCCTCCAGGAGCTGCTTGCGGAAAGCGACCGATTAAAACCAGTGCTGCGCGGGCTGGGTGCCAGGCGGCAGGCGGTGAGACAGTCCTCTCCCGCGCTGGCTCCCAGTACTGCTGTGCGTTGTTAAGAGTGCCGGGGTCCCCATATGCCCTTTATTGCCACCTCTCAGCCGCTGGCCTTCAGCCCGACTCACCGGTCCTGTTCCAGCCTCCACCCCAAGCCACACCCTCATCCCAATCCATGCCAAACAATGCACCAAGAGGACAGCGGTCTCTCCTCCCATCAGGGGAGAATTGGGAGTAGGGTAGAGGAACCTTATTTTGCCCGTCTGGATTTCTGTTCCATCAATCCATTCATCCGTCCCTCCTTCCTTCCTTCTTTTTCTCCCCCTCTTTCTTGTCTTTCTTCTCTTTCAATAACCTCTCCTGTAGCCCAGGCTGTATCAAACGTACTGATAGTCTAGATTCCGTGACGTCTGATCTTTCCGTATCTCCCGAGCACTGTGGAGTTATAGGTACACACGGTCATGTAGGGCTCCAGTCACCCATTGTCTTTCGGGTGAACTATCAGACAGGATAGGTGCTGACTCTGGCTGCCAGCGCCTGATCTTCAGAAGTTACCAAGAGGCAGAGGCCAAAGCAACCGTCAAGCATAAGGAACAGGCAAGCAGTCCGGGGATTAACCAGGGCCAAACCAGAGCACCCATGTGAGCAAGTGACTGAATCCAGGGTCTGTTGGAATGAGTTGGTCCAGAGAACTCACCACAGCTCCCACAGGATTCTGGCAATGTGAGAGTGCCTAAATATGTTGAGAATTTCCTAGGGACGGGAACGAGGATGTCGGGTGGGGTGGGGAGGGAGGACATCTTGGGGATGAGGGGGCTCTACATCTCCCAGCTGCCGCTGCTGCCTCAGCTCCCTCTACCGTATAGCCATTTACAGAGAAGGCGTCAACTTCCTTCCTCAAGCTGTCCGCAGAGTTCAAGCCCAGGAGAGTGCCCAGGAGTAGTTTGATGGAAGAAAAAAAGCTTAGTTCGCTTTCATAAACTTAAGTCTTTTTTTTTTTTTTTTTTTTTTGGATTTTGTTTTTGTTGTTGTTTTTGTTTTTTCGAGACAGGGTTTCTCTGTGTAGCCCTGACTGTCTTGGAACTCACTCTGTAGACCAGGCTGGCCTCAAACTCAGAAATCCGCCTGCCTCTGCCTCCCAGGTGCTGGGATTAAAGGCGTGCACCACCACTGCCCGGCTTCTGAATTTAAGTTTTATCTGCATCATAGGCTAGTCAAAAAGTCCCAGTGAGAGTGTAGCAAGGTCCAGTCATAAGCATGCAGAGCTTCCCAGAACACACACACACACACACACACACACACACACTGCTAGCCCTCTAGAGTTTCAAAAATGCAGTAACCATTCGAGGAAGTCTGGATCAGCTGAGAGGATGCATCTGGCCTTTGTCCCGTCTACCCTGCTATGCCCTTCTTTTTCTCTGCCTGACTCCACAGGTTTGCCTTTTCACAAGAGGGTTCCCAGGCCTCTTCTCCATCTCTCCTGCTCCGTTTCTGCCCTTTCTGTGTTCCGCAGCCTCCAGCCTCTTGGTGGGGGCAGTGCTCTTTACCAATCAGACGTGAGTTTGGGACTTGAGCCTTACAAAGACAGCTGCTAATCTGCCAGGTGGAGCCCGAAGGTCCTTTTGTATTTAGGGTGGCACAAGAATTTCTCCAGCCTGGGTGGAGGGGACTGGAGAGGTAAATGGGAAGGTTTAGCAGTTGGTTGGTTCCTGGACAGTTGGTTGAGTGTCTTACCCAGTGCTATCCAGCTAGAAAATAAGTATGCCCACTGCCACATCCCCCTTTTTAGGGGACACGTGAGGCGTTCAGGAGCATCCCTGCAGATGCCCCTCCTGTAGAATCAAGGAGCCTCTAGGACCAGAGGCAGGCTTCATTCTCCTTTCAGCCCATGCTGCCTTGGGTGGATGGTGGGAGGTAGGCACCTCTCAGAGTCCGGGAGCTGATGGGGGCAGGGCAAGCTTTCTGGGACGCCTCTAGGAGGATCTGCCAGACACTGCTTTCCCTACTGTATTATTCTTCTGTGGCCTTCTTTGCTTGGCATGCCTCCACCCTTCCTTCCCTGCCTAACTTTGCCACGTAATTCCCTCTTGCCACTGAACTACCTCCTTCCCTGCCTCAGTTTCCCCACCTATAAGCCTGTTGATCTTTTTTTGTTTGTTTGTTTGTTTGTTTGTTTGTTTTTCAAGACAGGGTTTCTCTGAGTAGCCCTGGCTGTCCTGGAACTCACTGTGTAGACCAGGCTGGCCTCGAACTCAGAAATCCGCCTGCCTCTGCCTCCCAAGTGCTGGGATTAAAGGCGTGTGCCACCACCGCCCGGCTGATCTTTTTTTTTAGATATATTTATTTATGTATATGAGTACAGTATTGCTTTCTTCAGACACACCAGAAGAGGGCACAGGATCCCTTTACAGATGGTTGTAAGCCACCATGAAGTTGCTGGGAATTGAACTCAGGACCTTTGGAAGTGCAGCCAGTGATCTTAACCGCTGAGCTGTTGATCTTCAAGCCCTTGTTTCAGGGATTGGTTTCCTAAATTTGGCAAGGGAGACTCCCAGGTCACAGCCTCAGGCTACTGGAAGAGGGCGGGAGCTCAGAGAGTTGAAGCTTGAAGTCTTTGGGCCTCCATAGTCCCGTCATCCATTCAGAGGAATTCTTTGAAAGGTCGCATCATCCTGCCCTCCCTCCCCTTCCAAGAGCCTTCCAGATGATCCCCAGGGAGGGGAGGTCCTGGGAGGCAGTCAGAGCTTTAACCCCAGGGCTGCTTGGTGAGCAGAGTCCTCCCTCCCCCACCCCAGGCCCTTCTTTAGCCTGGACTGGGGGTGGGGTTAGGAGGGGGAAGATGAGAGGGGAATCCAGGCAAGAAAGGGTTACAGGAGAAAGGGGAACTGGAAGGGGGTTGTGGTTGCCAAGACAACAGCATTGCTGGGGCCAGTGGAGGCTGCTGGGGAGGGAAAGGAGAGGGGTGTCCCCTCTCAGCTCGCAGCTACATTCTTCCTGTTCTGATGCTCTTTGTTAAAAAAAAGAGTCGCCTTACCCTCCTTTTGTGTCTGGAGGTGGGAGAGGGGAGCCACTTCAGGGATCTGCCCTGCCTTGCTGGGCTCACCTAGTCACCTCTTCCCTCCCGCACTCCTGTCTGCTCAGTGTCTAACTGAGCTTGGTTCTCACCTGCCAGCCTGTCTTCCCAGAGCAACAACATGACCCTGACCTGAGTTGGTAGGAACCTGTCCCCCTCCCAGGGACACACATAACACATACCTCCTTTATGCGCCCGCTGAAGGTTGCAAAGAGGGTCTGAATAGAAAAGCCACCCCTACCCCAGACTCCAGACATTCCAAGTAAATTGTTGGCCAGAGAAGCCAGGGACTTTTATGTCACCTGGATGTCATTGGTATTCTTGCATGGCCTCATGGAAAACAAACCTTGTTAGGTTCCTTCTGAACCTAGTGTGTACCTAGACCATAGTAGCTCTCCTTGGGACTGTGGGGTCTCCAGAAGGATCCTGTTTCCCCAGCTGTGATGTGGGTGACCAGGACATCTCTGTTGACCCCAGCCGCTGTGCTACATCTAGAGCTGAACCTCAGCCTCCAGCCTGGGTGCTGGGAGACTTCCTGCTCATTGAGTGTTGGGCGCTGCCAACTGAGGTTCAGTGAGGGGAAATGCTCTTCTAGCCCGTGGAAGTCAGAATTTAAACTTAAGTGTTGAAGTCTGTCCCTTTAACCACCAGAAGCCTCAGCTTTGGGAAACCTGGAAGTGGCCCAGAGAAGCTGGGCCCAGTGGTGCCCAGGGGTTGACCTTCTCCAGGGAAAGATGTCTCACTACCACCTTAGAAGTCTTTAGTCCAGGGTGACCTGAACCAACCTAAAGCCCAGGGGCTGTATCTGCAGATCTGTCAGCCAGAGAGAAATGAGAGGTGGCCGGGCGGGTGGCTGCAGGATCTTCCCAAGGGAGAGAGCAGAGCTACTCTTAGTTGGCCTGCATGCCTGCTGCAGCCGAACTTCATTTATGGTCCCATACTGCCCCCTTGTGGACAATCCCACATTCCCCACATGGAATATGTTAGTCCCCAGGCAGGTGTCTAGCGGGACAATTGGCAACCTGGAGCTAAAGGTGGTCTGATAGGACATAGCAATGGACTGGGCTGCACCCCTCACATCTACTGGAACTGTCAGAACCTGAGCCCAGGACAATGTCTCACACAGCACATCTTTTCCCCAGGGACTTTGAAAAACCCAGGCTCTTGGCACGAAGTAAGTTTAAGAGTTGTATTTGGGGGGCTGGAGAGATGACTCAGCGGCTAAGAGCACTGACTGCTCTAGATCCTGAGTTCAAATCCTAGCTACTACATGGTGGCTCACAACCATCTGTAATGAGATCTGACGCCCTCTTCTGGGGTGTCTGAAGACAGCTATAGTGTACTTATGTATGCTAATAAATAAATAAATAAATAAATCTTGAAAAAAAAGAAAAAAGAAAAACCAAAAAAAGAAAGAAAAGGAAAAAAAGGAGTTGTATTTTTTAATCCTCCATGCCTGGTTATTTTGTTTGCCTCCAGTCTCCATGACTGTTTGCATATCTCTTGTATTAGGGCACTCAGTTCCTCTGGGAGCAGACAGTGGCTTGGAAACAATGGAGGTAGGTGGGGTCAGGGTCTCTGCTACCCCAAGGTGGCCTGGAATCCCTCATACAGTCAAGGACGACCTTGCGTTTGTGAAATGTGTGCATTTAATCCTTCACGCATATGTTAGGTCCCCACATACGCCCAGTACTGTGACCCCTACTGCTGACATGTCACTTTGCTGAGCTGGCTCCTCTAAGCCTCACTTAGGTTGACCTGTGGCTCTGGGAAGGCGGGGTGGTTTAGAGAGATGGCACAAGCAGGAGTGCCATCAGTCCAAGTTTGTCTCGGACTTGTCTTGCTTTAATCCCTTTCTGTCTTATGTCCAAGATGAGACGAACAGATCCCTGCGCTGCTGAGTTCAGCTTGAAGACTATACAGCGCAGAGAAAGGCAAAGAGGGTCTTGTCATGGTCAAGACTTGACTCAGGCTGGGGTCAAGGCTAAAACCAAAGGTAGTGCCGGGCGTGATGGGATACTCCTTAAAATCCTAGCCCTTGGGAGGCAGAGGCAGAGGTCTCTGTGAGTTTGAGGCCAGTCTAGTCTAAATATTGAGTTCAAAGCCAGCTGGGGCTACATAGAGAGACCCTGTCTCAAAAACAAACACAAAGAAACAAAGAAAAAAGAAAACCTCAGAAGACACAGTAGAATGGAAAGGCTCTGGGGGAAGGGTAGGTTCTTCGTTTGCTGTCTTTGTGCCTGAAGCTCCTTCCATATTTGGTATTGCTTACTCACCTCTTCTGAGAACAGTTTACCGATGTATTCATATATTGTAAAGCTGGAGATAGAACTTGGGGCCCTGCATGTTCTAGGCCAGTGCTCTACCACTAACCTATACCATGCACTCCAGAATTGCCATGTGCATGTCTGGTACCTGCAGGAGTCAAACAAGGTCATAGGTTTCCATCAGAACTGGAATTACGGATGGTTGTAATGTGGGTGCTGAGCCAGCCCACCAGACCTGTTACAGAGGGTTTACATGACAAAGATGTGGACACATTGTAACAAGATGTAACTTACTGAATGACAAAAGGGTTCCCAGGAACATATCCCTTATGAAGAAGATACTCAGGAGTAGAGGATGAAAGAATAAACTGTTGCTAGAAAGAAAACTATTCTTTGGGCTGGGCAGTGGTGGCGCAAGCCTTTAATCCCAGCACTTGGGAGGCAGAGACAGGCGGATTTCTGAGTTCGAGGCCAGCCTGGTCTACAGAGTGAGTTCCAGGATAGCCAGGGCTACACAGAGAAACCCTGTCTCGAAAAAAACCAAAAAAAAAAAAAAGAAAACTCTTCTTGGGCCATGGCTGGCCTTAACACACATCATTTCTTGAAAACTGTGGTCGGGCTGGACAGGCAGATCAATGGTTAAAAGAGTACTGGCTGCTCTTCCAGAAGACCTATGTTTGGTTTCCATCACCTGCAGGACGGCTCATGACTATCTTTAACTCCAGTTCCAGGGGATCCAGTGCCATCTTCTGACCTCCCTGAGCACCAGGTGTTGGGATTAAAGGTGTGTAGCTCCACACCTGCATAAAGAAAATTGAAGAAAGGAAGAAAGAAAAAAAGAAAGAAAGAAAGAAAAGATGTGGCTGGCTGGTAGCTCCAGGTCATGGATCCCTCGGACAGGTCTCGTTGAGTTATACTCAGAGAAAGCTCTTCATTCTCTGCCTTCTTAGGCTGGTAGCTGACCTTTCACCTAGGTCTCTTCCTGTCACTGCCCGGCACAACTGCAGAGACAACAACTGTCTTTGAATTTGCCTCTCCATCAGACTGTGGCTTTCCCATACTGTTCATTCTACTACTGTCAATTTTTTTAAAGATTTATTTATTATTATAAATAAGTACACTATAGCTGTCTTCAGATGCACCAGAAGAGGGTGTCAGATCTCATTACGGGTGTTTGTAAGCCACTATGTGTTTGCTGGGATTTGAACTCAGAGCCTTTGGAAGAGCAGTCAGTACTCTTACCCGCTGAGCCATCTCACCAGCCCCAGAGCTCTTTTTTTTTTTTTTTTTTTTTTTTTTTGAGACAGAGTTTCTCTGTATAGCCCTAGCTGTCCTGGAACTCACTCTGTAGACCAGGCTGGCCTCAAACTCAGAGATTTGCCTGCCTCTGCCTCCCAAGTGCTAGGATTAAAGGCGTGTGCCACCACTGCCCGCCTGTACTGCTGTCTATTTTTAAAAATTGTTCTTGGGCTGGAGAAATGGCTCAGTGGTTAAGAGCACTGACTTCAGAGATCCTGAATTCAATTCCCAGCAACTACATGGTGGCTCACAACCATCTGTAATGGGATCTGATGCCCTCTTCTAGTGTATCTGAAGACAGCAACAGTGTACTCACATACATAAAATAAATAAATCAGCCAGGCACTGGTGGCACATGCCTTTAATCCCAGCACTTGGGAGGCAGAGGCAGGCAGATTTCTGAGTTTGAGGCCAGCCTGGTCTACAAAGTGAGTTCCAGGCCAGGGCTACACAGAGAAACCCTGTCTCAAAAAACAAAAAACAAAATAAAACAAAAAGTATAAAATGTATGAGGCCATGAGATGGTCACCACGCCTGAAGACCTGAGTTATCCTCTGACATCCATATGCATGCCATGGTACACACACACACACACACACACACACACACACACACACACTTTAAAAGTTAGATTGAACCCGGACAGTAGTGGCACATGTCTTTAATCCCAGAACGTGGGAGGCAGAGGCAAGTAGATTTCTGAGTTCAAAACCAGCCTGGTCTACAGAATGAGTTCCAGGACAGCCAGGGCTACACAAAGAAAGCCTGTCTCAAAAAAAAAAAAAAAAAAAATTAGATTGGTTGTTGGAGAGACGAGAGACAGGTTGGTAGCTAACAGAACTCAGTGCTCTTCCAGAGGACCTATGTTCAATCCCCAGCACCCACATGCAGCTACAACCATCTGTAACTCCAGTCACAGAGGATCCAGTATCTTCTTTTGGCCTCTCTGGGAGCCACGCATGCACATGGTATGGACATACATGCAGGCAAAACACTCATATACATAAACAAAAATTTTAAATAGATATAAAAGGGGACCCCTGGCCTCACTGCTATATGGGGTGTGAAATGTTAGGCAAAGGCGCAGAGGGCAACTGAATTGCTGGGAAGCACCATTTACCCGATCTAGATCTCTCCTTCTCTCTGCCTGTTTCGCTCTCTGTTACAGAGATTGAATTTAGGGCCTTCTGTATATTAGACAAACATGTACCATGCTACCACACAGTGAATTACCACTATAATCTACCCAGTCCTTATAGTACTTAAATTATTTATTTATTTATTTATTTATTTATTTATTTATTTTGGTTTTTTGAGACAGGGTTTCTCTGTGTAGCCCTGGCCGGGAATTCACTCTGTAAACCAGGCTGGCCTCGAACTCAGAAATCCACCTGCCTCTGCCTCCCAAGTGCTGGGATTAAAGGTGTGCGCCACCACTCCTGGCTTTTAAATTCTTAAAGTCACTATTTTTGTGAGCCTGTATGTGGGTGTTTAAGGCAGAGGATAACTGTCAGGAATCTGTCCTTCCGCAATTGGGTCCGGGGTTTGGATTCATGCTTGAGCTACAATCATTCTTACCGGCTGAGCTGTCTGCCCAGCATGCTGTTTTTGCAGTTAAGGGGGGGTATCGCCCCCACTCAGGGCAGTGGTGGTGCACGCCTTTAATCCCAGCCCTTGGGAGGCAGAGACAGGTGGATTTCTGAGTTCAAGGCCAGCGTGGTCTACAGAGTGAGTTCCAGGACAGCCAGGGCTACACAGAGAAACCCTGTCTCAAAAAACCAGAAAAAACAAAAAAGAGACAGGGTATCTTGCTGCCCAGCCTGTGCCCAGCTATGTAGCTTAAGATGTCCTTGAATCCCTGATTCTCCTGCTTCTGCCTAAAACGTAGGCCCTACACACTGGGTGGATGGTGTGAGCTACTGCGCCTTTCTGGAGATAGAGGGTCTTTCTACATAACCTTGGCTGTCCTGGAACTCACTCCATAGATTGAAATCAGAGGTCTGCCTGCCTGCAGAGTGCTGGGATATCCTGGTAATATATATATGGTAATATATATATATATATATATATATATATATATATATCCTGGTAATATATATATATATATTTTTTTTTTTGAGACAAGGTCTACTTGAGTTACTCAGGCATATCTCAGACTTAAAATTCCCCAGCCTCTAAGTAGCTGCGATTCCAGGCCTGCTTCACCTCACCAGCTTCATCTCGCATCGATCCCAAGTAAAAGAAACCACAAAGCTGGTACTCTGTGTAATTAGCACATCATCCACTCAGGCTTTTGAATCAGACTTGGACTATCGTTGCCACTTTTCTCTCTCTCCTCTTCGGCACCCCAAGTCCACTCTGTTCTTTTTCCTAAGTTCATGCTCCACCGTCTTCAGGCAGCCAGCACCCTTGTGTGGCCGTCTGCACAAATCTCACAGCTCAGCTCATCTCTCCTCTGCCCTCATTCCGCAAAGGAGCCAGGTGAGGTTTTTAAGAACACAGACTCTTCTCTCCTTTTTTTTTTTTTGTAGACCAGGCTGGCCTGGAACTCAGAAATCCGCCTGCTTTTGACTCCCAAGTGCTGGGATTAAAGGCCCACCACTGCCCGGCGATTCTTCTCTCAACATTCATCCCTCAAAGGCTCCCGCTACTTTCGGGGTCTTTAGAAGTCGAGCCCAAGAGCAAAGAAGGCTCTGGATAGAGAAGAAAGACGACAGACACAGGGCTGGCCGCTGTCATGGTCCATGCCAGCACCACGCTCTTAACCTCAGTAGCAGAAGGCTGCGGCAGGAGGATGAAGAGTTATAAACTAGTCTAGGCTACAGAGCAAGAGAGACAGAGTCAAAAAAAAAAAAAAGGGAGGGGGGGTTAATCAAAGAAAGAAATCTGTGTCGCTAAAGAGGGCGGGGCCAGATTCTAACCCCGCCCCTGTTTAGGCTTCAGCCCTTTCCGGCCTAGGAACCTTTTTTCTCCCCAGCAGTGAGGGAAGCTTTTCCGTTGGACCTTCCGGCGGCGTCGGCTCTATTTCCGGTGTAGCACCGCGAGCCTTTCTCTTTCTCTTCCGGTCCCAGGCGCTGCGGGAGCCGCGGCTTACCGTGAGTGTCGGCCTTACGGTATCCGATGCCATCCGTGACTACAGGGCGGCGGCGGGTGGCGGGGCATGCGACACGGGTCGCAGGGAGGACAGGGCGGACAGCTGCTTGGCTATGGGGCGTAGAGATTGCCTCGCGGAGGTGGTGCCCGTTCGTCCTCAAGGAATGGATGGAGGGGAAAGCAGCCCCCGGGGGCCGGGAAACTTAGTTTCAGGACAGACCTCCTTGCTCGCGTTTGAGAGGTGGGGTCGCGTTTTGTGAGTATGGCCAGGCTGGTGGGTGTCGTAAATCGGAAACGTCTGCAGCAGCCTCTTTCTGGTTTCTGCATGTTTCACTAGCTCAAAGGAGCAGAGGTGTCCCAGTCTAGGGAACCCTAGAACTGATCTCATGTCTTTTCTGCAGGTACAGACATGGCCAAGTCCAAGAACCACACCACACACAATCAGTGTAAGTTCCTTGGGTTCCAGCTGTTGCCTGTACTCCACCAAGGATTGGTGTAGGGTTGCTAGATCAGAGCTGAAGGGAGGACAGGTCTCCCTTCAGGCAAGCCGGAAGCCGATTGTGTTTGGCTACTTTTGAGATTACAAATGTGGGAGCTAGGAACCGGCTTAAGAAACCTACAATGTTTTGCACTCGGTCCTTAGTGTGTTCTCAAAAGGACTATGCCAACTGTAATGCTAGGTGGTCTGATTAGAAGATACCTCATTTTCTGATAAAATGTTTCATGTTCCCTTACAGCCCGCAAATGGCACAGAAATGGCATCAAGAAACCCCGGTCACAAAGATACGAGTCTTTAAAGGGGGTGAGTGAATACAGTGGGTCATCCCTTGGCTCCAGGACCACAGTCTAGGGCCTGTTGTAAGTCACGTCTCCTCCATCACCGAGTTGCCCAGCTCCTCTGGTGACTCTTAACTCCCCATACTTCCTCCCCCCCTGCCAGATTCACAGAAAAGCTTTCTACCCTGCTTCTGAGAACAGAACTGCTTCTCTTATTTTATTTTATTTTTTGTATTTTTTTTGAGACAGGGTTTCTCTGTTTAGCCTTGGCTGTCCTGGAACTCACTCTGTAGACCAGGCTGGCCTCGAACTCAGAAATCTGCCTGCCTCTGCCTCCCAAGGGCTGGGATTAAAGGCGTGTGCCACCACTGCCTGGCAGGTTTGCTTCTAAACTCATCTAGTTTTGTACATTTGATTGAACCCAGTATTAGACTGGGGATAACTGAGCCTGCACTAGGTCTGTTTGCTGACTGCAGCCTCGATCTCTAATGTGATTCTGATGGACTAGGCTTGGTATCTGACCCTCTCAGCTGAGCTAGGGAGGGTGGCCCTAGGGGAGTCTCAGGAAACAGCTGGATTTCTGGAAGTTCACACCCTCCAACCTTTTTGTGATTAAGGTTAACTTACATATCTTCTCTGTTTTCCAGGTTGACCCCAAGTTCCTGAGGAATATGCGCTTTGCCAAGAAGCACAACAAGAAAGGCCTGAAGAAGATGCAGGCCAACAACGCAAAGGCAGTGAGTGCACGCGCAGAGGCTATCAAGGCCCTGGTGAAGCCTCAGGTCGTCAAGCCCAAGATGCCAAAGGGTCCCAGCCGCAAACTCAGCCGTCTGGCGTTCATTGCTCACCCCAAGCTTGGGAAGAAGATTCGAAGCTACATGGCTAAGGGTCAAAGGCTCTGCCAACCAAAGCCCAAGGTTCAAACAAAGGCAGGGGCCAAAGCTCCAGCTAAGGCCCAGGCTGCAGCTCCAGCCCAGGCTCCCAAAGGTGCCCAGGCCCCTGTGAAGGCCCCATAGAAAAGGCTCCTGCCAGTGTGAAGATAGATGGACTGCTGTGACACACCTACTTATACAGTTTGCAGATGACCAGTGTCCTATGCTGTTTTTACAAATAAACTCAAGGCAAGATCTGTTAGCTTGTGTCTGTTGTCATTGGATGAGGGTGAATTTGCTGCCCTCTGGTGTGGGACAAGAGGTCAGCCTTGGATGAAAGGAGTTGCAGTTACGAGTCAGCTTTGAGTCCTTTTAGGGATGAAAGGTTGGAGCTCCGAGGTGTAGGAGCCTGGACTACAGGAGAGGAGCTCAGAATGGTTGGCACCTCAGGGAGCTGAGGCCTTAGCCTGTTGCCCTGCTCTCCAGCTATGCTCTGGTCTGACAGGACTGCACCTGGCTAGGGGCCACTAGGTTGTACTGGATCTGGGAAGGCAGGATGACACCACCTTGTCCTGGTAGCATGCCATGCCTCTAGGTGGGGTGCACACAGGTATACAGAACTTTAAAATCTTCTAGTGTTCTGGGTGGAGGTCAGGACAACTTCAGTGGGCTGTCCTGGGAAATCAAACTAGTTTGGCAAGTTATTTACATACTAAGTCACTGCCAATCTCATTGGCCTGCGTTGGCCCAGGCTGGCATTGAACCTTTTCTCTATATTTCTTTGTGTGAGAGAGATGTATAGGTGCCATGGTACTCCTGTTGGAGTGCAGGAAGGACAGCTGGGATCAGGACTCAATAAAAGTTTAGCAGCAAGGTCTTTATCTGCTGAACCCACTAGGCAGCCCTGGCCTTGACAGATGTGTAACCTTCCAGGGTGCGAAGGCTGCAGCTGTGAACCACCATGCCCAGGTTCTGGTAAAGTCTTAGCCTTTAGAGCAACCAGTGTTCCTGGGGCATTCTGTAGAACAGAATGGATGCTTTCCTGAGTACAAGTAGCCTTCAGGACTAGCCTTATCCAACATTGCACCCTTTGGTGGCTCAAAGGGATACTACAATGCCACGGGTTTAACCCATGATAGAGTGGCTTGTGTCAGACCACTAACACACCATTCCTGCCACCCATGTATGAAAACTGGCTAGGGAGTCAGCCTTGCAGCTGTAAGAAAAATAGTCCCTTTAGGGAGCTCTGCCCTGGGGAAACCCCAGCTCTAGTGCAATATGTTAGGATCTTAGTGCCAGGTTCAATGTGTAAGCAGTTCAAAGCACTGGCCCTTACTATGAGCAGGGGTCGTTACTAAAAACGTACAGTGGTTACAGGCCAGGGCTTGGATGCTTCCTCTATAACTAAGGTGTATATATAAAGCTTTGTCTTCCTTGTCCTGTGCTTATGGAATTTAGCTCCAGTTCCCTGGAGCCCCGGGAACTGTTAACACTGTTGGGGATAGCCTGGCCTATTTTTAGAAAATCAATGCACCACTTCTCCAGACCTTCAATAAATGATGGGAACAGTATTTTGACTCTGCAGGTCAGAAGTATGCTGGGTTCATGACACAGGAACTAGGGCCTCCAGCTGGGCACAAATATGGCGTGGTACTACTGAATGATGTGCCAAAAGGCACAAAGCGGTTTAGGAGAGTAAGAAAGGTCCCAAAATCAGGCTCAATTTTCCCATCTGTGAAACGGAGCTAAGTCCCCAGAGAAACAAATCTCTACTCCATCATTGTCCATCATTGTATAAAGAACATCCCATCCAACACTGGCTTTATTATTGGGCAGGGGAAACAGACCCTTGGCAGTGGTAAGACTGAAAAGTAAAGAGTTGGAATGTCTGGGGCTCAGCTTTCACCAGGCAGGGCGGGCACACTAGCAAGTGCAGAGAGTAGGTGTGTATATATGTCAACCCCACGTAGAAATACATCCTCATGCAGTCGTTCATTATGGTCATGTAGCAGCACAGGTGTGCGGTTCATGGGCGAGAAGCCCAGAGCTGGGATCCCCACCTGCAAGGATTGATAGAACGCTGTTAGGAGAAAGGCGGCCTTCAGATTCCCCAGCTGCCTGGTCCTGCCCTGAGAGTGAGTAGCTCACCGCACGGATATAGCGGCTGTCAGTGGCAGCAGGAAAGATCTCTGGCTCCAGAGTGAGGTTCCTGAAGGGGAAGGGCTTGGTAAATGGGGAGGAAGGCAGAGGAGACACTAGAGGGGCACAGGACTGGAAAAGCAGGGAGACAACAGGGAGGAGAGGTTCTGAGATATGGGCGGCCGGGAGAGGGCTGGTCAGTGCTCACATTGCCTTGCAGGCCCCGCTGAAAGCTGCCCACCAGGGATCTGTATCGTCAGTGGGTGTCATTCGAGGCTCTGTAAACTTCTGGAGAAGGGGAGGGATGACAAGGACCAGAACGTGGAGCTTTGGCTCTCACACGATGTGCTGTGCTTGGCACAGGCCACACACACTCACCTACCAGGCTTCCCGGTGGCCAGGACAGCCCCAGGTCCTCTTCCAGTCCTTCCAATGTTCTAGGTCTGGGTCCCTGCTCATTCCCATCTACTTCACTTTATCCTGATCCCAGCCCAAATGCTGGCTACGCAGGAACCCTGAGCCTCAGACCAGCAGAATACATATTTTCTGAATACAAGGTCCTACTTTCCTGGACCACATGCGTGCACAATTACATAATCATATCACAGTAATTTTTCTTTCTTTCAAAACATGGTTTCTCTACATAGCCCTGGATGTCCTGAAACTTAGTATGTAGCCCAGGCTGGCTTCGAACTCCCAAGAGATCTGCCCACCTCTGCCTCTCAAGTGCTGGAATTAAAAGCATGAGCCATCACATCTTGCCTTTGTATTGCTTTCTAAGATAGAGTCTCAGCTGGCCTAGATCTCTTACCCCCACCTCTGACTGCACATAGGCATATGCTACATTCCTACTTTAGGAGGTGCTGGGGATTGAACCAAGGGCTTCATGCATGCTAGGCAGGTAATGAACCAACTGAGCCACACTCCAAATGTCCTATCAAAGGATGTTAACGTGTCTTCCAGCTCCACGCTGCAGCAAACGTGCTGCAAGACCCCCATTTTATCCCTTACCGTTCAGAATGGTCTCTACTGCTCACTGGGTAAATAAAACATCTTTTATAGCTAAGGAATCAGCCAGATATATGCAGAGCTTCTACATAAGCCTAGACTTAGTAAGCCCACGCTCCTGTGGCCCTGACGCTCCCTCACCATAGGTCCCAAGTCAATACCTGAGCAAACTCAAAGGTGACCCCCTCTCCCGCTTCCTGGCACCAGCTCTGCAGCTGCTTCTCGAAGGCCTGAAGGAAGGGGTATGAGCTGAGCCTCTAAGACAGGATGGGGAACCCAGGCTCTCTCCCCCAAACCTGGGTGGAGGTGGCACCTTCATGTCTACATCTGGTGCTACTCGGAAGTCAAAGCTGGCACTCATAGTAGCAGGTACCACATTATAGGCCACACCACCTTCGAGCTTGGTCAGATTCACCGAAGTCACGGCTCCTTCCTTCAGGTGAGGGTTCGCCTGCAGCCTGCATCCATACGGGGGGGGGTGGGGGGGTGGGGGGGAGGAGGGGTAAGGGGAGGAGGGGAGGCAGAGAGCAGACATTGCAGATAAAAGAAGGTAACACAGTCTTGCACAGCTTTCCAGAGCCGCCCCCTCAGCCCACCCCCTTCCTAGGCTGCCTTTACCTCTGCCTTTCCTTCTCTCGGAATGTCAAGATGGAGTTTATAATCTTATGCTAGGAGAGTACGAGGTGAGGTATAAGAGCGGCCCTGGGACAGAGCCTCCCGAATGCCCAGGCTCCCCACGGGCCACACACCAACTTCTCTGCTGCTGTATCTTCAATGAAACGTGAGCCGTGGCCTGGCTTCCCAGTGCTGGTAACCCGTACCCCTGGGAGGAAGAGAGTTATCGGCATGAGAGAGCTGGAGACACATTCTGAGCTCTGAGCCCATGGCCTAGAGCAGGATCCTGGCAAAAGGCAAAAGCTTGCCCTCAGAACCCAGGAAGGCCGAAGTCTGGATGCTCAGGCGTCAACTTCCGAAAGACCCTGTGCTGTGCAAAGCCGGGCTCCTTCTGGCCCAGTTTGTACCTGGCTAGGAAAGGCCACTGAGGGGTAAGGCGAAGCACTCCGAAGCTGCACAGCATGAGAAAGGGTGGCGCACAGTGGGACTGGTGGCTTTGGTCAGCTGACCTGGGGGACGGCTACAGGAAAGGAGGCAGCAAAAATGGCACCCCTCTCCCCCAAACCCATACTCACACCAAGGACTCCGCTCACTATAAAAGACGGTGAAGGCATCCGTGGGGTTGGCCAGGCCTGAGGGAGAAAGTAGGTATGGGGTGGAGTAATTCAGCTTCCCCTTGCAGCCTCCCTGCACCTGGGAGAGGCTGGCCAACCTGCTCACCCTCGTCCAGAGCAAAGCCTGCCCGAAGCGCCTGGAACTCGGGCCTCTTCACAAACAACTCCATCCCCTTGTGACCTCCGACCTCCTCGTCTGTAAAAGTTGTCAGGGATGAGATGTGAGATGCCTCCTGACACACCTTCCTTCCCCTTCTCAAAGATGCCCCCTCCCCAAGCCACTCCTACCAGGCACAAAGGTCATGTGGATGGTTCTAGGGAAGCGGTGGCCCTCGCTCTTCAGCCTCCTCACAGCCTCCAGGTACCTAAGGGAGCAGAGGCTGCATGTTCAGGGTGTGCATGGGGTAGTCTTACGCGCTAGACACTTCCCTGCCGTGTATTTCAGGGACTCCAGGAAACTCCCTGCCCTTTTCTGGGCTGGTTTTCCCATCCATAAATAGTCATGGCAGCCATTTCTGCTTTAGATAGAAAGTCAAGATGACCCTGGCTTAGCTTAGGGTTTTTCAACACATCTCTGTGCTCTTGCTGAATCCAGAAGGCCAGCAGGGCCCTGGGAATGGAGGATACTCACTGGATGCTAACACTCTTCATGTCCTGGGCACCCCTAGCATAGATGTAGCCCTCGGAATCCTTGAAGGCTTCAAAGGGGTCATGATGCCAATGTTCCTAGGGGCAGAGGTGGGAAGAGAGGCCCACTATAGAACTGAAATGATGAGAGACACAGAAGGCTAGAGACCCCAGCTACCTGATTTCCATCCCCCATTTATCTCTTGCTGTCACCCTTCCTGGACAAAGGCTGCTTGCATGGAGCCATGCCACATGAATTTTAAGAGTTAGTGGTGGATAAGCTGGGCATAATGGTGCACACCTTTAATCTCAGCACTAGGGAGGGAGAAGCAGGTGGATCTTTGAGTTTGAGGCTATCCTGGTCTACACAGTGAGTTCCTGGTTAGCCAGAGCTACATAGTGAGACCCTGTCTCAGAAAACAAACAAACAAACAAACAAACAAACCAAAAACAAAACAAAACAAGAGTGAGTGGTGAGATCAGATCAGCACCATGGGTCTCTGGGAAATCCTGCTGTCTACACTGTGTCTGTCCTCCAGGCCTGCACACATCCCTTCATACACACCTTGAAGACCGGTACCACATCTGTGTGGGAGTTTAGCAAGATAGAAGGGAGTGACGGGTTGGTGCCGGGCCAGGTCAGCACAGTGATCACATAGCCAGGCACCACCTGCAGAGACAGGACAGGAAGCAGTCAGCACCAGGTGACAAGGTGTCCCCAACCCACGGCCACACCTTGCTCAAGGCCCCAGGCTCACCTCTATTTTCTGACAGCTCAGACCCAGCTGGCCGGCCCTCTCTTCAAGGAAGGTGATGGCCCCTCCTGGAAACACAGAGAGCCTTGGCATTGCTTTTGCTGGTACCCACCGGGCCAGGCAGCCCAGAGATGTATAGCTGTTTTCCCAACACAATTTCAAATCTCTCAAAACTTCTGCATCTGTGTTCCCAAGGAACACGATATCTTGGCCCATCAGTGACCCTCTGTGAAGGTCAGGTATTATCTTTCTTAATGATAGAGAGCTCAGAGACAAAGAGACCCACCTAAGGTCTCTCAGCTTGTAAATCTTACAACAGGACTTGGACCCATGCACATGATCTTAGCCACTAAGCCAGATTCCCTAAGGGCTGTGGCCTTTGTATAACTTTGGTAGTGTTAGGGGTGCTTGCCCCAGTCTCTCCACACCACTTGTGGAGTGAGGTGAAGCCACACCTCCCTTAAACTAGCTGGCAGGCCTAACGATCAGAAACTGCACTGCATAGGGAAAGGGTGGGTGCACAGTGGGACCCTTTGCCTTGGTCAGCTGACCTAGGGGATGGCTACAGGAAGGGAGGCAGGAGAAAGAGCAGAGTGGAGTCCACTGGGTGGCCAGTGTTGAAGGCCAGGTACAGCATTAGCGTATTCCCAGCCCTTGAAGCCCCATCACAGGCCCTAAGACCCTGCATTCTCACCATAGTCTGGATTGGGTTGCACAGTGCAGATGCGCAGGTACTGGCGGAAGAGCGTCACGGAGGGGTGCTCCGACTCGGAACCCTTGGTGGTCATGGTGCTGCGTGCTGGCTTGAGTAAAGTGAATAGTTAATTACTACTCTCACCCCCAGAAGTTGGAGCCCCGTGGTCTGCACCTGAACTCTGGCCTTTCCAATGTTGTTCCTACGGAGAGAAGGATACCCTGGTTCGACTTCCCCAATTCTGTGCCAGGCTGTGTGCTGGCTGCTTTCTAAACATTTCCTCATTTAATCCTCAAAAGAGTGCCTGGAAGTAAGTTTGATCCTCCGAGCGCCCACTTGACATAAGAGAAAGCTGAGGCACAGAGCCAGCATAATAGGAGAACTTGGTTTGAATGAGACATTGACTCCCTATACCCTCCTCTAAATATTTCTCCTGAAGGCCGGGCTTTTATGCCACAGAGCCACGGAGCCCCATATTCCTCAACCCCTCCCTAAGGTCCTCCAACCTTGTTCTCTCTAGGTCTCAGTCCTGTGCTCTCCTCTCTCAGGGCCTTCTTGAGACTGTGGCCGGAACTCAGGGTCCACCGAGGTCGCAAGCTCAAAACCGCCCGGGGCCACCCACCACGTGGCCTGGGCAGAGTGGAGGGGCGGAGACCGAAGACTGTAAGCGTTGTCTCAGTTCCCGTAGCAGAGCCAGCGCCGTTGTCCCTGCCAGGCTCTGCGTGGGGCCTGCGCTGGGTAACTGGAAGCTTAGATCCTGAATCCACCCCCAGGGTCGTCCTCACTGAGGCCAGCTCCGCCCTCCCGACACCCCGCCTTGGAGCCTGGACCGCAAGCACAGGATGGTCCCTCCCCCAGGGGGACCCTCCTCCCCTTGCAGCCTCCGGATTGGGCGAGAAAAGAGGGCGGGGCCTGGCGCTAAAAGTCGCAGCTGAGGCTTTGGATACTCATCTGTTCTCTAGGTGTCTGCCTGCAGAATGCACCCTGTCCTGTCTGTCCTCCCTGCCCTTTCTTGCCTCCACTCCTCAGGGAGCCCCCACCCCACCTCCAGATTGCCACACTCGTCCTGTAGTGAGGTTTTGTTTTAGTGCCTGCCCTCCCCACTCCGCGAGTTCCAGGACGCTGGTGAGCCCATGGGGTTCTAACCCTGGCCAGGCGGAGTGGGCGTCTGGGCAAGGTGCCATAACTATAAATGAAATATAAGTAACCGGATGGGAGAACGTGTGTGTGTCCACGAGTTTCTGTGTGGCCAAATCTGTGTAACGGTGGGTAGAACCGTATGTGTGACATTATTTCTGAGATGGTGTAGGTGCAGGGAGTCATGTACAATCGTGACACCTCTCAGTATGGGAGATGGGGAAAGGGCACCTTCGCTGACCCTACAGCAAACTCTAAGCTCTTTTTACCTCTAGCTGAGAGAGAAACAGAAGCACAACTGTTTCTCTGGCCACCAGCAAGCGGTTTGTAACTGTAGCTGCCCACCTGTGCACCTACCTAGCTGTCCTTTGTACTCCCAGAAAGGTCTGCCCTCTGTTCCAGAGGCTGAGCCAGCTCCGGAAGGGGCAAGGGGCAGGGATTTCAACCCTGGCACCAAGAGAGCAGGTGGGGAGGGGTTTAACCCTTGGGGTTAAAGTCTCTAGCTGTGCACCCTCAATAAGGAAGCAAGTAGGTTTGGTGGTTCAACGGCAGGTTAATTATTTTTTTCTTTTGTTTTTCTTTTTTTTAAAGATTTATATATTATTATAAATAAGTACACTGTAGCTGTCTTCAGCCATACCAGAAGAGGGCATCAGATCTCACTGCAAGTGGTTGGGATTTGAACTCACGACCTTCGGAAGAGCAGTCAGTGTTCTCACCCACTGAGCCATCTCACCAGCCCAACAGTTTAATTCTTAAACCACACTCCATCTCCATGTACTCTCTCTTGCCTTCACTCAGCAAAATTGGGAAGTGACCTGTATTCCCCACAGATCCCAGTGGGACTGAAGCCCCAGTAACTCACCTTCCAGCTCCCTCAGTCCTGTAAGCCACATTCAACTCCACAATCACTTCCCCGGTTAGATACTGTTGCCATGCCATTTTACAGAGGAGGAAACTGAGGCACAGAGAAGGGAGCACAGATTATGAGGAAGTACTACACTTTCACCTAGACTCCCAGGAACACCGCCTCTAGCCTCCCTGTACAGCTGCAGTCTTGCCTCCCACTCCTTGTTCCCCACATAGTCAGGAAACACGGCGTCACTCTCCAGGCAAGACAAAAAGGCTTTTCTTTATTGTGCCTGTGAAATGAAATACAAAAGTCCTGGCTAGGCTTGATCTTCTGTCCCCCGATCCCAGCCAGGGACTGACACCCTGGAAGAGGACAGAGGGTAGGTCCTGGGAAGTGAGTCCATTCAAGGCAAGTGGTCGAGGAAGGCGAGAAGGGCGAGGTGGAAAGCTGCTGGCTCGTGCAGGTAGCAGGCGTGACCTGCATGGTGCAGCTTCACCACGGAGTGGTTGGGCAAATGGCGGAGCTGTTGAAGTGACTCTCGAGCCAAGGTGTGGTCCAGTTCCCCATACAGGATAAGAGTTGGGGTCTGCAGGGCAAGGCCAGAACCTGTTGATCCCCGGGCTTGGTGAGGACCCGACCCACAAGCTATTCCTTTATGGAACCTTGCCCCACACTCTACTTCTTCCACGGAACTACAGGGACCAACCCTCTAAGACACCCACCCCCCAAATCATACACAACACACACACACACACACACACACACACACACACAGGCACGCGCATACAATCCAGGGACAAAGGGCTTTGCAGATCATTGTCTGAATACCTTCACAACCTTGAATTGTTCCTGTGCATAATTCTGGGTGGAGGTGGGTGCAATGGGCACGAATCCATGTAGCTGGTGGTGGCTTTGCATCAAGAAGGGCAGGGCATAGCTGCCACTCAGTGAGGGGCTCACCAACACAGTATTCTGCACCCGTAGGTCCCGGAGCACTCTTTCCAGCAACTCCACTCGGCCTGCCTCTGTGTTCACCTCCTCTGAAGGGGCTGAGTTCCCAAAACCTGGGAACAGCAGCAGGCACTACCTCAGAGGAGCTACGAAGTGCTCAGGACTTCCTGCCCATCGCAGTAGGAAAAAGAGAGGAGGATACAGCACATTCTACCCCAGCTATTCTCAGAAGCAAGTTTTTATAATACAACAGTAAAAAGCAACGGCTGCATATATCTGGATGACTAGAGTCTGATCCCTGGAACCCATGTTCTGAGAGGAGAACACCTCTCATGTAAGCTTTTAAGCTGATAACACTCAGAATTGGATGAGATGAGAAATGGAGAACTGTGAGACTGACAGAATGGTAAATCTACTATGTAGCTTTTCTGAAAGGAAAGACAGTGTTTATCAAAAGTGCATTTACTGCCTGTAGTGACCATTTTGGAATTGTGGTTTCTTTAAAAAACACAGACTTTTTTTTTTGGTTTTTCGAGACAGGGTTTCTCTGTGTAGCCCTGGCTGTCCTGGAACTCACTCTGTAGACCAGGCTGGCCTCGAACTCAGAAATCCACCTGCCTCTGCCCTCCCAAGTGCTGGGATTAAAGGCGTGCACCATCAAGCCCGGCAGAAATATTATAAGAATTATGTTTTTGTTTTAATTTCAGGTATGGGGATGAGGGGCTGCTCTGGACTGACCATAGCAACTGACTTATGATTTGCCTCATGCTCTATCAGAGGTGTGGTTTTGCCAGCTGCAGATAGTTTTTGTGACTGTGTGATATTTGAAATTTTCAGAGGGTATATAAATGCTAGAGCCCCGATTGATAGGGTTGGTGGTTGGTGATTATTCAGGGGAGTTGGTTAAGGTTTGTTAGTAGTTGTGCTCAAAGAAGAAAAATGAAAGAAGTTGGATTCACAGATCTCTCTCTCCCCCTCTATCCTTCTTTGCCTCTTATCTAGTGAGAGGGGGTACAATCAGGGGGATAAGCGGTGGGAAAAAGAAGAATCCACAAAGTATCGAAGACCACCTATATCTGACGCACTAAGTGTCCTTGACTGCTAGAGAAATTATTGCTCTATGTTTTTTGTTGCTGGATTCCCCACCTCCTCCCCGCCCCTCCCCGCACCCCTCCTGCCACCAGCAAGGTTTCTCTGTGTATCTCTGGTTGTTCTGGAACTCACTTTATAGACCAGACTGGCCTCAAACTCAGAGACTCCTGCCTCTGCCTCCTGAGTGCTGGGATTAAAGGCATGTGCCACCACGCCCAACTCTCCTACAGTTAATGGAAAATGTCCAGAGAGGTTTCGGATACATGTTTGAGCATTTCAGGTGACAATGACAATGTTCGATCTACTCACTGAGGAATGTGCATACAAAGCCTGCCCATGCCTCCCACGGGTCACACTGCAGCATTAACAGAGAAGGAGGTCTGGAGGACCTGGCTTGGCCTACAAGTCTTGGTGTAGCCAAGGAAATTAGGTGTAAATATATTCATTAAGCTTGCTCCCAACCCCTATATAGAACCTGCATGTTGCTTTTCTGTATCTGTTCTTTGTGTCTCTCTGTCTTTGTCTCTGTCTGTCTGTCTGTCTCTCTTCCTCTGTATAAGTAGGTTGAGCCTAGGACCTTGCACATGCTAGGCAAGGACTCTACCACTGAATTATATTCTTAGGCCTTTTTAACTTTTTATTTTGAGGCAGGGTCTCTACTAAATTGCCAGACTATCCTTGAACTCACTCTGTAGTCTAGGCAGGCCTTAAATCTGGGAATCTGTTGCTTCAGCCTCCTGACTGGCTGGGGTTACAGGTCTGTACCACCAGGCCCATCTGTCTGTTATCTCTATGCATGGAAATACTTGAAAGTGGAGCTGTCGCTCTCAGCTGTTTAGAGAGGAAAAAGAGAAGTGGCATTGGTTTCTGAGGATTTCACTTTTAAAAAAATATTGATTTTATTTTTAATTTACGTATGTATCCCTTCGAGTAGGTCTGCACAAATTCAAGTCCTCTCAGAACCCAGAAGAGGGCACTGGATCCCCTGGAGCTGGAATTACAGACTGTTGGGAGCCGACTGGCATGGGTATTAGAAGACAAACTCAAATCCTCTGGAGGAAAGCTCATGCTCAACTGCTGAGCCCCCTCCCTAGTCCCTGGGCCACCCCCATCCCTTATACTTTCCATTTGTAATGAAAAGAATGACAGCAGGAGGCTATGAGGGTAGCTTAGCAGTTGAGTGCCCGCCTAGCATTCTTGAGGCCCTGGGTCCAAGCCACAGTACCAGAAACAACAAACCCAGAGAGAGGCATAAAGCATAGTCCATGTGTAAATTTAAGAATCGAGCTGGTGAGGTTGCTTAGTGAATGGGTGACGGGGCCTGCTACCAAGCTTGACAACCTGAGTCTGATCCCTCTAACATACGGTAGAAAGAGAGGACTGATTCAAACAAGTTATCTGCCCCTGATGGAAAAAAAAGGCCACAGAAACTACAGTCACGAAAGGCACAGGGAAATCCTCTCTGATGGCTGCTCATGAAATGAATCACTTTTCTGTTTTCTCTGTGATGTGCAATAGACAACTCACAGTGTAGTTTTCAAGGCAGAAAATAAAAACAGGCTTTTATTGTGGTGCTTTCTTGTGACCTGCAACTGGTTTGTCCAGACATAGGGACCCACACACCCTTGTTTTGCCACCCCTCCAATTCTCCCTTCTGGTGACTTCCTTCGTTCCCATGGCAGTCTGCCCTCTCTAAACTCGAATGTGGGGGTACGCACCTGGAAGGTCGATGGCCACAGCCCGGTAGCCCCTCTTTGACAGTAGCTGCAGCGTGCCCAGCTGTTCCCATGTGTGGGAGCTAAATGCTTTTCCATGGAGAAATACGACTTCCGCCCTGCAAACACATGGAGAAACATGTGGTATGGGACCTGGGCAGCCAGCATCCCTTCTTCCCAGGTGTCTTTCACTGCCCTCCCAGGCTCTGAGCCCCAGGAGTTGGACTGAGGTCCCCCCTTAAACCCTTGAGTAACCATTCACCTGTGTGCCTGATGGATCGGCAGCACCTCTCGGTAAAAGATTTGAGAGTTGCCTCTGGTAAGACCAGTCAGGACTGTGACATTAGGGCCTCTCCAGAGTTTCGACGTCTGCTCGGGTGGGCCAGGCAACCCCACATACAGTAGGAACACGAGCAGCAGGCCTAGACCCAGCAGGGCTGCCTGGTACCGGCTCATGAATTTCTGTACCACACAGCCTGGAGGAGAAAAAGGAAGAGATACGCTGAGGAAGACTTCCCTTCTCTTGCCCTGAAAGAATGTCTGGATGTTCATACACAACTACTTCTCAGGCCAGGGCAAAGGCCTGGAACACCCCACTATAAAAAGAAGTGCACAAGAGATCTCTCATTTTAAATGGCCAACATCATCATCACAGTGTTAGCGAGGCCAGCTCTTCTGGCTGTAGCCTCCGTGCTTGGGTGTCTGCACTAAGCACCCAGAGGCCACAGAGAACACAGAGAGTTGATATGATGATAGTTCTCTGACACAGTGGAATCCAGGCTCACAGGTGAATTCTCTGCTGCTGTGGCCGCAGGGGAACTGGGTCCCAGGGCTAGTTTCCAAAACACCAGATCACATGTGTTCTGGAAGAAAATGCCGTATTGGCAGGAGATGGATGTAGACTCTGTGGTGGACAGAGTTGTGAAGGCTGCGAAAGGTCAAAGTGCAAAGAAACCTCCACTGAAGGCGTGGCTGGAAATGATTGTCTTTTCTCACGATGAAAAAACTGCTAAAACCAGAATGTGCTGGTACAGTAGGAAGGGATAGTTCATGTTTGCCCCAACTGTTATGGGCCAGTTCACAAAGAATGTTGGGCATAACATGGAGGTGTGAGATGGTGGGGGGTGGGAGGAATGTAGTAAGTCTAGAAATGGAAGGGGAAGCATGAAAACCAGAGAGAAGAATATTCCCCACCCCTCCACCCCACTTCTGCCAATGGACTCCTCCAGTAGGGAGGCTTTGTCAGCCCAGAGGGCAGGCGGTCTTGGTTTGAGAATTACCCCTGCCTTGAGTTGAGTTAGGATAACCTCCGGGTATCCGCCCAAGCTTCTTGTGAGATTTACACAACACACTCGACCTAAGCTGGTGGGGATGACCGTGCTTGTCTTACTCTGAGATTCTGGATACACCTCTACTGAGTGTGAACCAAGTGTGTGTGGTAGGGCTAGGAGCTGGGGCCCACCTGGGGCCATACCCACCTCTGTGGAACTCTTCTGCAGGCCTCACTCCCTAGCTCCGAAGTCAGGCTCACAGCGTGTGGGCTGCAGCAGATCCTCCAGTGCTGATAGAAAATCAGGAGCCAGGTGGAGAGAGAGCACACACACTCTCCTTTCCTAATCCGGAGCAGCCAAGGATGCCTCTCTCCAACGCAGCTTTAGCTCAGGTTCCCAAGAGGCGGAGCATCCGGATAGACCACTCTTAGTGTCCCCTGCTTCTTTCAGGGCCAAGGGGCGGGGTTTCACTCATGGCCATGGGTGCCCAAGACTAGACAACAGTAGGGGTTCTGACGCAGACTGGTCTGCAGGTGGAAGAGGTTGGAGTTAAACCGTGCTTGACCTGGTAACTGAAATGCCACCCTACCATGGCACATGGGTGTACCCGCATTCACAGACACGAGAGCCTCTTACCTGCACACACTTTCCAAGAAGCTCTGCCCCAAATGGACAGCAGCCTCTTTGCACACCCACTGGCTTACGAAGTCACACTCATACAGCAACAGCCACAAAATCCCACGTGTGGCTGGGTGTGTTAACAGTCACCTCCAAGATCGAAATGCTACTTGGGAGGCAGAGGCAGGCAGATTTCTGAGTTTGAGACCAGCCTGGTCTATAGAGTGAGTTCCAGGACAGCCAAGGCTACATAGAGAAACCCTGTCTTGGAAAACAACAACAACAACAAAAACCAACCAACCAAACAAACAAACAAAAAAGATGAAAATACTGCATGCTACAGAGGAGGTCCTTAAGCAGGGAGGTGAACAGCCAGGAATTAGCTTCAAGAACTCCTTGAAGCTGACCAGATTCTCTAGGCCTCTCCCTGCCAGAGTAAACCACAAAAGCTGAGAGCCCCTCTCCCATCAAATAAAGCTAAGCTGCAAAGACTCTGAGAGGTCACCAGCTCCCTGACAAAACCAGCTGAGCCGCTTACAAGAGCCTCACACCAGCTGACACACTTGTGAAAGACACTCTCCAACCAGCTGTGTTGCCTGCTGGCTGTGTGGAGTGTTCCACAGTTTGTGAACTGTCACCCCTGCTTTGCGCTTTGGTGACACAGCTGTCCCATAAGTAATCCCTTATCTATTATTTCTGTACATAACCCCAATAAAAATAATTGGCTCATCAAGTTGGACTTTGGTGGTATCCGTGCTGTGGTCTGTCCTGGGCTCCCTATCTGGGATAAGTAGACCTGTGGACCTGTGTTTTCCCTCTCCATGAAATGTGACAAAAAAAAAAAAAAAAATTAGTTATCAGGAAGGCAGAGGGATGGACACATAGGATTTCAAAACCATATGTAAGTCAGGCATGACTTACCCATGGCTTTAAATCACAGTACTCAGGAGACGGAGGCAGGAGGATCTTTGTGAATTTGAGGCCAGCTTGGTCTACATAGGGAGTTCCAGGTCAGCCAGGGTCACATAAAGAAACACTGTCTCAAAAAATACAAAACCCGAGTTTGAGTCCAGCATGGTCTATAGAGTGAGTTCCAGGACAGCCAGGGCTACACAGAGAAACCTTGTCTCAAAAAACCAAAAAATAAAATAAAATAAAATTAAAATTAAATAAAAAACCAATCCATACACAGGTATGGAAATTCGATATTCAGGACCCATAGGGTGGAAGCAAAGAAACAATTTCCAAAACTGTCCTCTGACCTCCGCACACATCCCCTCTAAATAAACGAAATATTAAAACTTCCGTATATGCCGGGCGGTGGTGGCGCACGCCTTTAATCCCAGCACTTGGGAGGCGGAGGCAGGCGGATTTCTGAGT
>NW_022196906.1:100178916-100184451 GCF_008632895.1 Mastomys coucha
AAAAAAAAAAAAAACACTGACATTCGCGTGCACAGGGGCACACTTGTACACGTGTTGCCTGGCGCTTGCGCCTTCCGAAGGATTCTGCCCCAAGCGGTAGGGACAAGGATGGCTGATCCCCGGACAACCTGAGGGCCTACTTCCCTGGGGGACACTCACCGCGCGGACAGGAGTGACTAGGAGGGCTTCGGTGAGGCGGGGCCCGGTCTAGGCGGAGCCAACTGCCAAACAGCCTGCGGACTGTGGCACAGACTCCTCCTCGGTAACCAGCCAGCTAAAGGCCAGCCCCCCTCCCCAGGCACGCTTGCGCAGTACGCAGCTGCAGGCCAAGCCTGGTTACTAGGGAAGGACGAGGGGCGGTGCCCTAAAGCACCGAGGCCCGCCCCTCTCAGCCCAGATTTTCGGAATTGTTATTGGCCTGAGGTTTGAGAGTCTGTGGAGAGCCACCCGGTTCGTCAGTTTTCCCAGGTTTGTTTGCAAATTGGGTTTTAGGAAAAGACCCACTGCGTAAGACTGTCATGGAACTTGAGAACAGGTCAAGTCTCAGAAGAGTTCTTGGCAGCGAGCTCTCCTAGTGTAAATGCTAGATGATGTTAGTGTCCTGCAGCAGCTCCAGGCTTCTGCCTAAGCATCTTTACTCACCCCGTTCCCCTGCCGGGTCAGAGCTGGAGGTGTCCTCTAACTCTGGTCTGCTCAGGACATTTATTATTGGTTGGCAACCTGTGATCAACGTCTGGTTTGTCCCAGGTTCAGGCCTCAGTGTTGCAACCAGACCTTGGGGCAGAGAGGCCAGGAAAGGCGCAAAAGATTCACTACTCATTGGTACCCCGGCAAGGCTGGCATTAACCAGATTCATTCTACAGGCTCAGAACAGACTCCGATGTCACCTGGCTGAATTTTGGCGGAGCCTTTCACTCAGATATGTGGGATGTCAACCTAAGAAGGTGTACAACACTGTCTTGTGCTACCTTGACTTGGGGTGAGGGACGGACAGCAAAGATATCAGAAATAGCTTTCGCCCTTAAAGTCAAACCATTTCCGTGCGGGGCAGATTGCTGAGGCTTTCAAGATCTTAAACCCTGTTTTTGGTGCATATGGGGTGGAGGTGGGCTTGGGAAAACAGGTTCGATCAAAGAACGAAGGGTTAAGGCGCGACCGAGCCTAGTGGCAGCTTGTGACCAAGAGAGGGCGCCTGGAACGCCTAGGCCTGTCCCCACCTCCTGCCCAGCCCCTACCCTACTTCTCTCCCCACCCGCCAACTGCATGCGCCATTCTCCTGCGGAAGGCCACGCACATTTCCAGGTACCACCCTGCACTCTCGACTCTTCTCTCTCTTTCTGCGTCTCCACTCAGAACCCACCTGCCCCAAGTCTTCTCATCTCGGCTCTCCAGGTCACCTCTCTCTGGGCTACCCCTCCTTCCCGTGCTTCCTCCAGACAGACTCAGGGATCCGGAACTGTGGCCAGTGAACCGAGGGAGCCTTGGCAGCGCGGGTGACCGCACAGCGTCAACTGGTTGAGCTCCAGCGGCTAGCGCGCTGAGCACCTCGCGTCCCTGGCAGTCAGAAACTCCAAAGTCCTTGCTGACCGGTCCATGTGTTTCTGCTTCTGGAAAAAGGGCCTTCATCCCAAACAAACTTGGTCTCCTGCCTGTATTACTAGTTCACCCACGGTCCGATAGTGCTGGTTTAGATGAGGCTAATCAGGACAGTATTTACCGTTGTTTGAGCACTTACTATGTCCTAGGCATATATAAGTTTTTCCCTCATGCACAGCCTCATTTAATGTCTATGACCTAGTATTGAATAGTCCCATATACCAGTTTTTACTAATTGCAGATAGCTTAACTGATATTCTTTCACTTTTTGCATGGCTTTTTTTTTTTTTTTTTTTTTTTTTTGTCTTTTCAAGACAGGGTTTCTCTGTGTAGCCCTGGCTGTCTTGGAACTCACTCTATAGACCAGGCTGGCCTCAAACTCAGAGATCCGCCTGCCTCTGCCTCCCAAGTGCTGGGATTAAAGGCGTGCACCACCACTGCTGGGCAGGTTTTCTTAAATTCTTAAGTGACATTCGTAATTCTGCCATGTTTCTGTGGTGACAGTTGAAGCCCAACATCAAGCAACAAATGAGAGTGGCAGAAATAATGATACCTGCTTTTCCTGACCTTAATCCAGATCCTAGAGACCTGGTAGGCACCTAACTGCTCCCTGCTGCTCGGAGGGCAGGGTGTTCCTTCATCTCTCACCAGCCTGACTTTGAACTGCAGGCACCTCACCATCAGGCATGGCCGGTGTGGAGCAGCGTGAGGGCACCATCCAGGTGCAGGGCCAGAGCCTCTTCTTCAGAGAGGCTCGGCCTGGCAATGGGCAGACTGTCCGCTTCTCTGTGCTGCTGTTGCATGGTATCCGCTTCTCCTCGGAGACTTGGCAGAACCTGGGTACTCTGCATCGGCTGGCCGAGGCTGGCTACAGGGCTGTGGCCATCGATCTGCCAGGTACTTCTGGGCCAGGGTTGGGGGAAATGTGAGGACAGAGGACTGGAAGGATCTAGCCAAATCTGGGCCCTGAGCTTGGCAGTCAGGTAGCTAGACCTTTGTTCTAGAACGGTCAATACACCGCTCAGCTACTTTTCACTGGTACTGGGCCTGTGTCTCAATGCCTCTGGGCTCACTTCTACTCCCTCACCTGTAATGGTAGGGTACCACCCTCCTGCTGGTGATTGTCCCTAGTGAGCATGGAAGGAGACCGTTGTGTAAATGTATTAGCTAGGGCTTGACAAGCGGTAGGGGGTGCCCAGCTGACTGGAAGCAAATTACCTAGCTAAGGACCATATTCACAGTCTGATGCTAGCACTAACTAATGAGTCTTCTAGAGCCTTGGGGAAGCATGGCAGGGCCTGGTGGATGGCTAAGGACCTGGTCACCAATAAGCAGAGTTCTTGAGCTGAGCACCTGAGGAGGTGGGAACAGCTTCTAGATTGCTCGACGTAACCCGAATCGCCAGGCCCCACCACTTTTAGTGTCTAGTGAGGAATTGGAGACATAGCCTATCTGACAGGATCTAATCCCCTCACGGGCTAGAGCTGATACAGTTTCAGGTTTCAAGGGCAGATTTCCAGCCTGGCCAGGCTTGCTTCCAACAGTGGGTTGGGCTGAGCTTCACTTCAATGTGAAGAGCTACACATTAATGTTGTTGGGGGAGGGGGGGAAGGGGTGACAGGTCCCACTGCAGGAGCATTCTCCTCGGCTGTGATCCTCCAGCACCCTGACTGATGTCAAGTTGGGGCTCAATGCCTTTTAAACAGTTCATCTGTACAACTTTAAATAGCAGTAACACTCCTTATCCCCTGTAAACAGAGGGGGACACTGCAGCTGAGGAGGGCCGAGAGGCCTTACGGATTGGCATCTTTCTAGTAAACAGAGACCTGAGACTCAGGCCAGCCCCAATAGACTCCAGAGCTTCATTCTTATCAGGACACTGTTAGTTAGTACGAACACAAACATGGAAAGAATTGTCTCATTCTCGACACAGATGATACACTGGGCTGTGGGTGTGAATTCAGTCTGCTGGATGTTATATGAACCTGGGCACAGAGCAGAGGAAGGGACCCTTCCCGTTCATTGTCCTTGTCTCTCCTACACTGAATCCCTGCAGGTCTTGGGCGATCCAAGGAAGCGGTGGCCCCCGCCCCTATTGGGGAACTGGCCCCTGGCAGCTTCCTAGCTGCCGTGGTGGATGCCTTGGAGCTGGGACCCCCAGTTGTGATCAGTCCATCGTTAAGTGGCATGTATTCACTGCCCTTCCTCGTGGCCCCTGGGTCCCAGCTCCAGGGCTATGTTCCAGTGGCTCCCATCTGCACAGACAAAGTCAATGCTGGGGACTACGCCAGTGTGAAGGTACCTGGTGTGTGTGTGTGTGTGCATGTGTCACTGAGATGGTGTCTCAGGAGGAAGGTGGGGTCCATCCCTGGGGCTTCTTCACCTGGGAGCTGGGTAACCAATGGGGTGGTTTTGGGGAGATTCCTTTTGGTTGACTTAGACTACTATGCCAATCCCTGTATAAAACTGTGTACTAGGGAAAGTACAAACCCATGTCTCCACCCACTGGATCAGCTAGTCTCTTCTCAGGAGGGCAGGAAGACATTATAGAGGTGGTGAGGCCGGAAGCTAACCATTAGAAGGTGGGCTGGTGCGACAAGCCCCCCGATTCTGTCCTCCTTTCCTTCCTCTCAGACTCCAGCTCTCATTGTATATGGAGACCAGGACCCCATGGGCTCCTCCAGCTTTCAACACCTGAAGCAGCTGCCCAACCACAGAGTGCTGGTCATGGAAGGGGCGGGGCATCCCTGTTACTTGGACAAGCCTGATGAGTGGCATACGGGGCTGCTGGATTTCCTGCAAGGGCTAGCATGAGACTCAGACCTGCTGATAGCGGGGACAGACTGCCTACTCTAGGATCTCTTGCTGTCTTCTCCTGGTCTCTGGTTTCTGCCTCACCTGCAACAGGTCTGTCTATAATCTGTCTGGGTTCCTGTCATTTCTGTTTTTCTCTTGCAGCAACAGATCAGATCAAGGAGGTAAAATCAAGTGGAAAAAGCCTCGGATTCAAGGGGAGAACTCTGATTGTGGGTAATCCCTGAGCTTCTCCTGCCAGCTCCCTGCTCAGCTCTCACTTCTGCCTTACTTTACTTTCTGGTCCATCTCCCTCTTTGGCTGCTCTACAGGACAGCCATTCCTTCTGGCCACAGATAGAAACATGTATGCTTGTTTAGATCCATCCCAAACAGAACCTCTCCCGTGGGAGCAGCACTGGGGTCGGTCCACACGACTGGACCGACAGACACCACATTCCTGTGTAGCTTTGCATCACATGTTTGCACAGGTACATGTGCAGTTTCCTGAAGGAAGGGGGAGAGTCTTTGTAAGAGATTCACTTGCCAGGATAAAAATGTGGCCACCCCTAGATTTCTCTTACCTACCCATTCCAACTGGTCCCAGACCAGAATTGCTTCCTCGGAAGGGGAGGTGCACCCGTCTGCTTTTCAAATCTCCTCGCTTCTTCTTGCGGGGGCGGGGGGGGGGGGAGACCTGCACACCTCCCCAGGTCACCAAGCATGAATCTTCTCAACCAAGCCCATTTCCTGCTCTGAGGTTTGGGAACGGGATGAGAAGACTGACTGTGGAGGTCCCTGAAATAAAGTGATACAATTAGACCTCACATGCTTTTGCTGTCTCCGGAGCGCCGCCCCTCCCCCTTCCCCTTGGGACTGCCACTGTGGGCCCCTCCCCCACCCTGGCGGGACCAGATGGTCCCCCTGCCCTTTGTCCACTAGGCCAGATGGAGGGAAAGGGAGATTGGATTCCCCTCCCCACCCACACACACATCCAGGTGCCAAGAGACTCAGCCGAGGGGGGAGGGTGTAGGTCAGTGGGACCCATATGAGCCGATTACTGAAAGGGGGAGAATATCTGCTCTGCGATGGGGGGAGGGCAGGCTCAATTACCCCCACCCCCACCACACACACACACACACACACA
>NW_022196906.1:100185539-100205123 GCF_008632895.1 Mastomys coucha
GCGGGGCCGGGCCAGGCGGGCCGGGGGGTGGGGGTGGGGGGGCGCGGAGCCGGGCTCCGGGCCGGCCGGGCTCCGCGCCTGTCAAACCCCTCATTGTTCGCAGCTGATGTCACTCGCAGTTGTGAGCGTCCGCCTTTCCCGGGGACAATGTGGGACTGAGCGGCCCAGCCGCCGCGCCGCCGCCGCCGCTGCCGCCGCCGCAGAACAGCCCCAGCGAGGTAAGGCGCGGGCCGGACTGGGCACCGCGGGTCATTGAAGTTTGGGGGTTCGCTGGGGGGGCGGGGAATCCGCTCCAGTGTGCACCCGACCGCGGTCTTGGGGGGGGTACTGCGAGGAACACGTTTTCTGTCCAATGCGGCTGAGGCCTGTACAGGTGGGGGGCGTTGGTTTTCCAGGGGAACACCCCACTACAGGGAGGGGTTTCTTGGACCTTGGGTACCAGGTTTAAGGCTCTCATCCAGTTGCCGTTTCTGTCCTTTGAGCTTGCTCTCAGTTCTCTGGACCTCATGCCCAGGTTCGGGTTTTACTTCGTCCCTGTTCCCATCTGCCATTCTCTGCAGCTCCTGGCGCACACACACCCCTTCCCATTCTCTGCAGTGCTTAGAGGAGCCAGACTCAGACCTCCAGGCCAAGGTGGATGGAGATAGTTGGGAGCAGTGTTCTCCCCTTTCCTGTGGCTCTTCATCTCTGGTTCTGACCTAGCTTCTTGTCTGGGGTACTGGGGATGGAGGTAAAGTGGCTCTGCCACATACTTAAACCTGGCCCTCATGCATCCCTGGCCAGGGGGAGGGGGGTGCCCAGCTCCTCACTCCTAAACCAGGCCCGCCATCTTGAGACCTGTGGCACCCAGGGCCCCGCCTCACCCCAGCACCCAAGGGAATGGTCCTCAAGGAGATGGACTTTTGTCCATTCACACCCCTTCTCTCAGAATGTGTGGCTTTGGGTTCCCACCAAGCCAAGGATGGTTACCTTCTTCCTGGACCAACATGGCATGTGTCCCCAGGGTTCCTGTCGTCCCTATAAACACACCAAGCTTTGGTCAGGAGTTGATCTCTGTCTTTTGGGGTTTAGTGGGGTCACCCTGGTGGCCTCGGGGCCAACACCTGGGAGGGTCTATTGTTTTTCTATTTGAGAATATTGTCTTTCTAGGCCCTGGAACCCCCTCAACTTTCAAAGCACCCCATCCCAGCCCCCACCCGGTAGCCTTCATCAGCATGCAAGCTCAGGCTGCCCTAACACAAGGGGATTGTTCTCTTTGCATGCTCAGGGTTGGGGGCTGGGAGCAGGCGGCCCACACACCCTGGCAGGCCCAGGCCGCAGAGAAGCTGGCTTGCCCCACCCTGTGTCCCCAGACAGGCTCTGTCCATCCGCCCACTCTCCTCCAGCCTCCATCGCCAATGCTTAGCTCCTGAAGGAAAGGGCTCTGAGCTGTACAGGTGGACCCACGGGTTCTCCTGGCCTGCCTGACGCCTCCCATGCTGTCCTCTAAACAACTCCCTTCCTCCCGAGGCCTCAGGTTCCTCTCTTGATTGGTGAGGCTTTTCCAGTTGTGATTGGCTGAACCCACCTCAATGCTGTGAAACCTATCTCACACTCCAGGGTTCCTACCAGCTCCTTTTCCTGCTAGGGGGACCCAGTCTGGTTTCTTAGAATTCTCAAATTCCTCACTTCAGCCACATGCCCAGGGAACCCAGCAGAAAGCAGGGGCTGGGATGCTGAATGAACTCGGAACTTGGAGTTCTAACCAGGCCACGACTTAACTCTGCCCACGTGCTCAGTCCCCCAGCCCCAGGATTCTGAGGCGGGATGGTCTCTGATATTTCAAGGCCTGGGACTCCTCCCCTTACCCCCCAGGGCTAGGTCCTGTCTCAAATTTCCTATTCTTTTGTAGCAGAAAGATAAGCTTAGAAATGTCCACTGGGCCTCCTTTGACTTGCAGCCTTGTCTCTGGGAAGCACACAGGCCAGAGGAATTTCATCTGATTTGAAAGGGGGGGGGCTCCCTGGAGGAGGAGGCTTTTGAGAAGAATTTTGCTAAAGAGTGAAAGGGATGAGTATTTTAATCTGGTACTATCTACTGGCAAAGGTTCTGTCTGAGGCTTGGAGTTGCTAGGCCTATTTTGTGGCCTGGTATGTATGAGGGACGGGGCAGAGAAGTTAGTAGAGGCTGGCCCATGGAGGCCTCTATTGCTGGTGCACAGGTCAGGTTTTAATCCCTTGGGTCTTAGGGAATCTATGGATGGTTGTTAAATAGCACAGTGCACATACAGTCTTCCGCATGGAGATCTGCAATGAGAGAGCTCTTTCAATTTGAGCCGGTCCTGAGCCTGCCTTGATTTCTCTGGCTCTGAAGATTCTTGGGAGGCTCTGGGGAGGGTAACACATTTCTGGCACCTACTAGTTTATCAGCTTCTAATCATTCCATGTTCCTCTTCCCTGGCGCTTTACAAGACCGGCTTACATTAAAGAGCCAGAGCCTAGAACTCCCCTAGTCCTTCCTCTCCTCTCCTCCCTCTAACCAGGGATGGTTGGCCATCCTGGGAGGCTGAAAGGCTGAGGCTGGGTCTAAGGATGCTGGGCAGTTTTGTGGAGACCAGGTTAATCAGCAAGGGTGAGTGTGCCCAGTGTAGGGGATGGACAAGGGAGTCAGGAGCACTCAAGGCTGCCAACCCCCCTTCCCAAGTCCCAGTGGCCACCCTCCTGCCACACCCTGCCATGCCTGATGCTCAACCATTCCCCAGCATCATCGGGTGTGGCCAGTATGGCTGTTTTTGGAGTAAGGATTGGAAGAGACTGTTAGGTGAGGATTGCTAAGGGGAACATGCTGAGCATGAGATCTGGGGTGAAGTTGGAGACTGGATTTCCCCAACCTTCCCCAGCCCAGGTGGGCCCACAGTCTCGTGGTCCAGACAACACTGGGCAGGAGAGCAGAGGGAATCCCCCAGGGGCGGGCCAGTCTACTTCGTTCAACTGGCCCCAGGAGCCCTCCCCTCCTCTGGATTGTTCTTGCACTAGAACAAAGCCAGGGAGGACACTTGATCCCTGCATGTGGGGGGGAGCTGGCTAAGCCCCCGGCCCTTTGATTGGGCAGCTGTCATGGGAGAGAGACAGCTGGGGGGGAGGGGCAGGAAGGGGGCAGCCACCATCGCTTACACAGCTGTCACCCCCCCCCCCAAGCCCCTTCAGCCAGAGTGGCAGGAAGCCAGGTTCAGAAGGAGTAGGCACTAGGTCTGGGGAGGGGGCCTGAGAAGGAAGACGGTAGGCCTGAGGTCAGAGGCTTGGTCTGACTGTGGGATGTTCTTGCCAGGGAGCTCTGCTGACCAGAGGGGGCTGGGCACCCTCAGAGGTGAGCTGGAGGTCAGCATGGCATGATGTGTGGCTGCCACGTGGGTGGCCCAGCAGAGACCTGGGGCCCACCAGACTGAAGCAGCAAGATACTCCTTCAAACTCAGTGAAACCCAGGCATCTGGTCACGAATGCCCAGTGGGACTACTTATGCTTAGGGCTCTGGGAGAGAGGCCTAGCGGAGGGTCAGAAGCCTTATTCTTTCCAAAAGATAAGAAAATCTCCAGGGTCTCTGGAGCAGTGTCACAGAGATACCAACAGGTCTTCCTTACCCCAAACAGGGCAGGCGGGTAAATCCAGATCCAGGCCAGGGAAGGCCTAGGCCAAGATCACCTATTGAATTTGCTGCAGACCCAGGCATCTTCACGGCGAGACTGAGCAGTTCTGCCCACATTCCATCTTTCCTGAGGTCACAAGAAGTGAGGAGATGATATGGGGGTTTCTTTCAGATCTTTCAGATCTCCCACTTTTTTTTGTTGTTGTTTTTTTGTTTGTTTTGTTGTTTTTTGTTTGTTTGGGTTTTTTTGAGACAGGGTTTCTCTGTGTAGCCCTGGCTGTCCTGGAACTCACTCTGTAGACCAGGCTGGCCTCGAACCCAGAAATCTGCCTGCCTCTGCCTCCCAAGTGCTGGGAAAGATCTCCCACTATTTATCACCCAACTAGAGGCTGCAGAATTCTGGAGCTTAAGATTATATGGTCCCAGAAAAGCCATCAGTCTTTCTAGACAGGATGAAGAGCCATAGGTCAGGCAGGGGCTCCCCAGGCCACCAAACTCTAAACTCCACTTCAGAAAAGGACTAAATGACCTAGATTAGAACAGCTATAATGGGGACAGAGATGGGGCCTGGCCCAGTCCTGCACTAGCTTGTTGGACCCTTTTCTTCCCTCCACTTCCCTTCTTTCTACGACCTTGGGCAGATTACAGACCCTCTAGCTATTGGGATGCCCTTGTGTGCAGCAAATTCATCTGTTCCCGTCACCAGCATGTCTGAGCACCCTCTCTAGCCTGGCTCTGAACTGAGCCCTGGGGACACAAGGAGAAGGTGGCAGCTTTGGCTCCTGTTCTAAGGGGCTCCCAGGCTTGGCTGTCCAGGGAGACAGAAACTATTCACGTCATCACAGGCGCTTTGATGGGGGAAGTGCAGGCAGCCAGGGGAATGTCTAGCAAGGACAGCCAGCATGAAGTTGGCCAGGATGCCCAAAGAACACAGGCCCCAAATCTATTGCTGGTCTCCACCCTCTGGCGAGTCTATGGCAGAACTCAAATAAAAGAAGTGGGCATCCAGGAAAAGGCACTTTGGAACAAGGTTTGCCATCCTGATCATCTCCAAAGCAAGCAGGAAAGGAGACTGTGTTTGGTACAGTGCCTCACACAGGTATCCAAGAGAAAACCAGTTTGGGAACCTTTTATCCACTTCGTACTCAAACTTGAGCTAGCACTCAGAGGAGGGTTTTGGACAGAGCTCGGAAACCTTGACCCTCATGTCAGGATAGGACAGAGGGTCAGCAAAGGCACTCCCATTGGGAACACTTAGCCCTTGCTTCAGCACCCTTCTGGGCAGAAGGAATTCCTATGGTTAGTGATGTCTGGATCCAGACCCACTGTCTGTCCCCCTTGGGCTATAGTCCCCAGTGAGTTCACCATCAAGTGTGGGCCTTGAGGAGAGACAGCCTCTGCTGAAGGGTTTCTAAGGAGGATTAAGGTTCAGGATTAAGTTGAGGCATGAAAAGGGGTCGGGTGGGGAGGGTTAGTGCGGGGTGGGGAGGGTTGGCAGCTGAGCTAATCCCAGGAGCTAATCTCAGGCTCGGCCTTGCTCCATCAGTTAATGGCCTTGACATTCCTGCAGCCCACCAAATCCTTCTCTTACCCATTATCCCATTCCCAAGGAGACAGATCCTTTCTGCTGTGTGTAGAAATTGAGCCCCAAAGCCCCAGTGACATGTATCTAGTACAGTAGTACTGTGTCCTAGGTAGAAATGTGACCAATCTCTTTGCTTCTCACTGTGTACGGGCTGTTCTGAGCACACAGGAAATGGATCAGAAATATCACTGTGGAGAGAGCCCATCTTTATTCCTATGTCAATAGAGAGTAGATCATGTCCAGAGCCATTTGCAGTGACCCCCTCCTCCAATGGCCCCTGGTCTATAGAAAATCACCTCAAGGGCTCCTGTCCCAAGCCTTTACCAGGCTCTAGCTCCCTCTTTGGTCTCTGGAAGCAGATACCTCATATTTAGAGTAACTTTTCTTTCTATCTTTTTTGAAATAGACTCTTACCACAACATAGCCTAAGCTAGCCTTGAATGAGAGCCTCCTGCCTCAGCTTGACTGCGCCCTAGGTTTATAGGCCTGGGCCACTATGCTTGGCCCAGACAACACTTAACCTTAACTCCACAATGGAGGCTCAATCCACAGGGGTCCTTTCAGGAAAGAAGCTATCCTGTGGTTCCTCATAGATATCCAGACCACTTCATCAATCCCCCTCACCTCCCATACTGGTGGTCAGGCCTAGGACAGCATAGATTCTAGGCAAGCATTCAACCACTGAGCTATCATCTCCTGCCATTCTTCTAATAACAGGGAGGAAGGGCGCGAGAGTCAAAGAAACTGAGTGTCTATCACGTGATCGTCTTATTTCATCAAGGCTCAGAAATCTGGAGTGTAGGATTCAGTAGTTACTTTCTAGGTTGGGTGACTGAGGCCCAGAAGGCGTAAATGGTCAGGATTACACAGCCAGGAAGATGCACACAAATACACTGGTCAGAAGGGCATTTAGAACTCAAGGTACAGAGCTGGTGAGATGGCTCAGCGGTTAGGAGCACTGACTGCTCTTCCAGAGGTCCTGAGTTCAGATCCTAGCAACCACATGGTGGCTCACCACCATCTGTAATGAGATCCAGTGCCCGCTTCTGGCGTGTTCTGGCGTGTCTGCAGAGAGTGACAGTGCCCTCACATAAATCTTTAAAAAAAGAACTCAGGGTCCACACTATCTCCCTTTCCTTTGAGCCTGGCTGGCCTGGTTCTGGGGTTGCCATGTGAGGGTTCCTCTCAGACACTCTTCTCTCCTGCCCTGTCCAGAGCCAGCTGAACCACAGCGTGGACACACTGCCAGGCCTCTGTGGCCCCAGCCCCGCCTGACAGGATGAGCAGTTCAGATGCGGGGCTGGAGGAGGAGCCAGAGCTGAGTATCACCCTCACCCTGCGGATGCTGATGCATGGGAAGGTGAGTGGGTGGGGTTGGCACAGCCCAGTGGTCGCACATGTTTGCTCTCAGTGCTTCCTCCCTGCCTGAGTGACAGGAGGAGCTGGGCCTGGAGCACTCATGCCCCTCTGAGTCTGCTGTTGTTATCTTTGCAGGAGGTGGGCAGCATCATTGGGAAGGTAGGTGTCCAGCTCTGCTCCGTATGTTCCCCTCGACTAGAGCCTTAGCCTGGTAAAGAGGTGACCGGTTAGGAATCTTGGTTTTGTCTCCTACAGAAGGGAGAGACTGTAAAGCGAATCCGGGAGCAGGTAAAGATGTGGTCAGGGGAGGAGCCCGGGGCCCCGATGCTGAGGGTAGGGGAGGTGGCCATTCTCCCCCACAACCCCAATCCCTCCACCTGTGATAAGTGAATGTCCCGAAAAATGGCAGTTTCTAGTCTCGGCTGGGGCTAGTGAGAGGGGCAGACAGATAGATCCCTGCCACCACAGTGGGGAAGATGCCTGCTGCCCAGTGCTTGTCCCACACCTGCAGAGCAGTGCCAGGATCACCATCTCCGAGGGCTCCTGCCCTGAGCGAATTACGACCATCACTGGCTCTACAGCTGCTGTCTTCCACGCAGTGTCCATGATTGCCTTCAAGCTGGATGAGGTCGGTGCCTAACTGAGGTGGGAGGCTGAGGGTGGCTGCCTGGGAGAAACCTGACCCTGTCTCCAGATAGCAGCTATGGGGGAGGGAAGGTCAAGTCCAAGGCCGAGTTCCCTTGGAGGAGGTCTAGGGAGGAGGCATTCTCCTTATTCCTCTTCAGTAAAGTTCTCGAGGGAGGGTGGGGGAGTATGGGGACATACCTGGCTGATTCACCGTCCCCCTGCCCCAGGACCTTTGTGCTGCTCCTGCAAATGGTGGCAGTGTCTCCAGACCTCCAGTGACCTTGCGCCTGGTCATCCCTGCCAGCCAGTGTGGATCACTGATTGGGAAGGCAGGCACCAAAATCAAGGAGATCCGAGAGGTGAGCAGAGAGCAACCATCCACAGGAGTATGTCTCCTACCCTTCAGTGGGAACTAGAGCTCCTAAGGCCCCTCTGTAGCCTTTCTCTTGGCTATTGGAGTTGAAGGAAGTGGTTGCTGTTTTCTTGTTTGTAGACTACAGGAGCCCAGGTGCAGGTGGCAGGGGACCTGCTACCAAATTCCACAGAGCGTGCTGTCACTGTGTCCGGGGTGCCTGATGCCATCATCCTGTGTGTGCGCCAGATCTGTGCTGTTATCCTGGAGGTGCTTGGGGAGGAGGGGGGCGAGGATGGAGAGGGGCCCCGGGTGCTTGTCAATCATCCAGGTTGTATGGCTATAACATCGGGTGGGGTAGGGTAGGCAGAGCTACAGCTGTAGGTTGATTGTAAGCCTTAGAGCACTCTGGGATACATTCCCCTGAGAGCCACGGGAATGTCTGAAGGCTCTTCTTAGGTTCTTGGGGAGACCCGAGTGGATCCTGACAAAGCTTCTCAATTTGTGCCTTTCAGTCCCCACCCAAAGGAGCCACTATCCCATACCATCCGAGCCTCTCCCTAGGTACTGTCCTCCTCTCTGCCAACCAGGTGAGGGAAGTATCCGGGGACCGGGGCGGAGGAGGGAGAGGAATAAGGAAATGGGGGGGAGGGGGTCTGAGGAGGGGACAGAGTGATCTGACTGGACTACGTTGACCTGTCACGGTGACTCCCTTTTCAACCACTTTGTTCCCACAGGGTTTCTCTGTCCAGGGTCAGTATGGAGCAGTGACCCCTGCGGAGGTGAGTGGCCCGTAGCCTGAGACACCCCCTTCCTGGATGGCCCCCTCTAACCTCTGACCCTGTTCTCTGGCCCAGGTCACCAAGCTCCAGCAGCTCTCAGGCCACGCTGTTCCCTTTGCATCACCCGGTGTGGTGCCAGGTAAGCAGTTCCCACTGAAGGAGACAGCCAGCAGCTGGGCATCCCTTGCAGCGGTCAGGGAGTCCCACAGAGCCCTCAAACCACACTCAGTCTTTCTCCTCTGCCTCAGGACTGGATCCCAGCACACAGACCAGCTCACAGGAGTTTCTGGTTCCCAATGATGTGAGCAGAATCTGGGGGGCTGTGGGGGTGGTAAGGGGATCCAGGGGTCTAGCCCTTGCTCAAGGTTAAATTCTGCCTCCCCTCTAGCTGATTGGCTGTGTGATCGGACGCCAGGGCAGCAAGATCAGTGAGATCCGGCAGATGTCAGGGGCACATATTAAGATCGGGAACCAAGCAGAGGGTGCAGGGGAACGGCATGTGACCATCACTGGCTCACCGGTCTCCATTGCCCTGGCTCAGTACCTCATCACTGCCTGGTGAGCATGCAGTGGGCTACGGGGAGCACAGGCGGGGGAGGAAGGGAGAGCAGTCCCCTGGTGCTCCTCAGCTTCTCTTTTCCTTTAGGTATTCTACCTAAGTCATCCATGTTGCCTCGTTTACTACTTCTGTATCCATTCTTCATATCCTGTCTTACCCTTGTCGTTTTTCTCGGATCTTTTCTCCTGTTTTGTCTGCCTGTGGTTTCTGCCCTCCCTCCCTTCATACCTTTCCTATCCTTCCCGAAAACACACCCAGCCCATGCCCGATCTGGTCTACTCCTCTCCTGTCTTTTGGCTAACCTCATGGCTCCTGTCTCACCCCCACCTTTCCCTTCATCTCCCCTCTGTATCCCTCTCTCCAGTCTAGAGACGGCCAAGTCTACCTCTGGGGGGACGCCTGGCTCAGCCCCCGCAGACCTGCCCACCCCTTTCTCGCCACCCCTGACGGCCCTGCCCACAGCTCCCCCAGGCCTGCTGGGCACACCTTATGCCATCTCCCTCTCCAACTTCATCGGCCTCAAGCCTGTGCCCTTCCTGGCTCTACCACCTGCTTCCCCAGGGCCACCGCCGGGCTTGGCGGCCTACACTGCCAAGATGGCAGCGGCCAATGGGAGCAAGAAAGCTGAACGGCAGAAATTCTCCCCCTACTGAGGCCGGCTGAGGCACAGGCGGGGGCAGGCAGGACCGCCGGCAGGGGCTGCCTCCACATCCTTCCTGCCCAAGGAGACTCCACCATGGGGTCTCAAGCGCCAGTATTGCCAGACGCATGGATGCACCCCCTACCCTGCCCCATCTTTGGAGTTCCTCCTCAGAGAGGGGACAGTTTCTGGCCCAGGGTTCTAGGAGTATGGCGGCCCCAGGGCAGGAGCCCCACCCCTTCAGACCTATGCTTGGATGCAGGGAATGGCCTGGGGCTCCCCAGTGCCCTGCTGTGCGAGGGGCTACTCGTGTCCTCTCCATCTCTTTGGGCTCCATCCTACTGCCCCAGTGGGAATTGGAGGAGAGTGAGGGGTGGTGGGGCCAAGCTTCTCTTCATCCCCTGCAGGTCCTGCTGCTTCCACTGATACCCTTTTGACTGGAATAGACTGGCTGGGCTTGTCCCGGGGCAACCCAAAGAGAGGGCTCTGCCTGTAGCAGGGGGTATGGCCTAGGGGGCAGGGCCCAGTTCTCAGCAGCAGACACTCTGTACAGTTTTTTCAATCCCTGTTTTTGAATAAATATTCTCAGCGACCAGAAAGCCGTGAAATAATACTAGTGTTGGTGTAACAAAACTTCCAGGGAAGGGATGTAGCTGAAATCCCAAAGAACCCCATTCTGAATCCATAGTCCTTAGATGACCCACAGTCCCTCATGTCAGTTCTGGGGTGAAACCGCAGGGCCCTTTGGGGGTCATGGGTTCAATTTCCTGCCTTTAGCACCAAACCAATCAGGCCGTTTTCTGAGCAGCTTGGGTGAGGAGTTCGAGTCAAACTGTCCAGCTTTTCCATACAGATAGCAGAAAACTGAGCGCGCTTCCCCGCTGGTTTCTCCCAGCTGTGGTGTCACCCAGACCCTGTCCCGCTTGGCTCATCCTTCTGTCTGTGAGCTTTTAGGACCCTTGTCTCTGTGACCATGCCTGCCTTTCTCCTCTCTGGACCAGGGAGTATTCATGAGTTTAAAAGGCCTACACTGAAGGGGTCCTTAGGAGATGGTGGTACAGCATACAGATGGGAACACTGAGGCCCCTGGAAAGGTGGGGTTGAGTACAAGACCACACAGGTAGTGTTCTGCCCAGAATCAGGTTCCTGGGAAACCTCACCAGGCTAAGTACCACCCCCTCTGCCATTTCAGAGCCAGCAGTCCATGCTGAGTACCTGCCACAACCTGAGCAGGGGGGGTGGGTGTGCCCTCTGATCCCGCCCTCCTTTCCCCAACTGAGGAGACATCTCTCAGGTGGCCTCTGACACACTCGGGCTCTGTCCTGCCAATTCTCGGGTCTGTTCTGGTGCCTCAGAAGGGCCTAGGACAGGGTCCTTGCAGAGTCCCCGGAGACGCTGAAGGAGTGTCCGCAGGTCCCAGGCTTGTGATGTGCAGGCTTTCGGGGCCCAAGGCAGCGCTCGGCGGGTGAGGCGGCCCAGAGCCAGGCGCACCGGGCGCTGCAGCAGGCCATAGAGAAAGGGGTGAGCCGCGAAGGCGGAGTAGGCCACCCAGGTGACCGCAGCCTCGGCCGCTGCGGCGCGCGCCGCGGGCGCCAAGCATGCGCAGCCATAAGGCAGCCAGCAGGCTGCAAACTGGCCCACGGCCAGGGCCGGGGCCAGGGCCGCCTTGCCCCCGGGCAGACGTGGCCGGAGGGGCGGCAAGAAGGAGAGACGACTGTCCAGAGAGTCGGAGCGGAGCCGGGTCCCGCGCGGAGGTCGGAGTGCGGCGCGCCGCGCCACCAGGAAGATGCTACCGTAGGCGGCCAGCAGCAGGAGTGCGGGCAGCGCGAAGGCTAGCATCGCCCAAAGTGGCCGGAAGGGCCCGAGCCCCCCGGCCAGGACGGAACAGCGAGCCGGGGCCGGAGGCGGCGCCGGCGGCGGCCCGAGCAAGGAGAGCGCGCCCAGGAGCGCGGCCGCGGACCACACCGCGGTGAGCACCAGCGCCGGCGCTGGGCGCGCGCCTGGCCGCAGCGGATGCACTATGAGGCGGTAGCGCGCCAGGCCGAGAGCGGCCACGCCGAGCGTGCACGCAGGGAGCAGAGCCGCCGAGAGGAAGCGCGCCGCCCGGCACGACGAGGGGTCCAGGGGCACACTGCCCAGCCCGGGCGGCGCGGCCAGCAGGCCCAGAGGCATGATGGAGGCGGCCGCCAGCAGGTCCACGACGCACAAGTGCGCCAGGTAGAAGGCATCTTGCAGGTCCGGCGTGCGCAGCACCACCACGAGCAGAGTGCCGTTGCCCAGCACGGCCCCCACCTCTACGAGAACCGCTAGGATAAACCCCACCGAGCCCGCGAGTTCGGTGACGCTGAGCCCCGAGCCGATGGCCATCTGAAGGTTCAGGCTGCTATAGGGAGAACGGAAATGGAGCCTCTGGCTCCAGGATTCCCATCACCTGTCCCATGCTCCTCAAGGCCCCTCACCTCGTAGGTTGCCCAGGAGGTGACTCCGACGCCCAGGCTGCCATCTTCTTGTGGGGTTTGGTGGGCCCTATGGGTGGATGCAAGGCTGAGCCTGGCTCGGCTTCCTCCCCCTGCCCTAGTACAGTTCTAGCAACTCAGCCTCTGTGGAGATGGTACCGGCTGTCACTCTGAGGCTTCCCTTTGAAGACACACACAGCTTAGTAAGGGAGGGGCAGGGCCTGGTGCCAGCCCCCTTGGCCCTAACAGCTGCCAGCTGGAGACTGGAGGCTCTTCTGTGTGCCCAAGGGTACAGCTTACTGAGCCTAGAGCCTTCTCTGCCTTGCTCAGGGGTGGGACATGGAGCAGTTTGGTCAGGCATTACTTTTCTCAAGGTAGCCCAGGAATCAGGAAAAAGCTTTTAGGTTTGCTTGGAACCCCCAGGGGGTCTGAGGGCAGGAGAGAGAGAGATCTCAGGGTATGGGACACAATGGCTGCTCAGTCAGGGTTACCTTGGCATCTCACCTTGTGGATGGAGTGTATGTAAAGAGGAGGCCTTAGCAGAAAAATGGATGCTTAAGCTGGTCTTGTACTTTGACTGCTGGCAAACAAGCTCTCTTCTTCTTCTTTTTTTTTTGGTTTTTCGAGACAGGGTTTCTCTGTAGCCCTGGCTGTCCTGGAACTCACTCTGTAGACCAGGCTGGCCTCGAACTCAGAAATCCACCTGCCTCTGCCTCCCAAGTACTGGGATTAAAGGCATGGGCCACCACTGCCCAGCCAAGCTCTCTTCTAAAGAGCACCCTGCATGTGCATCATTAGCAGCACCCCTTCCCAACCTCAAAACTTGAAGCTTGAACTAACAAGACCTCTATGTAAAACACAGTCCTGGCCAGTCAATATGTAGCATCCCTCACCCCCCTCCCCCAGGTAGGGAGAGCCCTGTAACTCCAGGGGAGGGGGGCATGCTCCACTTACAATCACCCAACCCCATGACAACCCTACCTAGACCCTGAGAACGAAGCAGGTATCTGAAGGGCCCTCTCCCTTGTGCCAGACTCGAGTCTCCCTAGGACTTCACTTAATGGGCATCTCAAACATCCTGTGTCATAAACAAAACCCAAAACTGGGGCCCTTGACCGTTCCCTCACTAGCTCCTTGCAGAATCTTCTTGGTAAACTCCTATCTCAGGATAGAGCTTCCCATCTTTCTAGCACACCCGATCCAGTTTGTCAGAGGTCCAGGGAATCCAGTCATTTCTTATCACTGATACCAGTGCCCACCTGGAGTGTCCCAGCATTCGCCGAGCACGCCAGACCTTGGTCCCTGCACCTCAAGCTGCTGGCTAAGTTATCCTTACGTCCCTTCCCCACTCTACCTTCCTGTTCTTCCTTCACTGGGGAAATATTCAGCCAACAGAAGTTCCCAGCAAAAAAACGAGAGAGTGGGAGGAAGGAGGAAGCCATGTTTCCCCTCACAGCCCTCTGTGGAAGACAGCCTGTAGCCCTGTGGCTATGCCTTCCTTCATGGAGGCTCTTCTGTGTTCTTGCTTGTGCAAGATGAGTCTGGCATGGTCACTGTCTCCTCTCATTATCTGTCGACGGCTTCCTTGTTACTGCCCATCTCTGGATTGCCTCACTGTCTCCTGTGCAATAGTTTCTGTTCTCTCCCTGTATCCAGCCCCCTCCCTGTGCCCCACCCCCAGTCTTTCATTGTGTGATTCCTGTCTTGCTGGCTGGATTTTTTTTTTTTTTCATCAACTTTCCCCACCACAGTCCACTCTTAGCAGTGTAGCTGGAGGGGACCCTTTGAAAAATAAACCAGGTGGCATCTGAAACCAGTGTACCCTTCCATCCAAGGGCTGTCTATCCATCATCAGTTTGAGCTCCTCTGGGTAGCGAGGTGGCCTCCCAGGCCACCTTCTGCTCATCCCCACCTCTCCTCCTCCTCACCCGCCATGCTGCAAGCACGCTAGTCCCTTGCTGTGTGCCCTTCTCGCCTGGAAAACCCACTATGGAGGATCTTTGGCTACTGATCCCTCTGCCTGCCCTGTGACTGGCTCTCTTGCTTTGCTATGGTTTCTTTGTTTATTATCTTTGGAGGCATGATCTACAATGGCCTAGGCTGGCCTCAAACTCACATAGCTAAGAAGGAAGGACCTTACGTTCCTAATCTGCCTTCATCTGGAGTGCTGGGACCCAGGCATAGGCTACTGTATCTGATTTTCTTTTGTGCTGGTATTTCCTTCAGTTTTGTACTCACAAGAGAGGCCTGCCCTGCCCATCCATTCCAAACACAGCCCAGCTTCAGCTCACATTGCTCCTCTCACCCGTGCTTTAGTGGGCACTGTCCTTCCCTGATAGCCTGTCTCACATCTGTGTGCATGGTCTTCGGACCCTCTCTTCTTGGGCTGTAAAGGCCAGTGCCTCCTAGGTCATCACAAGAATGAGGCCAGCAATCCCTTCAGTCCTCCTTCAGGCTCCAGCCTCTCGGTGTGACTCATTCCCTGATTCTTTGATAGGTCAATGCCCAGTTTCCCATCGTTCAGATGAGGAGGTTGGGGGAAAGGCAGGAGGCATGTGCTTCGGATCATACAGCTGGCACTCTGGTCACCTGCTTCCCAGAGCTGGTCCACACGGACACCCCCTTCTCTCCTTGGCCACAGCTTGGATGGAGTTTGCCTCTAGAGGGTGAAGCTAGATCTTTGAGGTGTTCATTCAGAGAGTGGAGAAAAGCAAACCCTTTACTCTTCTCCCTGCCCTGACAGGCCTGCAGGCATGGGGCAGCCTCATGGGCCTCCACAGCCCAGGGAGGCTCTGCAGGGTCCACAGGAACAGCAGATGAGAAAAGAAGTCTAAGCCGGGCGGTGGTGGCACATGCCTTTAATCCCAGCACTTGGGAGGCAGAGGCAGGTGGATTTCTGAGTTCGAGGCCAGCCTGGTCTGCAGAGTGAGTTCCAGGACAGCCAGACTACACAGAGTAACTCTGCCTTGAAAAAAAGAAAGAAAGAAAGAAAAAAGAAAGAAAAGGAGTCTAGAGAGGACAACAAGGAAGGGGAGAGAACTGCTGATGGGTGAGTGCATACCCCCCCAAATCACTAAACTTAATTTTAAAAAAATCCCAGCACTTGGGAGGCAGAGGCAGGAGGATCTCTGTGAGTTCAAGGTTAACCTGGTCTTCATAAAGACTATACTGGCTAAATAGTGAGGCCATGTATTTAAAAAAAAAAAAAAAAAAAAAAAAGAGCTGGGCAGTGGTAGCACATGCCTTTAATCCCAGCACTTGGGAGGCTGGGATAACGCAGGCAGATTTCTTAATTCGAAGCCAGCCTGGTCTACAGAGTGAGTTCCAAGACAGCCGGGGCTATACAGAGAAGCCCTGTCTCAAAAGAGCCAAAAACAAAACAAAACTAGCAAACAAACCAAAAAAACAAAAATAAGAATTCAACTAGGCAGTGGTAGCACATGCCTTTGGTCCCAGGACTGGGGCAGAGGCAGAGGCAGAGGCAGAGGCAGAGGCAGAGGCAGAGGCAGAGGCAGGTGGATCTCTGAGTTGGAGACCAGGCTGGTCTACAAAGAGAGTTCCAGGACAGCCAGAGTTACAAGAGAAACCCTGTCTTGAGAACCCGCCCCCCTCCAAAAAAAGACACACACAAAAAAAATTAGAATTCTTTGTAGTGAGTGTAGTGAGTGCCTGTGTAAATGTGCAAAGGACTGTAAGGAGATGAACCAAGCCTCAGTGCAGTGGGCTCACTCCAGCAGATGGGGGAGGTGAGGAGAGGGGCGGGGAGGATCTTCCACTTTTTAATTTATTATTGGGGGTTATTTTGGGGTGCTGTGGCACATGTGTGGAGGTCATTCGCCTTTATGTGGGTCCTGGGGGCCAAACTCGGGCTGCCAGATGTCATACTAGGAAGCTCACAATCATCTGTAAGCTCAGGACCGGGGCATCTGATGCCCTCTTCTGGTTTCTGTGGGCAATAAGGACCACAAGTGGTACAGACACATGTGCACACAAGACACCCACACACGCAAAAAAGAGGCATTGTACACAGCAACTGTCCTGCCCTCTCCCGAATGTCAGAATAAGCTGGGTGTGACAACAGACACACAACTGAGACCCCAGCACTTGGGCCAATGAAAAGTTCAAAGACAGCCTAGGCTATAAAACAAGATCCCCATCTCAAAAAATAGTAATGAGCAGGGCAGTAGTGGTGCACACCTTTAGTCCCAGCACTTGGGAGGCAGAGGCAGGCGGATTTCTGAGTTCGAGGCCAGCCTGGTCTACAGAGTGAGTTCCAGGACAACCAGGCTATACGAAGAAACCCTGTCTCAGAAAAAACAAAAAAAAAAAAAAAAAAAAGAAAAAAAAAGTAATGAAAGAAAATGGTGGAGGAACATTTTCCGATTTAAAGAGATACAACAGGAAGCAGCACGTGACCCACAAATGGGCTCTTGACCTCACTTTCTGGCACAGGCACCCCAGGCTGGGACAGGGATATCCAGGTGACAGCTGTCAATCTCGAAGGACAAGATACAAACTCAGCTTCTTTATAACTTCCAGACACGAGACACACATGGATGCCTGGTTCACCTAGCAATGCTTAAGCCAGGGAGACAGAATCAGGGGGCTTTCCAAATGGAGGTTTCTGGGCTGATGGCCAGCCTCCTATTTAGATATTAGAGGGGACGGGTGCTACAGGGTAACCTTGGGTGGGTGGGATTTGTGTAGCCATTATCAGTTCATGTGAGCGCAGCTGGAGGTGCCACGTGCAGAGCCAGGCCAGCTCGGGGAGAAAGGGAACCTGTGGCCACTGTAGCACAGATATGCTGAGGCGAGGCTTCGAGCTTCACAAACCTGCCAGTGAGTCTGGGATGTAGCTCCGTGTTGGAGCACCTCCCTTAACAGGTCCCTGAGCACAAAAACTGAAATAAAACCTAAGAAAAACCGCCAAATGGCTGGAGGTGTAAGGCAGTTGGCAGGATGCCTTACCTAGTGCCTCTTTAAATATCACTTTAGGAGGCAAGAGTCTGGGGCCACAGCCATGACCAGGCAGGGAGGAAGCAGAAGGTACTGGGAATCACACTTTTAGATATAGGGGGGATAAGGGGACTGGCAGGAAGAATGAGACAGATGAGGCAGGTTTCTCTGTGTAGCCCTGGCTGTCCTGGAATTCACTCTGTAGACCAGGCTGGCCTCGAACTCAGAAATCCACCTGCCTCTGCCTCCCAAGTGCTGGGATTAAAGGCGTGCGCCACCACTACTCGACACTCTCTCTCTTTTTTTTTTTTTTTTAAAGCATCATTTACAATAACCAACTTGCAAACCATCCTGTGTCCCTTGATGGGTGAATAGGCAAAGAAAATGTGAACGTACATTGGAATACTAGACAGCCTTTAAAAAAAGAAGGAAATGCTGTTGTTTGAAACAATATGGGAGAACCTGCCTAATGTTAAGTTAGCCAGGCCCAGAAAGACAAAATACCACATGATATCACCTACACGTGGAACCTAAAAAAAGCTGGACTGCTAAGTAAAGGGGCTTACAAAATTCAGTCAGACAGGAGAAATGAGTTTAAGAATCCATTGCACAGCACTGACTATAGATAATGACAAAGGAAAGTCGTTTTCCCCTCCTGATGGTGATATGTTCTCATGAACATGTCGCTGAGTGATTCTGTCATTTACTGTAGATTCTGTTCACGCAGGCTGATGACAACGGTGTCATTGAGTGATATAAGCTTAGCATGTGCAGTCCATTATTGACCGGAATATTGGCTTCTATATTTTTGAGGCAGGGTCATCATCTACAGCTCAGGCTAGCCTGGAACTATTTCACACAGGCTGACTTTGAACTCACAGTGATTCTCCTGTCTCAGCCTCCCAAGTACTGGCATTATAGGAGTGAATTATGGCCTGCTTCAAAACATTGTTATTTGGCTTTGACTCATGATTATAATTTTTTTGAGACATGTCTTACTATGTAGCCTAGGTAGAGTCCAAATCCCAGGGTAAAGTATTTTTCTTGCCTCTGGCCCTGAATACCTGAGGCTACTTGGTGTGTGTCGATGTGCCTGGCGTCTATTATTTTCTTGGGAGGCAGACAAAGTGGTATGAGAGCCAGAGAGGGGCAGCTGAAGATCATGGCTGGGCAGGGCAGGACCTGGGGAGGGCAAGCAGCTCAGAGGTGAATCTCCAGCAGGTAGCGCAGGCGACACTGGCTCTCCTTGTATATGAGGTATTCACTCTGGCTGAAGCTGGAGCTTTTGAAAGATGGGCACACCACAGGTCGGCCTTGGGGCACCACCACTGGCTGCCCATCCAGTTCTAGTTCAATGTCCTGGGCGGGATCTGCAAGGGACAAAGGGCCAAGGAGTCACTAGTGCCTGGGGCTACCTACGCCTTGTTCCTCTCGACTTGCCACTTGCTACAAGGAATGCCACCTTATCCCCCATTTTTCCTCTGGGCAAGGCCTAGACTAGCGCTCAGCCAATGACATTGATTTTTTTACAGCCCTCTTAGCCACCCTGGAAAGAGCTGTTACAGTGGGTGTTTGCTGAGTGACACAGGGAATTAGTTCCTTCATGTTTTTATCTCTCTACAGTCAACTATCTCTGCTCTCTTCTTTCTGAACAGTCCTCCAGTCCCTTACGTCAACTGCACGTTTAGCCGTAGACCTGCCCAATATCTGGGGCTCACCAGGCTCTGTTTGACCTCGGGCGATGACGCTGTCAAAGCCAGGGGGTGGACTCTTCAAGCTGGGATCATCCATGGTGATGTGGTGCTCTTTGCCGAGGGCTACCTCGCCCAGGAACATGTAGCCCACCTGGTGGCCCCCACAGTGCATGGCAGTGACTAGGGGACACAAAGGCTCCTTGGTAGGAGGAGGCAGGCAGCTCAGGCCCCTCCCTATCCTGCAGTGGTTACATTGTCGCCACCAGTTTTGCAGCCCAAGGAAGCATTCTTCTAGCACATCCTGGCCTCTCCCACTTCAGCCTCCTCCCGGGTCCACTGTCACTCAGCCCCAGTAGCTTCTCAGTTAAGGAGTCAGCCACTGCATCCCAGCCTGCCAGCGGGGGAGGGGCACCTCTCCCTAGCCTACTTTTTTCATGTTGTCACTGATATCCTTCAGGCCGCCCCCACAGATTCTTCCGACTGGCTCTCTTGAGGCCCACAGCCAGTCTTTAGACCCTTGCTTTCTTAGACTGGAAGGTGATCGTACCCTCCGGTGATGGGGGCAGCCTGGGCTGATGAGGTCACTCAAGTGAGGATACCTTGACCAGGAACTTGGAAGTAACTGGAGTTACCCTTGACCTTTTCCCACATTGAACCACACTGCCTCACACACCACACTCATGAGTTCTCGCCTCTCGTTTCTGCAGCCCTGGGGCCAGAGCCAGCGCCCAGAGAGGGAGGGAGGAAGGGAAGAAGGGAAGGAGAGAGATAGAGAGAGAGACAGAGAGACAGCCAGACAGACAGCTGAGAGAGACAGAGGGCCCAGCCTCCACACTTCTATCACCCTCTCCACTGCTCCAGCCACAAGATTCTTGGATGTGCACAGCCAATCCAGGCTCTCCGTGGCTTTCCAGAGAAGGCTCCCTGGATGGTCCCATGTCCCTGCCCCTCTT
>NW_022196906.1:100205139-100263880 GCF_008632895.1 Mastomys coucha
CCCCCACCCCCAACACTGCTGTGAACTTCCACATAGAATGAGCTGTCCCGGTGAGGCCTGGCCCACGCAGCCTTCACACATCCCCTTCTGGATTTCTCTCACTTCTCAGAGTCTGTTTGCTCTCTACCTCCCCTCTTCTAGGTTAACACCCCCTCCCCCCACAACTGCCAAGTCCTTCTTCAGAGTCCCTGAGCCCTGGGACACCTCACTGTGAACTCTGGTCAGTAAAGCTCTCAAAATTCATCTCCCAGGACTCTGAGTCTGTCTTGGTGCCTCCCTCCCCACCCAGGTCTCCACCCAGGGGTGCCTCACCATAGCCAGCTGACTTGCTGTTCTCGGAGGCAAAATAGATACCCTTGCCAACACGACCACCCGAATGTGGCATGATTCGGAGCCCACTGGTGAGGATAGCAGCCACCACGGCCACATTGGTGCCATGCCACAGCAGCCTCCGATTGCCCAGTTTGGAGTGGGCCTGGAACCTGTCTCCCTGCATGGGGGAAGGTAGAAAATGGTAGTGACATGCCTCGGGAAGGTTCAGGTGTCTCTCCCTCTTCTTGGGTGACCAAAGCCTAGGGCACCACGGGTCACTGGCATACACTCAACCTGTCTGAAACTGGTCAGGGTTGTTAAACCAGCTTAGCAAGGGGCAGAGAAGTAAATGTTATCCCCTTAAGGGACAGGGTGGTGACATAGGGGCTGAATCTCCCTCACCTCCCCTTCTCGATTCACTTTCCAAACATGCTGCAGGCCTGGACACCTGTAGCTGTTGCCAGTCTGCTCCAAGTAGGTCTGGATTGCCTGTGGAGAGCAAAGGCCGGTGGCCAAAGGTGGGAAACCTATGGACTAGTGCCCTGGGGTCTTCCCGCTCCAGAGCTCGTCTTAGGTCAGGGCACAAAGAGAGAATGCTGCAAGCCAGGGCTCCCGGGGTATCTCAAGGGCAGGTGGGCAGATTTCACCTTGTACTCGGCCTCCCCAGAGTCCAGCAGTTGAAGCTGGCACCTAAGGAGCTGGTAGTCTCGGTCCAGTGGGTGTGGCACCTCTTCCACTTTCTCCTCCTCACCAGGGGCTGCCTGCAAAGTCTGGGCCAGCTCGATGTCCGCTAGAACCTAAGATAACAGGCACTGGACCTCATCTGCCCGATGGGCTTCCACTTCCACCCCCAGCCTCTCCCGTGTGACAGACACCCCACCTGCCTGTTCCATCCCTACCCCATCTCTCTGTCTGGCTCTCCCCTTCCCTTGGCTCTCAGCCTGCCCACTGCAGCCTCGCCCTCTGGCCCTGGCATCTTTGCCTAGTCGGCCTGGCATCCTCTGGGCCAGCCAGCCCTCACCAGCAACATGTCCTTCTTGGCCTGAAGAAGGTCAGGGGAGTTGATGGGTGGGGGTCGGCTGCGGCCGAAGTTGTGTGGGATGACCGTGTAGAAGCAGGAGGAGAGCTCTTCTAGGCTCGGGCCATCCCCTGTGGGGTTTTTCATGGCCTCCTCTAGAGCTTCCAAGGCCTCGAAGCCACGAGCAATCTGCTGCTTACTCAGCTTTCCCAAGGGCATCTTCTTTACATCTGGCGGGTGAAGGGATGAACCCAGCCCTATAGGCCCTGATATCGGGGATCCTGCCACCCTGCTGGGAGCTCCTCCTCACCCAGGTTCATGAGGGTCATGGCGTTCTTGAACATCTCTTTGCTGAAGATGTTGGTGATAAGCTTCTGGGTGGCAGGGTCTAGGGAGCAGGGCTTAACCACAGTCCTCACGGGGCCGCCATCCACCTGGGGAGATAAGGCCTGCTTGGGCAGGAGCCGTTAGGCAGGATGCTCACACAGGCAGCAGAGCAGGACCTTAGAAATAGCCTAGGCTGAAGCCAGAGAGGGAGGCTGGGACTTAAGGATGGGCTGGCAGGCAGTCCCTCCCCCCGCAACCCACGCCGCCGCCGCCGCCCCCTGCTGCTCCCTACTGCCCCCTACTGTCCATTCACCTTCACTACGGCTGGGACTTAAGGATGGGCTGGCAGGCAGTCCCTCCCCGCCCCCGCCCGCTGCTGCCCCCTACTGTCCACTCACCTTCACTACAGCCTCTTGGCTCTCGGCTTCTCCCTGAACTTCTATAAGGGTGTACTTGCTGGGATGGGCCACAAAGTGGTCCCGCTCCTCCCATTTGTTTTTAGTCTTCTCCCAAAATTTCTTCTTAAAGTCCTTCTTTGCATCTTCCAGGCAGGTGAAGTGGTTCATCTTGCTCTGGCCCACCTCTCCCTGCAAGGGATAAAACTTTCAGGGGTGTGCCCACCAAAAATGTTTGCTGCTCTCTGGGCTGGGCCCATGAGACAAAATGGCTCTTTGGAAGTGGCTCAGGAGTGTTCCCTGGGGGAGGGGGCGTGGGGAAGGGCAGCCCTGGTGGTGGCTCACTCACCACTCGGCCCCAGCGATTCCAGCAGAAGAAGCGACTGCCCTCCTCCAGCAGCTGGATGATGTAGAACTTATTGTTGTTGTTGCCGATGTTGGTCTGGTTCAGGGTACAGTCATAGTCCTCGTGGACCTGTGTGGGGTGAGTCCAGAAGGCAGTTTGGCTGGGCATGGGCTGGGTGTCACGCCGGGGAACATCACGGGGGGGCCTCTTGTTTTGGCACTTGGTGACTCTGCCCTCGGGGTCTCGGTCTGACTGAATGTGATAGAGCCATGTTGTGGGCTTGGGAATTTGGAGAGGATGCGGCTGCTTCCTGTGTGCGGGAATCTGAAAAAGACCTGGCTCTGCCCCGAAGCTGAGTTTGAGGGAACACGGAGGAAGGTCCTGGGGAAACTGAGTTAGGCCCCTTCCTTGAGTGTGATGCACCCTAGAGTCTGACGGTCAGACATGATACACCTTGACCTGATGGGATAACGCCTACCTTGGTGGTCTTCAGAAGATGTGTACACAATCTCTGGCTTAGAGACACTGAGCTACTGGGCTAGAGCAGAGAACCCAAGGAGGAGAAACTGTGGTCTGAACGTGGGTTCAGCTCACCTGAATCCCGGGGTTCCGACTGAATGGACACGAGGGATCCACACGGAGGATGCGCTTATCAGCAGGCGCTGCTGCTCTGAGAGCCTCCGCAGTGGATCGGATTCTGTCCTCCTCCCCGGTCCCCTGTCGCTGCTTCTTGGAGCCCTCGGTCTGCACGGAAGACTTTCGTTTTGGAGCCATGGCTCTCCTGGGGCAAGAGGTAGGAAGTGTTCAGATTTGCCTTTTAGGGGGCTGGCCTCATACTTCTTTCGTGGTATCCACATCCCCATCTCCAAAACTGCCCTTCCTACCTCAGAGATGCCCTTCCCTAAGTTACAAGTCCAAGCTTAGGGCCTGTCAGTTCTGCCCACCCTGGAGCTAGGAAGAAGTTGGCTCCCCGAGCTCTCCAGCTCAAGGTGTTCCCTGAGGGAGCAGAAAAAGTGAAAGCCGACTGACCCCTCCCACTTCTGGGGCACCTCCTCTTCTAGAACATTTCCTCCTCCTGTCAGTCATCGGGCAGGGTTGCTGGGCTGAATCATCTGACCTGTAGGGCAAGGACTCTATAAGGAGCCGGTCTGCAGCCAGATCCTCTCTAGAGCTTAGGACCAAGTGGTGTAGAAGCCTTTTGCTAACAGTCCAGAGTTCTAGGGTGCCAGCCAAAGTTTCAGGTGAGTGGCTTTCAACTGCCAGAGATCAAAAGCCACTTTACCTTCACCCTTCCCTGCCCTGCCCTGCAGAGGACTCCAGGGCAGGGCCAAAGGACACTCACCCAAAAGAAACAGGACCCTGGAAGAGGTGGCCGTTATCCAGCCTGGTATCAGGAATGCCGAATGTGCCTCCTAAGACACTAGTTCCAAGTCTGGGCTCCCATCTAGTGACCCTTCGTGAGCCTTCGGCTTGTCTTTGGTAGGGATCTCCCAGCAACCACGAGAGGAGGGGAAAGAGCTTAGGGGTGGTGTAGAATTCCAGCCATTTGGCCGCTAGTGGGGTGAGTCAGAGGCTGGGTAGGCTGAGGTTGGTGGCCCGTCCCACAGATGAGAGGACAGTAATCTAGACTAATCCAAAGCCGAAGGGGCTGACCGACCTTTCATGTAGCTTTGACTAGGCACATGCAGCATATATCCATTATTTGCCCGATGATTTTGGCTCTAGGTTTGGATCCTGTCTCCTCTTCAGAGCTGCCTGGATTGCATTCCGTATGTTTTAGAGCCTGACTGTCTTAGCTTTATCGCCGCCCCAGCGGAAAAATCACAGAACCCCTCCCCTCTGGCTCCCCCTTGTGGCCATAAGACGCAAGCACAGGCATGCCCTCCTGGCCCCATCCCTCCCTGGAAGTTAGGCGTTAGCAGAGCGCAAGCGCCGCAGGCCCAGGCCGGAAACAGCTAGAGAAACTTGCTTCCTACTCCAGGCTGGCGCCGGAGCCAATAGGAGCTCTTGAAGGCGAGTCTAACTGCATCGGCCCAATAGACGATTGGGGGCGTGGCGGGATCGTCTAACAGATCCAATGGAGCTGCGGAAGGCGGGGCCCGCCGCGCCGTGGGAACCTATCAGGGCTCCGGGTCTTGCCATGCGGCGGGGGTTTAGCAGCCATGTGAGTTCTTCAGCAGCGGTAGCGGCACCTTGATGAACAGTATGTCGACCGCCGTGGCAACTCGTAAGCGGGCAAAGCCAGCTCCCGGGCCCGGGGCGGCTTCAGTCGCCGGCAAGCGGCGGCGAAAGGTGAGCATGGTGTTCTCCTGGACGCGACGGATCTAGCTACTGGGACAGCCATCATTCCATTCCCAGGGCCTCCATCGGGGCTTGTATCTTCGCCAGGGGCTCCATCAGAAGGAAGCCTCCATCTCTTTTCTTGTACCCTCCAAATCCCGGGAAACCTTCTGGTTGGCCAGGGTCAGGTGCCACTTGCCTTTCTCAGCCCTGGGCCTCGTGACCAAGAAAGGATCGTTTTATTTCCAGGTAGACTCTGCTGCGGACAGAGGCAAGGCCAAGGGTGGCGGCAAAATGAATGAAGAGATTTCCAGCGATTCTGAGAGTGAGAGGTGAGTTGTTTTCTACCGAGAGGAAGGGTAAACTGAGGCTCGTGGTGACTAGAAGACTAAGTGCGACTGGTAACAGCGCTGGGCGTTTGGCTCGAGATCCTGAGTCTTTCCTCCAATTTCTGACAGTGAGATGTCGTTTATCTCTGATGTGTCTGTGGGGAGGACCCTGGGCCTCTCTCTAGGGCAGGGAGAACTTGGGACCTTTTTTCGCTTTATGACATGGAGGCAAGGCAGGGCTGGATTGATTTAGAGGCAAGGAGAGAACCATTTTCACACAGTATCACAACGACTGGTGTCCTTGGACTACTCTTTGAGATGAGGTCTCTACTGTTTTGCCCAAGGTAGCCTTGGCCTCCCAGGTTCAAGTGGTCCTATAGCTTTCTAACGAGTTAAAGCTAGAGAGAGTGCTGTCTGGTCAGTAGCCTTCCTAATAACATTAGGAACTTGTTTCACTGTTGTGAACACAGGTGAGCAGGCCAGTGGAGAGAGGCGGTGTAGGGAGGTGTGCGTCTTGGAGGCATGTGTCGTGAGAACTGAAGAAGCCTTTTTAAAACTTGAGCCTGCAGAGATGAGGAGTGTCGTGGAGCGGTGAGGAGGAGATTCAGGGGCCAGAGACAAATCTGGGGTATTAGTGTGCGAGGATGGGAGGAAGAAAAGATAAACAGGCCGATGATAGGTGGGTATAGAACCGAGGGATGTTTGCACATTTTCCCCATTTCAGCTGGTCGTGGGGATGGCTGCTAGGTTTCAAAGGACTGGGACAGGGTGTCATTCCTGGGGTGGACATTCTTAATCCTGGGAACCCTGAAACCTTCCTTATAAACTGGGTTTAGTCATTTTATATTAGTAGACTAATATAGTATTATATTAGTAGTATGCCCCCAGACAGGATTTCTTTGTGTAGCAGTTGTCCTGGAACTCATTCTGTAGACCATGAACTCAAGAGATCTGCCTGCTCTGCCTCCTGATGGCCAGGATAGCATACCTGGCTATCATTTCTACTTGTAAGAGTGAATATGTGTTGCCATAACTTGCTTGTAGAAACCGTATCTTTTTTTGAGGCAAGGTTTTTCCATGTAGCCGTGGCTGTCCTGGAAGCAGCTATGTAGATCAGGCTGGCCTCAACCTCAAAGACATTCGCTTGCTTCTGCTTCCAGGACCTATGCTACACACTTTGGTTTTTGTCTGTCTGTTTTTATTTATATGTGTGTGTGTATGCATGAGTTTGTATGTACTGCCTACTTTGGGTCCCCTGGAACTGTCATGTCAGGTGGTTGTGAGCCACCTGAGAGGCACTGGGACTGAACCCAGGGTTGTTGTAAGAACAGCAAGAGCTCTTAGCTGATGAGCCATTTTTTTCTGGCCCACTCTTTACCCACTCTTCAGTATTTTAACTTGTGTCATGAAATAAATGTATTAACTACAGAATCACCACTCAGTTTTCTTTTGCTGATCTTCTAACTTGGGTGAAAGTAAAAATAAATGTATATACACATTAAATTCAGAGTTGAGTTGAAACAGCTTTTCATTTCTTTTCTCTTTTTTTTTTTTTAAATATTTACTTATTGTTATATGTAAGTTCACTGTAGCTGTCTTCAGACACCCCAGAAGAGGGCATCAGATCTCATTACAGATGGTTGTGAGCCACCATGTGGTTGCTGGGATTTGAACTCAGGACCTTTGGAAAAGCAGTCAGTGTTCTTAACTGCTGAGCCGTCACTCCAGCCGGAAACAGCTTTCCTTTCAAAAGGGATTTTTTTAAACAAAAAGTAATGCTGGGTGTGGTGGTGTATACTTTTAATCCCTGGCACCTGGGAGGCAGAGGCAGACAGATCTGTGAGTTTGAAGCCAGCCAGGGCTACATGGAGAAAATATGTCTTGGGAAACAAAACAAAACAAAACAAAGCAGAATTGCTAAATCCCGTTTATAGGTCTTGGCATCTAGTGTCTTTCTTTACCTGCTGAGCCACCGTACCTCTAACTGCCAATCTGCTTCTCTGGGTGTGGGCCCTTAAATAAGAGACTGATTGGTTTGGGTACACTCAGGAAGATCATGACTCTGGGGCATGGTCTAGCCTTGACCTTCCTGAGACATGGTTCTTTTTTTTTTTCCGAGACAGGGTTTCTCTGTGTAACTCTGACTGTCCTAGAACTCACTCTGTAGACCAGGCTGGCCTCAAACTCAGAAATCCGCCTGCCTCTGTCTCCCAAGTGCTGGGATTAAAGGCGTGCGCCACCACAGCCCAACTGAGACATGTTTTTTGTTCTGTTCTTTTAGGCAGGGACTTTGTAGCTCTGGCTGTCCTGGAACTTGCTATATAGATCAGGCTGGTGTCAAACTCAGAGAGATCTGCCTGCCTCTGCCCCTGAGTTCTGAGACATGCCCCAGGATATGGTTGTCCCTTCTGGTGGAAGTCCTGGGCAAGGGTGCTGGGCAACAGCAGGTGGCAGGCCGGATGCCTGCAGGCTACCTCAACGTGTGCCACGAGCTCCCAGGAACAGGTCAAAGCTGGACCTGTCTGTGAGTGAAGGGAGTGTCCTGAGCTGCTCCAGGGTCTCTGGGGCTCACTTAAAAGGAACAGCAAGAAATTCATCACACACAGCTTAGTCAGTGCTACTTAGGATTCACTTGGAACCTAGTCCTCGGGGTGCAAGGAGGATGCAGGGGCAGCAGGCCTAGGGCAGCCCCTACATGTCTTGGAGAGGTTGTCATCCGGGCATTTGCCTTCTCTGTTCTGCATGGTGGATTTCCTGTTTCCAGTAACCTGTGCCTTTGTCCGTTAGCTTGGGAAGCTCAGCGGAAGGACAGGATCAGTTCTCTGGCATTCTGTACCTGACGGTGTCTTTTTAGTTGGGGCTTTTAGAGATAGTCTTATTCTAGCTCAGGCTGACCTTAAACTTGTGGTGGCAATCTCCTTGTCTTAGCCTTCCAAATTCTAGGATATTAGGTATGCCACCATGCCTGGCTTGACAGTGTGGTTTTCTAGGGGATGGTGATTGAGTTCAGGACCTTGCTCTGTCACTGAGCCATACCCACACCCATGTCTTCATTTGTCACTGTTTATCTTGATACCTCTTCTCCTTCCCTCCTCCCCTCTCCCCTGCACTGACTGTTGAGCCCAGGGCCTCGAGGATGCTTGTTCACTCTGCCACTAAGCCAAGTCTGCAGGCCCGCCACCGTTTACTTCTGATCTTTTGTATACAACCCGGCTTCTCATAGAAGCTTGTGAAATCTTCTCTTTCCCTTCATGTTGAAATGTGGTCATTCCCTGGTGTTATGGGGAGCTGGCTGTTTCGATGGTCTTGTGCTGGACACTGAGTGAGACCTTCCAGCCGAAGTCACATCCTTCTGTTTTGTGTGTGTGTCGTTGGCCCGGAGGGTTGGCAGGGGCAAGGCTGGCATTAAGGAAGCACAGTCCTAGTGGCCAGATGAGGGGGCCCACCCCCTTAGACCCCAACTCTCTCCTCACAGCCTGGCCCCAAGGAAAACAGAGGAAGAGGAGGAGGAAGAACTGGAAGAGACCGCTCAGGAAAAGAAGCTACGCTTGGCCAAACTCTATCTTGAACAACTCAGGCAGCAAGGTGAGCAGAGGCTTAATGAAGGCCAGGGTCTCTGGCAGAGCCGGTCTGCTGCCCCTGTTGCGACTCCAGGCATCTGATGGGTCAGTCACATAGGTTCCCACTGTCGCTAGTGCTGCTGGTGTTAGAGTACCTTGCAGAGGGTGGCTAGAGTCTCTAATGGGCCAGTACACTCTGGGACAGACTAGACCTTTAGGAAGCCAAGCCTAAGTCTAAATAAAGACAGGCAGGGACCGGTAATGCACCAGGGTCTTCCTATAAGATCAACATTGGTGGCCCAACCCTTGAGTAAAGGGCTAGGCATGGGATAGAGGGAGAGAAGGGGACTGCAGCTTGGGATCTTGTGGATTGTTCTCTCCTATACAGAGGAGGAGAAGGCTGAAGCCCGTGCATTTGAGGAGGATCAGGTGGCGGGGCGCTTGAAGGAGGATGTGGTGAGTATGGTGGGTGGGTGTGGATGTGGCTGAAGGCTGGGCCTTCCCTCAGGGCTTCACTCCTCTCCTCTCCTCTCTTTGCAGCTGGAGCAGAGAGGCAGGTTGCAGAAATCGGTGGCAAAGGAGGTGAGTGTAGGGCACCTTGGTGTACGGGAGAGTCAGGGTATGCACGTGGGTCGGAAGGCAGTTGGCTTAGCTCTGCTCATGCTGTTGGGAGTCTTTGTGGACAGTTGGGCAGGGTGGTCAGGTATGCAAGTGTCTCGGCTTCTGGCTAGGGTAGGTGGGGAAGAATGGCCCTAGTTTGGGAAGTGTCTTCGTAGCTCCTACTGCAGTGACACAGTCTCTGTCTTTCCAGATTCAGGCCCCAGCCCCCACCGACATTCGAGTTTTGCGGGGCCACCAGCTCTCCATTACGTGCTTGGTCATCACTCCTGATGACCTGGCCATCTTCTCTGCCGCCAAAGACTGCACCATCATTAAGTGTGAGTGAGACCTCGAGGGTGTGAGCCTGGGGTGGAGCCCTGATGATGGAAGCTTCTAGACTGTTGCTACCTCAGAGGGGCTTTGCGATTGACAGTAGAAGCTTCTGAGAAGCTGTAGGGCTTCTGAGCTCTGTGGGGCACAGAGCTGAGGCCTCAAACAGGCAACTGAATTAGAAGGTGTTTGAAGCTCTGCATGGACTTGGATGGAGTCCTTGGTCCTTCTGGGTCCCTAGTTCTCTACACCTGAGCATAGTCCTCACCTTCCCACTGTCGTCATCACAGGGGGCGGTTAGTGGTCCCAGTGTACTTTTCCTCTTTCTCCTCCTCCTCCTCCTCCTTCTCCTCCTCCTTCTAAGGTTTTATTTATTTATTGGTCTTCAGGCTAGAAGAAGGCATCAGATCCCATTACAGATGGTTGTGAGCCACCATGTGGTTGCTGGGAATTGAACTCAGGACCTGTGGAAAAGCAGTCAGTGCTCTTAACCTCTGAGCCATCTCTCCAGTCCATCATCATTATCATCATCATCATCATCGTTATTATTATTTTAATGCTTTTATTTGTCTCGTGTGTGGTGTGTACATATACCACAGCTCACATGCAGAGATGTCAGAAGACAATCTGTGGGAATCGAGTGGGTTCTGGGGATTGAGTTCAGGTCCTTGCACATTGCAGGAGGTCCCCACTGAGCTCCAGGGCCCTTTTGTATACTTCTTCTTTTGGGGGGTCATGGCTGCCATTGGGGACTGTTGCCTCCATTTGGCAGATGAGACCAAAGTGACTTGTACAGATGCTCACAGCTGCTGAACCCTAGTGCAGGGTCCTCCCTTGTTCCCTTGTCTGTGCTGCCCTTTCATACTGGGGGAGGGGAGGTTGCTAAGCAGCCAGCCCTACCCTGCATCCCCGTAACTTCTTTCCTCTCTCGGTGGCAGGGAGTGTAGAGACGGGGCGGAAGCTGCATGTGATCCCTCGAGCCAAGAAGGGTGCTCAGGGCCAGCCTTCCGGCCACAGCAGCCACGTCCTCTGCATGGCCATCTCCTCTGATGGCAAGTACCTCGTAAGACTGGGTTGGCCCTGTGGGCGGGTGGGAGGTTTGGGTGTGTGGTGTGTGCCGGTGGCCATTACCTTCATTCCCACAGGCCTCCGGCGACCGTAGCAAACTCATTCTAATTTGGGAGGCCCAGAGCTGCCAGCACCTGTATACCTTCACGGGACACCGGGATGCTGTGTCGGTGAGGCTCGGAATAGTGACCACCTGCCTAGCATGGGGTGCCTGCTGAGTGTGCCCACCTGGTGCCAGGCGCCAGACCCCAGACCCCGGGCTCATCTGCAGAGGTCTCTCTGGGTAGTGAGTGGTGTGTAAAGGCTGTGAGTGTGCTGAAGAGATGGGGAGGGATGGAAAGAGACCAGGTTCAGCTGGAACCATGGAGGGCCTGAGGGGTATGTAGCTGTTTGAGGACAGGCAAGCATATTCCTGGCGCCACACAGGGCCTTATGTGGTACTCACAGTGCTCTGGGGGAGCAGGCTCCTGGGTCATGTGACTTACTTTCAGGAGATCCTCTCTGGGCCTGCCCTCCTTCCGTAATCCATACCCTTTGACCCCTCTCCTTTCTCCCTAGGGATTGGCCTTCCGAAGAGGTACCCACCAGCTCTACAGCACTTCCCACGACCGCTCTGTGAAGGTGTGGAATGCAGCTGAGAACTCCTACGTGGAGACCCTGTGAGTGTGCCCAGGCGGATAGCACGGGCAGAGCCACATGTGGGCATGAGTTCACCACATGTGACCCTTCCCTCCTGCTCTGCTCTTCCCTCCAGCTTCGGGCACCAGGATGCTGTGGCTGCCTTGGATGCCCTGAGCAGAGAGTGCTGTGTGACAGCCGGGGGCCGGGATGGGACTGTGCGCGTGTGGAAGATCCCAGAGGAGTCCCAGCTTGTCTTCTATGGCCACCAGTAAGGCAGTTTGCTGGGCTGTGGCCGGGCTCTGTGGGCTATCGAGAGGGCTGGACATTGTCCCTCACAGCCTCTCATTCTAGGGGTTCCATTGACTGTATCCATCTTATCAACGAGGAGCACATGGTATCGGGTGCGGATGATGGGTAAGATTCCCTTTCTGATGTGTCTGACCACTGCTGCCACCAGTGCTTCCTGCCTGCCAGGCCCTGAACTTAGCTCGTTTTGGATCAGTGACCCTAGCCACATTCCTCAGCTGGTCTATGTGATTGGTCCTCCCTGCTGTATGCCTTTGTCTGGCTCTGGCCCCTCAGACTATCTTCCTCACCCACAGCTCAGTGGCCTTGTGGGGCCTCTCCAAGAAACGGCCACTCGCCCTCCAGCGCGAAGCTCATGGGCTTCACGGGGAGCCAGGCCTGGAGCAACCCTTCTGGGTATCTTCGGTGGCAGCCCTACTCAATACAGACCTTGTAGCCACAGGTGGGTGTCGGGGAGGTGGGGAGGGGGGAGTGTGGGGTGAGCTGCTACAGGGCTTGCTTACTGACTCTCTGCCCCCCAAGGCTCCCATAATGCCCGTGTGCGACTTTGGCAGTGTGGAGAGGGCTTCCGGCAGCTTGACCCTCTCTGTGACATCCCCCTGGTAAGTGGTTTTAAATGCATAACCCTGTCTTTTAAGACTCCGGAGGCCTGTGGAATGAACAATTTCTGCTCTTCCCATCCAGAGAAGTTTGTTCAGGGCAAGACCACTTACTGTCACAGAGCCTGGCAGGGACTCCCTCTTTCTTCCTCTGTTCCCTTTGCCCTGTCCTGGCTTTGTGTACAAGCTGAGTGTGTGTGGGCAGAGGGAGGGGGCCTGCACTGGGCTTGGTTCTATGTAGTGGGTATTGGCTGCTGGGCTGTGTGGAGTTGACTGTCCACACTGGGGTGACCTGCGGGTTGGGTTACAATATGTCAGTGACAGCTTGGGTCAGGATTACTGACCTGGGGTTTCTAACACCCCAGTATCAGGAGCCAGGCCCGAGCCAGCTCGTGACACACTTGATGGGCACTGTCTCCTTAATCCTCACCATCTCCCTGCCTGGCTGGTGCTCCACTCCTACCGTCTCAGATAGGCGGCTGAGGTCTCAGGGGAAAGGCTTGGCACACCTAACCAGCGCAGGAGGCGGCAGGGGTGTGCACGAGGCCCTTGCCTGCTGCTGGGAGCAGTGGTGAGGAGTGTTCTGATGTCTTACATGCCCCTCTCTCTCAGGTCGGTTTTATCAACAGCCTCAAGTTCTCCAGTGCTGGGGACTTCTTGGTGGCTGGCGTGGGACAGGAGCACAGGTGTGTGAGGGGTGTGGGGCTGAGGGCAGGGTAGCACTGGCTGGATGGGAATAGGAGACAGGTGGTGTGCCTCTGCCTCAGTGGTCATTCATTCCCTGCAGGCTTGGCCGGTGGTGGAGGATCAAAGAGGCCCGGAACTCAGTCTGCATCATCCCGCTCCGCAGGGTCCCCGTGTCCCCTGTTGCCGGCTCCTGACACTCATCCTTATTTAAGTGATTTCCAGGCCCCTCCCCCACCCCCTTTTGTATTAAAGCCTCCTATTCTAGACCCTGCTCTTCCTTGTTCCTCTGGCTTCTGGGAGGGTCAGGGGGATAAGTGTGTGGTAAGGACCAGGAGGTGGCAGAGACCTGGGAAAGACAGGACTCTAGCTCTCTCAGCTGAAGGCTTTCATTTTCAGAGGGCTGGGTGGGAACCTCAGCTGGTTCTTGCGTGACCTCATTAGACAGCTGCTCGTGACTGGGCTGATGGGGTCAGAGTCATTCCACCCATCAAGCCAGGAAACTATGGCTTTCCATTCCTGTGTGGAGGCTCAAGCTGGGGTCTGAGGACTAAATGGAAGCTAGCAGAGCCTACCGTTCAGGCTGACCCCACTTCCCTACCTGTTCCAGCTGGAAGGGATACATTGCCCCCAAAGTGGGAGTCGGCTGTGTTTAGGGACAAGGTCAGAAATGGGGAAGAGAGTTTCAGTCTGATAGAGCTAGCTAGGCAAGGACCCTGCTGGGAAGATGTGTCAGAGAAATACTGCCTGCTTTTACAGATTGGAGATTCACTCCTGTCATGGGGTACAGCAGTGGATGAGGGGGAGTCTGGGAGAGGGGAGGTGGAAGAGTAGAACAGATGGGCAGGTCTTGAAATCTGAAAAGTGATGGAGAACATCCCCCCTCACCTTTGGGAGAGCATGTGCAAGGTCAAGAGGTACCAGTGTGGCGGGTCAGATGTTGGGAGAAGGGAGTGAGATGCTGGGCCTTTGAAAAGAAAACTGGACCAATAAGATAGCTCTGAGGGTAGAGGCGCTTGCTGGCAAGCCTGCCCAGCTGAGTTCAATCATTAGAGCCCAGATGGTGGAAGGAAAGAGCTGACCACTGAAGGTAGTACTCTGATGTCCACATGCATGTCATGGCACATGCATCTTCATAAATAAATATAAAACTAGCTGCTAGGGGTGTGAGGAGGAGTGCTGGTCAGGGGTGGGGAGTTGGAGGAAGACGGAAGGCCACTCAGGAGCAGTAGTATTGTGACAGGCGAGATGGCAGGAGTAATGAGACGGCAGCAGAGGCAGGGACAAGCTGTGTTAGAGGTGGTCGCTTGGAGGTGGAGCTCACAGATGACAGGCTGTGGGGAATGTGAGAGCCATGACTGAGTGGTGACGTGCTCACTGAGGTGAGGACAACCAGGGGGCGGTGGGACAGGTCTTTTTATATTTTAATATTCTTTAAAATGTGGGAGGGCCTCTCCTCCCACTGATGTCCAACAAGGCCATCCTCTGCCACATATGTGGCCAGCATCATGGGTGCCTCCATGTGTATTTCTTGGTGGTTGGTCCAGGCCCCGGGAGCTCTGGGGTGTGTGTGTGTGTGTCTGGCCTGTTGACACTGTTGCTTCCTCCATGGGGCTGCAAACCCCCTCAGCTCCTTCAGTCCCTTCTCCAACTCCTCCATCGGGGACCCCCAAGCTCAGTCCAATGGTTGGCTGTGAGCTTTTGCCTCTGTCTTTGTCGGGCTCTGTGGTACCAGCATAGTGGGGTATTCCTGTGTCAACCTGACCATGTTTTAGGGAGGACTGTGGAAGGACTTTGGAAGTTTAGGCCAGAAGAGCCATTGGTTGTTAAGAGTTCTCTGAAATGTTCTGTAGGAGCTTGGAAGATCATGTTGAGAACAGTGCAAACGATGGAGACCTGGCTTGTGAAATTTCAGAGGGAAGATTAAAGACTCTTATCAGGGCCGTTGTTTTGATTGTGAAGATTCTGTGGTTCTGGTTAGTTGGGGCTGAAGAATCAGCTATGAGTAACAAGGTATCAGGACTACTGAAGCAAACCTTTGCATTACTGGGACGATTGATGCTGGTGAGCTGGAGCTAAGAAATTAGCGGTGATTAAGAGACTACCACTGTGACCAGAACTGTATGTTTACATAATATATATTTTCATGTTACCTATTCCAAAGAAAGATTCAGACCCATGTTATTATTTTATCTTCTTTTTACCTGTGTGGATATAGTGATTAAAATATATTTTTGCCTTTTCATATTAGTTTTTAAGTTTAATTTATTATGAATAAAATAAACTTAGGCCAAGTTAAAAAAAAGGGGGGGGGGCACTGACTGCTCTTCCAGAGGTCCTGAGTTCAATTCCCAGCATCTTACCACAGCTTACCACCATCTGTAATGGGGTCTGATGCCCTCTTCTGGTATGTCTGAAGGCAGCTACAGTGTATTCATATACATAAATCTTTTTTTTAAAATATGGGCTAATAGAATAGCCAGAGCGTAGAGTGCTGAAGAAAACTAGGTTCTGTAGGCAGATAATGGGATTCCAGGTCAGATGCGAGAGGGTCCCAGGAGCAGCCAGGCTACACCTGCTGGGGAGACAGGAAGAACCAGAAAGGAGGAAGCCTGTGGCTTGGGCGTGCTTTGTCTCTGGCTGTGTTACTTAAACATGGTCGTTCCTTGCTTCTGCCACGAGCCATCGTCCAAGCCTCTGGAGATCAGTCACTTTCCTTGGCGCTGTGATGTGTCTATGAGGATTGGGGTGGAGCCTGAGACAGGGGATGTGAGCACAGCTCTCCCATGGGCACTGACTTAAGCCTGGATCTGAAGGTCCTGGAGCTGGGTTGTGGATGCAGGAAGAGCAGATCCGTCTTCTGATCCTTCCGGACGTGTGCAACTCTTCCATAGCTTTCTCACCTTGTTCAGTCCTGGCTGAAAGCACTCCCAGGGTGCATGGCGAGATGGTGTTTTGTCTGGCCTCACTACCCAAGCTCTGTGTCCCAGGAAGTGAGGGAGAAACCTTGCCTTCACTTCATTTCCAGCCTGCACTCCTGATCCCACCACAAACTCAGAGACAATATGTTCTCCTTCCAAGTCCATAGAGTTTTGTGGAATGTGAAGGATTTTCTCTTAAAAAGAAGTGGTCTTATGTTCTTTCTTCTACATCAAGGTTGAGTACATGATTCCTGTCTTTCTACTGGGGACTGTAGGTCTAACTGGACCATTTCAGAATCAGTGAGTACTCAGGAGACTCCACGGAACACACTGTTATAGGTAGATAAACACCTATGCTGGCTAGCATAAAAGGCAGATTTATCTCTGGCAGCCCTTTCTTCACTGTTGGTTAATGCTGTCTGGTCTCCCAGTCCTCTAACTCCAGAGTGATACAGTCACCTTCATCCATGTCAACACCCTCTCCAGTGCCCGCCAACACAGCCATGAGCATTCTCCATGGCCAGTCAACGAGAGAACATGCTTTCCTTCCTAGAGTTAACCTACAAAGGTGCAGCCATCAAAGTGACTCCGTGCTTCATCAACACAGTTCCAGAAAACAAATGGCAGAGTCCCAGACTTGGGAGGCCAGCAGAGGATATTCAGTTCATCTCTGCATGTTTCCAGAAATAAAAGCTGGGCTCATCCCTTTTAAGATCATCTTGAAAATTCTGTACATACTTCATTATTTGTATTTTTGTGTATGCTTGTATGTCTGGATGTCGTGTGAGTGCAGTGGCCTTGGAGGCCAGTGGAGGACAATGATCCCTTGGGGCTGGAGTCACAGGCAATCGTGAGTTGCTCAATGTGGGTATTGGGACTAAAATTCAGGGCCACTGCAAGAACAGATGTTTTTTCTTAATCGCTGAGCCATGTCACCAGTTCCTTAAAAAAAAATTTTTTTTAATGCATTTTTCTGTAACCTATACCCACATCCTGCCTTCCACATCTCCCTCACCCCATTAACTCCACATTGACACTTCTAGCCTCATAACATGACCCTCCCTCCCCTTCAGTACACTCCTCTGTTCTACACTGAGCATGTACCTTCTGCAAGAGCCACCCAGTGACTCCTGGGACCATGACTGAATGGACCCCAGGCCTCATGCTGTCAAGATGGGTCTTCAGGAGGTGGGACGGTCAGCGGAAAGGGCTCCCCTGTGTAGCAGCTGCCTTTCACCTGTCGGGTTGCATCCCTGTCATCTAGGGGCAGAAGAAGAGAGAGAACCCTGAGCCCAAGGCTGACATGATGGAGCCCAGGCTGGTTCTTGGGTCCCCTGGGCACTGGGTGGGTAGGTCGGATTTGTCAGCCACCCAGCGCCTCTGTGGTCACTGGTGGTTGTGTAAATGTCTTTGACTTCCTCGTGTTCACGTTCAGATCCATGTACCACTGTTCTGACATCGCTCAATGTAGCCACAGTGATCTGAGGTTTCTTTACTTACGAATGTATCTAGGCAGGAGAGATCAACTCATTTTTACCTTTTGAGATTCTGGGCTAGCTTTGACCCCAAAGCAATCCTTTTGCCTCAGCCTCCTGAGTGCTGGAATTATAGGCCGGCCACCATGTCTGACTTAACTCATTACTTTTAAAATATTTATATAGTATTTAGGTATAAGCAGTTTACGGTCATACCACTTTGAATGTGCCCCATCTTGTCTGAAGGTATGAGCAGACTATAAATCATTAAACAAATCATTGATTATTCAAAAATGTGAATGAAGTGTTATCATCAGTGGTTCATTATACACCTTTACATCAATGGGCCAGTATTTCCCGTGATTTGGCCTTGAAGCCAGGACTCTGGGCATTTATGGCAGATAAAGACCAAACAAGCAAACAGGCATCACTCTGCCTTTTCCTTGGAAGTGACTCAACTGTTGCCTGAGTCACAGCTGCCCTTATGACATCATGGGCCACTCTCTGCTTTCTGTCCTGCTGATGCCAGAGCAGCACAGACCTGAGGGGATTTGAACCATCTACACCCAATCCATGCGTGAACAATGGTGAGCAAGCGAGGGCAGACATTATGCTTGTATGTCCCCACAGATCTCTCAGGACGAGGGGATCCTCAGAGTCTGGGAAGGAAGTGGCTGTGTGGTGGTGGCACATGCCTTTAATCCCAGCACTTGGGAGGCAGAGGCAGGCGGATCTCTTTAGGCCAGCCTGGTCTACAGAGCGAGTTCCAGAACAGCCAGGGCTACACAGAGAAACCCTGGCTCACAAAATGTAGGTGGGGGGAGAGAGAGTCTGGGAGCTCTGGAAGTCAGGGACGTGTGGGTACAGAGCAGCGAGGGGAGATGGCAGCCCCACCCCTGACTTACCAATTGCTGAGCACAGGGTAAGGAGCAGCAGAAGCCTGAAGACCTTAATGCACCTACTGACGATACTCCTCAGGAGAAGCGGCAGCCAGCTGACCTATCCTCAAAAACAAAGAAGGCAAAGGTAGGAGGAGATTGGGCCTCGGTGTCTCCTCCGGCCCTTGTCCTTTGCATGGTCCAGGGCTCAGAGCTGGGGCAAATGGTCCCTAATTGCCACTCTCTCCTGTTTCCTTTTTCAGGCTAAAACTTTGGTTCAGAAATGGAAAGCAGACAATGTTAGTGTGAAGTTGGGAAAACTATAGCTCAGACCAAGGGACTGGGGCTGATTTAGGGAACGTGTTTATGGAATAGAAGAGCTAAGATGTTGGGAAGTTGGCTTAGAATTGTGTGTGTATGTTTACACTTCTGCTTGTCAATTAAGATGAGGACTATGAAAGTCATCAGGCTCGATGGTGCACACCAATCGTCCCAGCATGTGGGAGGCTGAGACACTTAGGAAAGATGCTGAGGCAAGGAAAGATTCCATAGACTCACCACATACATACATACATACATACATACATACATACATACACACATACAAACATACATACATATATATATACACACACGCATATATACACACACACTCCTAACACACATTCACAAACACACACACTCATTCACACACTCATACACATACACATATACACTCACACAGATAAACACACACACTCCTAACACTCATACACACACATACATACACACTCATACACACACATATACACTCACACATATAAACACACACACACACATACACACACACATACACAATACACATACACACACATACACACTCATACACACACACATAACCACACTCACATCGTCATACACTCACACACATAAACACACACTCACACACACATAAACTCACACAATAAACAACACTCATACACACACACACACATACATACATACATATACATACACACACATGCATACACACACTCATACTCATACATACACATACACATATGATGTGGGCAGGATGGCAAGAGTAAAAGAGATAGAATGGAGAAAAGAAATTGGACTGTATGAGTTGAAAGAAACGTAACATGAGGGTTCGACAAGAGGGAGGAGAAGGTTGAGGACTAGGGAGAGTCAAGAGGGACAAATGAACAAGGGGCACCAATTCCCCAGAAGGTTCTAATGGGAAGGAACCTGGTCCTGGTTAGGTGGGCAGGTGCAGCCTGGCCTAACCATTTCATATGTATAGGCTCACAGGTTTTGCTAACCTGGTCTATGGCTTGAGACTCAAGGACCATGGTGAGCTGCTGGTGGCCTGAAGCCAGAGGGTGAGGGACAGAGGGAGGATGCCAACCCAGTCTTCTAATCCCAGCCAGTGTCCTGACCAAGGCTATGAATTTCAGGGGAAAGGCAGGGGCAGCAATGGACAAGGAGTCAGGGCCGTTTTCAGCATCCCCTTGAGCTGAGGTGGATGAGGAAATTCACTGAACATTCCCTCTTTTTTCTTTGCAAGTCCAACAAAAACCAGGAGCGTTCTGAAAACGACCAAGTTATAAAGATCCAAGCTTGGTGGCGTGGTACACTGGTACGTCGGTCGCTGTTGCACGCAGCCCTCAGTGCCTGGATTATCCAATGCTGGTGGCGGCTGATACTGCCAAAGATTATGGAGAAGAGGCGGCAGTCCATGCTGGATACCTTCCAACAGGAGCAGTGGGCAGTCGTCAGGCTGCAGTCCTGGGTCCGCATGTGGCGTATCCGCAGGCGTTACTGCCGGTTGCTTAATGCTGCCCGGACCATCCAGTCTCACTGGAGGTGTCATGCTTGCTCTTCACGGGGTGTCATCAAGGGCCAATACCGAATTTCAACCAGCCAGATGCACCTTGAGCTGGAGGTCTTGCTGGGTTCAGGGCCTTGTATTGTGACCGAATGTATTCCCCTCCCAATAAAGCAGTGAGGTGGTAGGATTATGTGTGGTTTTTGACTAACAAATTCCAGGAGGGCTTGATGGGAAAGTCTAGGCATTTTGTATATTAGCTCTGGGGAAGTGGTCACCCTGGGTTCTTGTCTCTGTGCTGGAAGGCTTTTCACCCTCAGCTTCTGAGTCTAACTTGTTATCTAAACTGGAAGCTGTCAAGAGAGTCCCACTAAATTCTTATTCTTCCTCTTCCTCTTCCTTCTCTTTCTCCTCATCCTCCTTCCCCTTCTCTTCCTTCTCATTTTCCTTCTCCTCTTCCTCCTTTTTTAAAAAATATTTTGAGATAGGGGTTCTCTATGTAGCTCTGGCTGTTCTGGAACTCTGTAGACCAGGATAGCCTCAAACTCAAGAGATGCATCAGCCTCTGCCTCCCCAGCGCTGGGATTAAAGTTATGTGTCACCCCTCCCAGCCACAGCAGATTTTTATTCCCATTTTTCTCTTGAGCTCTCCAAGGGGACTAGGTTCGTCTTTTTCCACCTCTGGCCAATGTAGGAGATTCTACAGCTGTGAGTGGCCAGACCTCAGGTGACACAGACCCTGGAGCTGAGAAAGTTTTAGCTGTTTTCCTCTGCATGATTCAGGCATTGCTAGGCTTTCTGAACATTTCTTCCTGTGGCGTGTTGTCCAAAGGGTGGGATTAGGGTTAGGTGATGGCAAAGGTCAGTAGGTAGCCCAGGCTAGGTAGACCCTCCTCTTGTCTGTATATTACCATCCCAAAGACACTTACAGAAAGGGAGGGTCTCTGAGATCTGGGTCTTTCCCTACAAGACTGCCCTGCCCCTGTATCTGTTCAGAGCCTTGGTGTCTTATGCCCACTCTGAAGGACTTCTCCATTCTTGCCTTTTTTTTTTCAGATTTATTTTATGTATATGAGTATACTGTAGCTGCACAGATGGTTGTGAGCCTTCATGTAGTTGCTAGGAATTGAACTCAGGACCTCTACTCGATCTGGCCCAAAGATTTATTATTGGCTCTGCCTCTCACTGTCACTTGGCCATGTCACTTCTCTCTGAGCCTCAGCTTCCTGAGCTGGGCCTTGTGATCACATTTCAGGGCTGAAGGTCAGGGATGAGTTTTTTGTCTCTTCCAAACATCTCACTGTATACCTTAAACATACACATTGTTAAGTACATCTCAATAAAAAGCTACAACGTAGTTAGCACTTGCAAGAAAGACAGACTTTACACACTGGTGCTTGTTTTTAAAAAAGTGGCTGACTACAACCAGTTGTAGCAAATCCAAAGACTGACCAACTGGACCTAGTGGTACATACCTGTAATCTCAGCACTTAAGAGGATGAGGCAGGATGATTGCTGCAAGTTCTAGGCCAGCCCAATCTACGTGGCAATTTCTGGCAATTTCTGGGCCAACCAGAGCTCTGTAGCAAAACTCTGTGTCAAAGCGAAAATAAAATAAAAAAATCCTTGTCAGTGGACGGACTGGAAACGTCTTTGTGCCCGAATGCACAGGCACAGCTGAGCTGGCTTCTGGGTTTTTTTTTTTTTTTGGTTTTTTGAGACAGGGTTTCTCTGTGTAGCCCTGACTGTCCTGGAACTCACTCTGTAGACCAGGCTGGCCTCGAACTCAGAAATCCGCCTGCCTCTGCCTCCCAAGTGCTGGGATTAAAGGTGTGCGCCACCACCGCCCGGCGGGTTTTTTGTTTTTTAAGACAGGGTGTTTCTGTGTAGTCCTGGTTGTCCCTGATCTTGATTTGGAGACTAAGCTGGCCTCTAATGCCTGCCTCTGCCATCCTAGTGCTAGGATTAAAGGCATGTGCCACCACATCAGGCACTGCTTGCTTCTGTATCTACACTGAAATTGTATGAGACCTTCAGTTCTAAACTCAGTAAGATCCCCTTCCAAATTACTCTTTTTTAAAAAAGATTTTTTTCTTTTAAAATCACACATTGTGGTTATATCTGTGTGAGGGTATGTGCAGGTGTGTACAGGTGCCTGTGGAAGCCAAAAGAGGGTCTTGGGTCTCCTGGAACTTGGGTTATAGGTAGTTGTGACCCACCAGGTATGGCTGTTGTGAACTGAACTCAGGTCCTCTTCCAAGAGCAGCAAATGCTTTTAACCACTGAGCCATTTCTCTAACTCTTTATTCTGAGTTGGAGATGGCTTCTGATGCCCACAATTGGCAACAAGTGGGGTCTTCCTTGTTATGACAAGACAGTAGCTGCTGCCAGCTTCCCTTCTGCACACACCTGCCCCTACTCTGCCTGCGTAGTGACAGACCCTCTCGTTGACTCTTGGCCTCCCTACCCAGTCAGAGCCCTGTTGCTCTGCAGAGACAACTCCTCATCCGGCCAGGGCTGGAAACGTGATGCTTAAGTTCTGACTTCTACAGAGCACAGATGCCGTTCCCCATCCCACAGAACATGATGTGTTTCGGTGATGTAGCTGACGTTCGGAGAGTAAAAGCCTGGGAGGCTCTGGCAGCCCCAACAAGCTAGGCTTGGTCAGCTATCTCCAGGACGCCAACTAAAGGGACGAGGAATGGCAGAAAATGGAAGATTAATTCAATGGGGCTTCAGTGCAAAGAGGAACAAGTTAAGGGGCCCAGTGGCTGCAAGTTCATTTGGGGGGAGCTGGAGCCAACTCTAGGTTTAAGTAGGACTGGGACAAGGAGTAGGAGGTAGGTATCGTTAAGCATGGTCTAGGTGTGGGCTCTTTCATCCTTGTCTGGGTTCTCTGGTCCTACAAGACGCTCTGCAGAAGTCCTTCTAGCTTGAGGGGGCAAAGTAGTCCTTAGGGATGGTGACTTGGGCTCCAGGGTGCAGCCTTGTTCTTAAAGACAACAGCCTTCATCTGAGGCTGGTCAGTCTTGGAGGTTTGGCTGCTCATGGAGTTTACAGTGACTGCTAGCTTAGGTCAGTCTTATTTCTGTGCCTTGAAGGGAATGAGATGGTTCAGATACTCTTTGGGGGATTAACAGTTGACCTGCAGAGGGCACCAGGTGACCTAAAGGGAAGGAGACAGACAGGAAATGAAGGTAAACATGCCAGGCTTTCGTCTTGTATCCATTATAGTTGCCCCGTGGGCCCATGGAAGGGGCCAGTGCTTCGCAGAGCAGTTTCTACACACGCATGTTTCAGTGATAGGATCTTGGATCCTTCCTCCTGTGGCCTGGATTTTCTGCTGGTCGTTTCTCCCATGGCAGTGCCTTCCTTAAAGCACCTGCCATAGGAATTTGCTCTGAGTCATGTGACTCTCTTCCTATTCCAATAACACCACCTAACTTGGTAACTTTCAAAATTGTCCAGGAAGGGGCAGAGGGAAAAAGAAAAAAGAAAGGACAAGAGAAAACTAAACATTCAGTTATGCAGATCAATTCACCTTCAGAAAAGTAAGATGGCTGGCTAAGTGTTTCAAGGCTTCACCCCAAACCTCAGGGAAGCAACCACTCAGAGAAGCTGGAGAATGCCCCTCGGACGGTAGGCTTGAGTGCTGAGCACGGGAGAATGCCCATCGGATGGTAGGCCTGAGTGCTGAGCACGGGCTCGGACGGTAGGCCTGAGTGCTGAGCACGGGCTGGGATGGTAGGCCTGAGTGCTGAGCACGGGCTCGGACGATAAGCCTGAGTGCTGAGCACGGCTCGGACGATAGGCCTGAGTGGCACGGGAGAATGCCCATCGGACGATAGGCCTGAGTGCTGAGCACGGGAGAATGCCCATCGGACGGTAGGCCCGAGTGTTGAGCACGGGCTCGGATGATAGGCCTGAGTGCTGAGCACGGACTCGGACGATAGGCCTGAGTGCTGAGCACGGGAAAATGCCCATCGGACGGTAGGCCTGAGTGCTGAGCAAGGGCTCGGACAGTAGGCCTGAGTGCTGAGCACGGGCTCGGACGATAGGCCTGAGTGGCACGGGAGAATGCCCATCGGATGGTAGGCCTGAGTGCTGAGCACGGGCTCTGCCCTCCTTTCTCTTCACACTTGGAGGGACAACAGGAAAATATACACTAATCTCTGGGGCAGAACAGGCTCAGTGGCTTAGGGTGTAGAAGAGTTCAGTTCCTAGTGTCCATCTCTGATCTCCATAGCCTTCCTACACATCCCTCCCCCACATACAACATGCGTATAACTATGAATAATACAAATATATCTCTAATTGTACTTAAAAAACAGGAAGGAACATAGATAGTTATTAAAGAAGGCAAATGTGGAAAGTAGATCAATTTTAATCTATCTATCTATATCTATCTATATCTATCTATCTATCTATCTATCTATCTATCTATCATGTATGTGTGTATTTGAGACAGTTCTCACTATATAGCCCAGGCTATCCTGATACTCATTATGTAGACCAGGCTGGCCTCAAAACCACAGAGACCCACCTGCCTCTGCTTCCCAAACTCTAGCAATCTGATACCCTCTTCTGGTGTGTCTGAGACAGCTACAGTGTTCTCATATATATAAAATAAACAAAACAAAAACTTCAAAGGATGTAGGATATAGATCAGTAGTAGAGAGAATGAATGAGCAAGGCCATTCATAAACACACACACAAATACATACACAAACACACACACACACACACATACACACGAGAGAGAGAGAGAGAGAGAGAGAGAGAGAGAGAGAGAGAGAGAGAGAGAGAGACAGACAGACAGACAGACAGACAGATAGACAGACAGAGACAGAGAGAATGAAAGAGAAATTTATTTTTTTCTGGATTTTTAAAAAGATTTATTTATTTTTATTTAATGTATGAGTGTTCTGCTGCATATACTTCCACAGGTCAGAAGAGGGCATCAGATCCCATTACAGATGTTTGTAATCCACCATGTGGTTGCTGGGAATTGAACTCAGAACCTCTGGAAGAACAGCCAGTGCTCTTAACCACTGAGCCATCTCACCAGCCCTGAGAGAGAGATTTAAAGAGATTGAGTGGCTAGAAGAGGTTTCGTCAGGCTTGAGATAACCATCTTCAAAGAGCCATTAGAAGGGAGCATGACAGATCATTAACTTCTGGGCTGAGCAACAGAGAAGGCACACCAAGTGTAGGTTCAGGACTGGAACATTTGCCATGGAAGTCCTCCTTGGATTGCAGTCCGAAAGGGCAGAGAAGTGCAAAGATCAGAAAAACAAAACGAAACAGGAGAAGTAACAGTGCAGAGGCTCCAGCCATGGCTGAGTCTCTGAGAATGGAGATAGAGAAGATTCCTAAAGAGACTCACTGGCTCTCAAAAGATGGAGACAGATGGTGCCCCACACTGGCCACAGCACAGTGTCATAACTGATGAAGATATGATACTTAGTAGTCAAGAGGAAAAGAGATAAATAGGTTACCTATCCAGGGGCATAGGTGTCAGTATGCCTATAAGTATCAGGTCGGCATGGGTGTTCTCAAATCAGTGCAGGGTGGGGGAAGGGTATGGAGGGACCCCAGTGCTCTGAAAGAGGTCAAGAAGTGCTGAGCAATGGGCTGGTGAGATGGCTCAGCAGGTAGGAGCACTGACTGCTCTTCTGAAGGTCCTGAGTTCAAATCCCAGCAACTACTTGGTGGTTCACAACCATACCTAATGAGATCTGATGCCCTCTTCTGGGGTGTCTGAAGACAGCTACAGTGTACTTTCATGTAATAACGAATAAATATTTTTTAAAAAAGAAGTGCTGAGTGACCCCAAATGTGTCATATATATGTATGTATATATATACATATAGATGTGTAAAGCTTATTTGGACAAGGTCTCATGTAGTTCAAGACTAGCTGAAGATGACCTTTGTACTGGCTGGTTTTGTGTGTCAAGTTAACCAATAAGGTAGAGTCACAGAGAAAGGAGCCTCAGTTGAGGAAATGCCTTTTTTGTTTGTTTGTTTTTGTTTTTCGAGACAGGGTTTCTCTGTATAGCCCTGGCTGTTCTGGATCTCACTCTGTAGACCAGGCTGGCCGCGAACTCAGAAATCTGCCTGCGTCTGCCTCCCAAGTGCTGGGATTAAAGGTGTGCACCACCACTGCCTGGCAGGAAATGCCTTTTTAAAAAACAGTTTTCTTTCTTTCTTTCTTCTTCATTTTTAAAAGATACACTTATTTCATAATATATATATGAGTACAATGTAGCTGTCTTCAGACACACCAGAAGAGGGCATTGGATCCCATTACTGATGGTTGCGAACCACCACGTGGTTGCTGGTAGTTAAACTCAGGACCTCTAGAAGAGCAGTCAGTGCTCTTAACCACTGAACCATCTCTCCAGCCCAAGGGAATACCTTTATGAGATCTAGCTGTTAGGCATTTTCTCAACTAGTTATCAATGGAGGAGGGCCCAGCCCACTGTGGGTGGTGCCATCCCTGGGTTGGTGGCCTGGGTTCTATAAGAAAGCAGGCTGGACAAGCCAGGAGAAGCAAGCCAGTAAGCAGCACCCCTCCATGGCCTCTGCATCAGCTCCAGCCTCCAGGTTCCTGCCCTGCTTGAGTTCCTGCTCCAACTTCCTTTGGTGATGAAGTGCAGTGTGGAAGTGTGAGCTTAGAAAACCCTTTCCTTCCCAACTTGCCTTTTGGTCACTGGTTTTTGTCAGAGCAATTAGAAACCCTGACTAAGACAGCCTTGATCTCTTATTCCTTCTGCACTTTCCCTCCCCCCATACAGGTGCACACTGCCACACCTGACTTTTTAATGTCAATTCTGGGGATAAATCTCAAGGCTTCATGCTCATGCAAGCAAAGCTTCAGCTATCTCCCCAGCCAGTCTCTGAAAGTATTTCTGGGGAGTTAACTCTAAGGCCAAAGCAAATTCAGGTGCAATAAGCGTTGATGAACTACGACTTATCATCACAACCAAACAGGATTTCTCTACATGTAGATTTCTATGAAACAGGAGTGCAGTCTCAGACGACACCAACACAGGAGGTTGCTGGAGGCAGCAGAGAGCAAGGGGAGACTGGGCTATCCCCAGAGTCTCTCTACCCGCAACACAGGGTTTCTCTATGTAGCCCTGGGTGTCCTGGAACTCACAGATCTGCCTGCCTCTGCCTCTGCCTCCCAAGTGCTGGGATTTAGTCTGTCTTGACTATCACATGTCTGTTGTGGGATTAGTAATGCTTTTTCATGTGTATGTATGAGCATGTGTACGCAGATGCCTGCAAAGACAAGAGGGGGTTGGATCCCTGGAGAGAGAGAGGGGTAGGCAGTGGTGAGCTGTCTGATGTGGGTTCTCTGGAGAGGGGTAGGTGGTGGTGAGCTGTCTGATGTCAGTTCTCTGGAGAGGGGTAGGTGGTGGTGAGCTGTGTGATGTGGGTTCTCTGGTGAGGGGTAGGCAGTGGTGAGCTGTCTGATGGGGGTTCTCTGGAGAGGGGTAGACGGTGGTGAGCTGTCTGATGTCAGTTCTCTGGAGAGGGGTAGGCAGTGGTGAGCTGTCTGATGTGGGGTAGGCGGTGGTGAGCTGCGTGATGTGGGTTCTCTGGTGAGGGGTAGGCAGTGGTGAGCTGTCTGATGGGGGTTCTCTGGAAGAGCATCAAGGGGTGTTAATTGCTGAGACATTGCTCCAGACCTGAGTGAACTTATAAAAGAATAAATTGCCTGAAGCATATTATTATATTGATGGAAAATTAACTAACATACCTTCATATCAAGTCCAAATGAGGATAATACAAAAATACAAAATTACTAATATACCTCATGGACACAAAAGGAAATAAAAGTCAATAAAATATTAGCAAGTCTAACTTAACAGCATATACTAAATATAAAGTCTGTGCTATATTCTGCAAGCCCATACATATACCATAACTAAGTGGGCTTTATATCAGATATATGATTTCAACGTTTGAAACCCCATCATTGTAAGTTACTGTGATCATTGACAACATTGAACTTATGTGTGTATGGAAGGTGAAAGTTCATGTTTCCTTTCTCATAATCAATTGCAAAGTTGGATGTGATGGTTTATGCCTGTAAACCCAGAACTTGGATGATGGAGGCAGGAAGCTCAGGGTCATTTTTGCTACATAGCAAGTTCAAGGCCAGCTGAGCTTGATGAGACTCTTTTTAAAAAGAAAAAACAAAACCCTAAAACAACAGGAAAAAAATATATAGAAAATGCTTGTCTTGTGCCAGGAAGGATGGCACACCCCTGTAATCCTAGCCCCCAGGAGGCTGAGGTTGGGGGAATCTCTGAACTCAAAACCAGCCTGGGCTACAAAGTGAGTTCCAGGACAGCCAGGGCTATACAGAGAAACCCTGTCTCAAAAACCAAACCAATCAACCAACCAACCGTACAAACAAACAAAAACAAAAGAGAGAAAGAAAGAAAGAAAGAAAGAAAGAAAGAAAGAAAGAAAGAAAGAAAGGAAGAAAGGAAGAAAGGAAGAAAGGAAGAAATAATTAAAAAGGAAATGCTTGTCTTTAATGAAATATTACATATTTTTACCTTTGAATTTTTTTTCACAATACAGCTACTGTGTAAGATATTTGGCCCTGCCAAACCCTGATACACACCTATGAGCATACTATCCTTATTGAGAATATTCATCACTTGGGAGACAGTTACAGAGCTCTATTAGATTCCTCTCTTGATATTTCCCTTAAATGTGTTACCGTAGCATGGATAATTTCCATCTGGAATGTGGGTGGTTGCTCTTCATTTGCTTGATAAATGTATCTAGACATATGGAAATCATCCTCATATTTGCATGGGGAAACTGACAAGCCGTGGCTACTGTACCTATAATCTGAGCTCAGAATATATTCAGTGCAGATTTGTGTACAAGTGGATGTCTTCCTTGTTTCAATTTTCAATAACACAGGATGTATGCAGTGAAGCTTGATATCCTTGGGATTCAAAATTACTTCTTTCTATTATGACTTCACCAGAGTGCAAATATTAGCTACAAGCACAGTGGTTTTGCTATTTTGTTCCCCATAAAGATTATTTTTATGTTCACTAGTACATGTATGTATGAGGGTGCCAGATCCCCTGTATTTGGAGATATAGACAGTTGTGAGCTGCCCTGTTGGTGCTGGGAATTGAACCTGGGTCCTCTGAAAGAACAGCCATTGCTCTTAACCACTGAACCATCTCTCTAGCTCCCATGTGTAGGCATAATGTTATTGTACATTGTGTAAAGACACCATGAATATTCAAATGGTGATTTCTATGTCCCTATATTTGGTTGCAATCCTTAGTCTGTGAGTCTTCTTTCTCAATGTTGTATAAACATTGCTCCCTAATTATTACTTGATTGGTCAATAAAGCTTGCTGATCAGCGAATGACTGAGCAGGGGAGAGAATAGGGGAAGAGTTCCTCCTAACCAGGGGAGGGGAAGGAGAGAGAGGAAGTGGGGGTTTGTCACCAGGACAGAGTCCAAGAGAGACAACTGGAGAGATACTTGGAGCAGAGGAAGTCATAAAATACAAGAATCATGAGGATCTTGGCTGGGAGGTAGCCAGGTTAGCATAGAGGATTAAAACAGAGTAATATTGCTCAGTTGTTGTGCCCTTAAAGCTTGTTAAATAAATATAATAGTCTAGTCTCAATTATTTGGGAACTAGTTGGGTTAAGAGGAAAACTGCAATACTTATGAAAAAAAAACACTGACAGATTTTTTTTTTTTTGAGACAGGGTTTCTCTGTGTAGCCCTGGCTGTCCTGGAACTCACTCTGTAGACCAGGCTGGCCTTGAAATCAGAAATCCACCTGCCTCTGCCTCCCAAGTGCTGGGATTATAGGCATGCGCTATCACCGCCCAGATGTTTTGTTTTTTTTTTAAACTTATTATGTACACAGTGTTCTGCCTGCATTAATGCTTGCACACTAGATCTCATTATAAATGGTTGTGAGCCACCATGTGGTTGCTGGGAATTGAACTCAGGACTTCTGAAAGAGCAGTCAGTGCTCTTAACCACTGAGTCATCTCTCCAGCCAGGATTTCCTTTTTCTTTTCTTTTTTTTCATGGTTTTACTTTTAAATTTTGTGTTTAATTCATCAAGAAACACAAAGACCTGGGAGAAGAAAAACATCTTCACTATTAGTTATTATTTTGTATGTATGGGGATTTTGCCTGCATGTATGTCTGTGCCTGGTGCTGGCAGAGGCCAGAAGGCAACACTGAATCCCCTGGAATCAGAGTGACAGATGGTCGTGAGCTGCTGGGGATTGATCCTGGTCCTTTTGGAAGAGTAGTCAGTGCTCTTAACCAGTGAGCCATTTCTCCAGCCCCAGAGGAAAAACCCTTAAAAAGGAAGAAGAGGGGACTAGAATATATGTGACATGAAACAAGAGGGTCTGCTGGGGAAGGGAAGGGTCCAGTAGGAATGGGAGTTGGGGTAGGGGTGCTGGGGATGGCTCAGCACATAAAAGTGTTGGCCGGGCAAACCTGACAACCTGAGTTCCACCCCCGTGTAAAAAAGCCAAATGTACTAGTGTGCATCTGCAATCCCGGTATCCCTATGGGAGGCAGAGAGTGGAGAATTTTGTAGAAGTTCATAGGTCAGCTGAGAGCATGCAGCATGGTAGAAACAGAGAAACCCTGTCTCAACAAGGTGGAAGTAGAGTGCTGACTCCCCAGTGTCACACACACACACACACACACACACACACACACACACACACACACACACACACGGAATGGGGGAGCCATAGGCAAGGTATAAATCCACACCTTTGATCCCAGCACTTTGGAGACAGGCATAGGTGAATCTCTGAGTCTCAAGCCATCCTGCTCTATGTGGCAAGTTCCGGGTCAGCCAGGGCTACCCTGTGAAACTGTTTAAACAAAACAAAACAAAACCAGGGGTTGGAGAGATGGCTCACTGGCTGCTCTTCCAGAAGTCCTGGGTTCAATTCCCAGCACCCACATGGTGGCTTACAACCATCTATGACTGTAGGCCCATAGGAGGCCCTTTTGGTGTGCAGTTGTATATGCAGAGAAAACACTCTTATACACAAATAAATCTTTAAAAAACACAAATCAACCTGGTCCACAGAGTGAGTTCCAGGACAGCCAGGGCTACACAGAGAAACACTGTCTCGAAAAACCAAAAAAACAAAACCAAAGACAACCCCCTCCCCAAAACCCCACAAATCAAACCAACAAAAAATCAAAACAACCCAAAACCCAATTAAACAGCAACAACACAATCGGAGGAGGGGACAGCTTCTGAGGAATTATACCTAAGGTTGACCCACAGCTTCTATACATACATGTACATCTGATACACACACATATGCCCCTATACACAGAAACATGCACAGACACACACACACACATGCACGCTCAAGAACAAAGTATGTATGAACACGTCAAAAGGAAACCCATTACTTTGCATACTAATCATATTTTCTTATATATTTTTATAACTTTAAAAATAAGATTTATTTTATTATGTATCTGGATGTTTTGCCTGCATGTATATCTGCACACCGCATTCATGAAATGCCTGTGGAAGCCTGAAGAGGTGTCAGGTCCCCTGGAGTCACAGACAGTTGTGAGCTGCCATGTGGGTGCTAGGAACTGAACCTAGGCCCTCTCGAAGAGCAGCCGACACTTTTATTTTTTTTTTTCCGAGACAGGGTTTCTCTGTGTATCCCTGGCTGTCCTGGAACTCAATCCATAGACCAGGCTGGCCTCAAACTCAGAAATCTGCCTGCCTCTGCCTCCCAAATGCTGGGATTAAAGGCGTGTGCCACCACCACCTGGCCAGCCAACACTTTTTTAACCCTGAGCCATCTTCCCATGATCATTTTTTTTAAAGAGTTATTTATTTTATATATGTGAATACACTGTTGCTGTCTTCAGATACACCTGAAGAGGGAATTGGGACTCATTATAGGTGGTCGTGAGCCACCATGTGGTTGCTGGGAATTGACCTCAGGACTTCTGGAAGAACAGTCAGTTCTCTTAACCACTGAGCCAGTTCTCCAGCCCCACTCATGCTAATTAAAAAAAAAAAATCCAAAAAAACGAAACAAAACAAAACTCTCCCAAAGGAAAAGAGACACAAAGGCAGCAGAACACAGCTTCTCTTCAGGGCTGGTCAGGGTTTGATACTGTAACTGCAAATAGATTTTCTCATTTGGAAAGTTGGAATCTTAGTTCAGTCAACTATTCTTAGAGTTAAGCCTCGGAAGCCTGTGGTAAGTCAGCTCATCCCGCTTTGATTTCTGTGATGGTTTGAAAGTGGTTGGCCCAGAGAGTGGCACTACCTGGAGGTGTGGCCTGTTGGGGTAGGTGTGGCCTTGTTGGAGTGGGTGTGGCCTTGTTAGAGTGGGTGTGTCATTGTGGGCATGGGCTTTAAGAACCTCGACCTAACTGCCTGGAAGTTAGTATTCTGCTAGCAGCCTTCAGATAAAGATATAGAATTCTCAGCTCCTCCTCCACCATGCCGGCCTGGATGCTGCCGTGATCCTGCCTTGATGATAATGGACAGAATTTCTGAATCTTTAAATAATCCTAATTAAATGTTGGTCTTATAAGAGTTGCCTTGGTCATGGTGTCTGTTCACAGCAGTAAAATCCTAACAATTTGACAATCATTTGTGGAATCCACGATGGCTAAATCGACAATGCCTAGTAGTTTGCTAGTGACAGGCAAGGCAGAAGGTTCCATGATTTTCCATATCTATTAATGGATATTTTTATATCTATTGATAACACATCTATTAATGGATATGGACACAGTGAGGAGCTATGGGCTAGAAGCACTGCATAATTTTGTCTGTCTGTGGTGGTGAGATCAAACCCCTGGGGCCCTGCACATGAACATGCAAGGCAAACTTTCTGTCTTTGAGCCTCAGCCCAGGCCTTTCACAAGCTTATCCAACCTCCCACCCCCAGCACCCCACCTCACCCCCTTTGTCCCGCTCCTATTTTCAGTTCTATTAGGCTTATCATTTCTAGGAAGAGTCCATGTCAAGTGCTGCTGAGTTTTCTTCCCCTTGACTTTTTCAACAGATATTCTCACATCTATTTGTTTCCTACATACTATTTATAGAGGCGCATTCTCAGCCACTTCCAAGCTGGTGTTTGCCCTGTCAGTAACAGCAACCGGTCTGTACTGGTACGTCTGTCAACTCATTAAGAGCCAAAGAGAGCCACTTGAAAACCTTCTTGTTGGGAAGTTGATGACTGATGTTTCCCCTCGTGCCTTCAGTTCTCTGAGCAGCTATTTTCTTTGGAAGGCTAACAACACTGTTTGTTTTCTCTGGACACATTTCTTCAGCTCCTGCAATCAAGCCGATTTAATTAAGCACACACCGGGCAACGGCTTTCCTTGTTTGGTTAGCACACGAACAAGTTGGAAATTCATTTTCTCTGCAGTCCCATCTTCACATTTCGGTTTTGGGAAAAAATTCTTCGGTGCTTGAGATATGCCACTGAACGTTCTCAAACCTTTGTGCTCACTGCTTTCCCATACGCTGGAAAGATGGCGGTTTTTCATCATCTATTAATACTGTTTTCTCTTAGTTTCTTTACATTTCATCATTAATTACTTTATATATATGGGTGTTTTGCCTGCATGTGTGTCTGTATAGGATGTGCATGCAATGCCCTTGGAGGCTGGAAGAGGGTGGCATATTGAAGTTACAGATGGTTGTGAGTCACCATGTGGGTGCTGGGAATTGAACCTGAGATGCCAAATCTTTTAAGTTCAGACTCCATTAACAGGCTGGTATCCAACATTAATTCCCAAGTTGCCCCCAACAAAACCTGAGCCTAGCTCCAGTCTCTAGGCTAACCCCCCACAAGACCATGGTTTCTAGGTTACCCCTCAACAAGACCAACATCTCCAGATTATTCCCCAAACAAATCCGCACCCCCAGGTTACAAGCCCACCCCCTGCCTAACGACCACCAATGCAGAGGGGAGCAGATGTTAAGTTTATGATATGACTGTCAGCACCAGTCAATCGTGTTAAAGACCACAATAGCCTTCCAATTAGATGCTTGCACACGTGTTCCCTGTTTGCTGCTTACTATGAAACCTTCCCCCATAGATATTTGGGGCTCCTCCCTCCCAAATTGTCCTGCATGAGGGTGGCGCACTGGGGAGGAGCAAGCTAGCTCGAATAGAATAAAGACCTTGCTGTGAGTTGCATCAGATCTGCTCCTGTGTGTGTTTTGGGGCAATCACTAACATTTCTCTGGCACAACAAACCCAGGTCTTTTGGAAAAGCAGCCAGTTCTCCTAACTACAGAGCTGTCTCTCCAGCCCCTTATTTTAGTCTCTTTGTTTGTGACGATGATAAAATCTCCGACAAAAGCCACTCAAGAACGGAAGAGGTTAGTTTGGCTTCCAGTTCAAGGCACAGTCCATCATGGTCAGGGCAGCAAGAGGCTGGAGCTGCTGGTTGGACCGCATCGAAAATCAAGTGAAGCCACTGGTAACCAACCACGCTGCATCTAAAACCAAGACACAATGAGTCAAGGTGTATTGATGCTCAGTTCCCTTTACTCATCAACACAGTTAGGGAGCCCACGCCTAGGGAATGGGCCTGTCCTAAATTGAGATGGCACCCAGAGACCCATCTCCCAGCTGATCTAGATTCTGTCAAGTTGACAACTAACTTTGACATTGATGCATTGTGATGGTTAAAGAAACTCCATTTCAAGCTAGGTACCCATCTTGGTAATCATTAGCGGTTTGTCTCCAACTCCAGTCCCTGGAAGCTAAGTTTCCAGTAAAGTTTCCAGTAATGCTGACTCAGTGACCCCACCTACCACCCAAGCAAGAATATACAGCTGTGACAATTTGTTATATGACTGACTTTTTTTTTTTTTTGCTTCTGCAATTTGCTTATGCGGATGCTCAAACACTGTTTTGAGTTGCCTTAACACTTAAACTTGGCAGAACAGAGCAATTTTTTTTACTTGCTTGCATAGAAATTGAAGATCTTGTGGTTTTCCCCTTTGAAAAAATTCTTCCTTCTCACAGCATTCTCAAATTTGGCTCAGAGATAGTTCGTCCTGCTAGCAGCTAATCAATAAAATTTTTAATTATAATTGGATCAAGTCTATTTTCTTTTCCCAGAGGTTACAAACTTCATAACAATAGAATGTTTTATTCCTTTTTTTTTAAATGGGTAGGGGGGGCATAGTTATCAGTAAATTTGACTAGCCTTAAGCTTACAACTTTCTTTTTTTTAAAAGTAATTTTTATTATGTGTGCACTGGTGTCTTGCTCTCACGCTTGTCTGTGTGAGGGTGTTGGATGTCCTGGAACTGGAGTTACAGACAGCTGTGAGCTGCCATGTGGGTGCTGGGAATTGAACCCAGGTCTTCTGAAAGAGCAGCCAGTGCTCTTAACCACTGAGCCATCTCTTCTGCTCAAATAACTTTCTTTTCCTGCTAATGAATGACCTTTGTCCACCCTGGATATTCCTACCCACTTCCCTAAAAATATATAATGCCTAATTCATCTGGAAAAAGCTGATCTGTCTCCCCGAAGCTGATCTGGGGGTGTCACCATCTCATGGGGTTTCTTTTTTTTTCATTAGATATTTTCTTTATTTACATGTAAATTTCTGTCATGGGGTTTCTGATCTCACTGTCAGTCACCCCCACTCCATTTTCTCTTGTGCTCATGAATCAGATCTAGTCTATTACCTGTCTTTGTACATCTCGAATAGTTTAGCATAAGCATGACAGTCCTCCAATAAAACTTTATGAACACAGACAGACATTTGGATTTTCCTTTTTTTTTTTAAATTCTTGTGGTCCCGAGGAATGAACCCAGGGCTTTGCACAGGACATGCAAGCACTTGAGCCACTGAGCCACTTCAGACCTCCTTTTACTTTTTATTTTGAGACATAGCCTCACTACATTCCCCAAACTGGCCTTGAACTCACCCCATAACCCAGGAAGGCCCTGGGTTTGTGATATACCTAGTTTGAGCCTCCTAGGTGGCTGGGACCATCTGTCTGTGTTACGAGGCCTAGCTCATTTATGCTTCATGAAATGCATCTATTCTTTAGTGATGTTCTAGCTGCTTAAAAAGTGTAAAAGCTACTCTTCTTAGGACGCACAGGCTCAGGCTGTGGGTTAGATTTGACTTACGAGTTGTAGCACGTTAGCTCAGGCACCAGTTGGTGCCAGCCATGTGGCATTCAGTGTTTAATGGACTGTAGGTATCTAGGAGCTAATGTGTGGAAATGGAAGGTTTTCCGTGTGTGTGTGCATGCACATACATGTGCTCTAATGCAGGTACATGTGTGCACATGTATTTGTGTGCCTGTGGAGGAAGTCTTAGTGGACAATTTTCAGTATGATTCCTCAGCTGACAGCCACTTTTTTTTTTTTTTTTTTTTTTTTTTTAATTTTGATACAAGAGGTCTCATTGCCTGGAGCTCACAGAGCAGACTAGCTGATTGGTTAGAAAGCGCAGGCATCCCTCAGCCTCCTCTACATCTGAGGCCCTGGGGTTACAAACACATGCTACTGAGCCCAGTTATTTTATGCAGGTTCTGAGGATCAAAGCTTACACAGCTATCACCCTAATATCTGAACTCTCTTCCTAGCTCAAAGATGCTATTAAAAAAAGATTTATTCTTATTTTATGCTTATGAATATTTGCCTACACGTATGTCTGTGCACCATGTGTATAGTGCTTACGGAATCTGGGAGAGGACTTTGGGTTCTCTGGAACAGTTGTGAGCCACCAAGTGGATGCTGGGCACTGAACCCAGGTCCCCTGGAGCATCGCCCAGGGCTCTTAACTATTGGACCATATCTCTTCAGCCCCCAAAAAGCTTTCTGAAGGAGTGAAAACACTGTGGGAAGCAAGTAGATTTGAGTGGTATAAAGATGGGGGTTATGTGGATTTGTATGTGGGTGTATTAGACTCTCCCATCATAGCCAGTGACACACGACACAGGTGCTGAGAATGTTGGTTGTTGGAAGCCATCCTGGTGCCTGTGTCATAGGCACCCTTATGACATCATCACCCTTTCCTATATACTCTCTCTGCTGGATCAGAGATAGGAGAGCAGACCGGAGGGTGATGGGAACATCTAGCCCCTAACCATGGGTAATTCATAGAATTCAGATGAGGGGGGTTTAACCATTCATGCCTAACTCAGGGGATTGAATGTTTTATAAGAGATTGATCTATCCAGGAATGGAATGGTCCACCATGTGCAGCCTGCAAATGAGGCTAGTTAGGAATGTGGCCCAATATAAAGTTGTAAACTTCCTTAAAGTGTTAAGAGGTTTATGCATGTGATTAATTTTGTTTTGTAACTCAGTTGTGTGTTGTTTTTGTTTTTATTTTCTGTTTTCTGTTTTTTTTTTTGTGTGAACTTAGTAGGTGACAAAGTTATTCACAAAGGTTGAATACACTTGATCAAATCATAGTAAGTGTCTCCTAGTTACCACAGGAAGGGATTTATAACAAAGGCCATAACTAGCTGGGTGTGTGGCCCACAGCTTTAATCCCAGCACTTGGAGAGGCGGCAGAGGCAGGCAGAGTTCAAGGCCAGTCTGTTACTGGACAGCCAGGGCTGCATAATGAGACCCTGTCTTGAACACACACACACACACACACACACACACACACACACACACACACACACACACAGGCCAAAAGCTGAGTCTTATTGATTCGGCACCAGGGAAAACCCTCTTACCTTCTCTCCTACTTTCTTCCCAAATACGGAAAGAGAGTTTTAAATTATTATCACAACAGGCCCATGTCCAGAAACTCAGATGTCAGGTTGATGTATTCATGCTGATTAACTGGCATGCACCACAGGCAGGTCAGTTTAGCTGGTCTCCAGGGTGCATCTGTGGCCCTGCCAGGTTCTGCAGCTCTTGAACTTTCTAGATAGGGAATCAGGATTCCTGTCTGGCTCACCCTGAACTCCCTAAGTGTCCTAAGTGGTCTGTTCTCTCTTGCAAGGCCCAAAAGAGACTACTGCCATGACGGAAACATCTGCAGCTGTGCACATCCAAGCATGGTGGCGTGGCACGCTGCTGCGACGCTCATTGCTGCACGCCGCCCTCAGTGCATGGATCATTCAGTGTTGGTGGAGAAAGATAATGATAACGGTGCAAGGGAAGAAACGACGGATGGCTCTGGAGTTATATACTCGAAAAACTTGGGCAGTAGTCAAACTGCAGTCCTGTTTCAGAATGTGGCACATTCGCCATCGGTACTGTCGTTTACTGAATGCTGTTCGCATCATCCAGATTTATTGGCGTTGGCATAGTTGTCACACTCGTGGCTTTATTCGGGGGAACTATGAGATCAAAGAAAACCAACTGAATATCCAACTTGAAATTTCCCTGGGCTCAGAGGCTTGTAAGGTGGAACAATGCATAACCCTACCAATAAAAGAGTGATCAGGTCTGCAATACCCCTAATCTCTGCTCTTTATCAGAAAGATTTCCAAGTCACTATTAGGACCAACATGGCTTTTTGTTGTTGTTGTTGTTGTTGTTGTTGTTTTATAGCCCTGGCTGTAAACTGTAGACTAGGCTGGCCTTGAACTCAGAAATCCACTTGCCTCTGTCTCCCAAGTGCTGGGATTAAAGGCGTGCGCCACTACTGCCTGGCCCAACATGACTTTAATCACACTAGTGCCTGGCAAATCAGCTCTGAGGGACACTAATGAGAAGGAGCCTCAGTGAGGAATAAGGATCTGGGGTGGATTAGCAATGTCTGCGTGGGGAGGGGCATTAAGATTTCAGGGTTGTCAGGTATCTAGAACTCAGATGGGCTCACTTGACAACGCAACATGGAAGCCTATATTTGGGGGTTTTGTGTTTGCTATAAAATTTTAAGACATTTTAAAAATCATGGTGAAAATATGACACGAACTCACCATTTAAAAGTAGGTTTAAAAGTTGAATAATAGCCCAGAGAATGCACAGACTGCCTGGTGTTCATCTGTTGATTGATATATGTCCCTCTGCCTTTTGGCTATTTGAAAAATGTGCCTATGGACCCAGATGGGCAAATAGCCTTTTTCTTTCTTTAAAAAAACAAACCCCCCAAAACCTGTGTGTCTGCTCTATGCAAGTATGTGTGTGTGCTTGTGTGGTGTAGTGTGTGATGTATGCATGTGTGCATGTGGTATATGCATGTGTGTGTGTGTATGATGTAGGAAGTGTGTCTGTGTGTCTGTGTGTTGCAGGTGTGTGTGTGGTATGTGTATATAGTGTTTGCCTGCATGCATAAGTGTGTGTGTGGTGTGTGTATGTGCTTGTGTGGTATAGTGTATGATTTATGCATGTGTATGTGGTATATGCATATGTGTGTGTATGGTATATGAATGTGTGTCTCTGTGTGTCTGTGTGTATTGCATGTGTGTGTGGTTTATGTGTGTGTGGGGTGTATGTGTGTAGTATTTTCAGGCATATGTGTAAGTGTGTGGTATCTGTGTGTGTGCATGTGTGTATAGTGTTTGCATGCTTGCGTGCATGTTCACGCACATGTACACAGGCTATCCTTAAACTCATTATGTAGTTAAGGGTGAACTTGAACCTCAGAACCTCTTCCTGCCCCATCCCTCCAGTGCTAGGATTATAGGTAAACAGGACCACACCTAGTTGTGAGTTTGTTTGCTTTTTGAAAACAAGTCTCACCATGTGACTGGCCTTGAATGCAGGTCCTCTTGGTAGCTAAAGGTTCCTCGGTGTGCACACAAAGGAATGGAAAACTTACATCCCCATAAAACCCTGGGCATGTGTGATTACAGAAGCTTCACCCATAACTGCCCAAATCTGCAAACATCTGAGATGTCCTTAGGCACAGGAGGGGTTGAATAAACCGTATTTGTTAAGGCCTACATTAAGGCCTAGGCAAAATGTCAAGGCCTTGGTAACTGTTATATGGCTAGCCTGCCATTCATTATAAGGAAACTTTCTCATATGTTTCTGCTGTTACTAGGAAACTTTCTAATGCCAAGATTGATTATATGGTCTGTTAAATTCTGTGCCCTTGGAAACAAATCATGATAGAAGTTAGTAGAACTCTTTTGTATAGTTACCCACAATAAACTTGGACCCAAACCAACCACCCAACAGTGACTTCTGCACCTGTGTATAAGCTTTTATGGTATAAGCTGCCCCTGGGATGGACCCCAACATAAGAGAGACACCTGCACCAATATAAGAAACCATTTGGAATAAGACTTACATTTTGAGTAGTGGTCCAGGAAAGTTTAAGTTCCCTGGAAGCTGACATCCTCCTTGGCAGAAAGAGACATTCTGACATTCTGGTTGGCAAGTTAAGACATGAATATTAGACAAAATGAGTCCCCTGCCACAGTTGAATACCCCAACCAATGGGAGCAGGACAAATGTACAAGAAAGACATGTTCCTAAGGAAATCCCCTATCCCTAAATCCTTATTGGTGAAATAACTTGGCACAGATGTTTGTGGGTTTTGGGCTTAAAAACCCTGTAGGATCTTAACTTGGGGTCATGGTTCCATATCTGAATCTGGACCATGGTTCTGGTTGACCAGTCTTGGGGCATATGCTCAATAAACTATCCAAGTCTGACTGAAATCGATGTTTGTGTGTTTTGTGAGGTAATTCTTGGACCCCAACAGTAGTATGCCCCTCAGGTGGTGAAAGACCCCCAGAACTGGGGAGATCCTTACTCAAGTCTCAGGATGACGCGACCACCCAATGACTCACGAGAGACCAAACTTGCTGCAATCACATGAGGTTTATTGGGGATACCGGTACTGGGGTCAACCTCATGACCTTGCCAGTCAGAGGAGTTAGACCCCGGGGTCGATCTCGTGACCATGCTGGCCAGAGTTTGACCCCGAACACAAGAAGTGTCGGGTATTTAAGGAAAAACCATAAGCTAGGGGCAGGGAGAGGGTTACCAAGGAAACAGAACATAAACAGTGGAAACTTTCAGAGGGACCCAACCCAAGGTATTCAGTTAGGGAGGGGAACACATTCATTCTAGGAATGTAATCTTCATCTACTGGTCCACAGGGTAGAGAGTCTCATAAACCATTAGACCTTCATTCTTAGTTCCACCCTCATTGTGGATCATTCAGGAGGGGCAGGTATCGGGAACCAGAGCCCTGAGGCTCTGGGTTCCTGGAACTGGCTATTTTATATTTCTGGCTGGCTACAGTGGCCCTCCATGTCCTTTTAGGTAAAGGTTATACACCATACATTTGTATTAAATGCCTTCATTTTAAATTCTAAGATTCTCCAGCCTTTCAGTGGTAGATTAGGTGGTGTTAAAGGGAGTGAGTCATGATAACGTGTGAAAGAACTTACATGCATGTTACTCAAGGAAAGAAACCAACCTGAAAGGCTAGATCCTGTGTGCTTCCAGCTAAGTAGCATTCTGGTTAAAAAACAAATAAACAAACTCACACTATGGAGAGAACAAATGAATGTCAGTGACGGGTTGGCTTTTTAGGGGTTGAGGAGGGAGGAGTATGTAGCTCAGGCTGGATTTGAACTTGCAATCCTCTAGCCCCTGAGGGCTGGGATTACAAGTGTGCACACCTAGCTGAGCACATAGGAATGTTTTTAAAAAGGAATGTTTTTAAACTATTATTCGTGAGTCCATAATGGTGAATCCATGGCAAATCTGAGAGCACGTAGCAATGGACAGTACACACTTTGGGTGAGATTGGTGTCAGCTTGTGGGCTTATGATACAAATGAGCTGTTCTTGTTGGGGTGCCGATAATGAGGGAGGCTAGGAGCCTTTGGGGACAGGGATGGTAGGTGGAGTCTCTGTGCTGTCAATTTACTGTGAACTTAAAATTGTATCAAAAAGTTAAAACAAAACAACAAAAACTAAACATGTGTAGGTTGGCAAGGTGGCTCAGTGGATACAGTGCCTGTTACCAAGCCAGATGACCTGACCTCCATAGCGAGTGAATTGAACCTGCATCTCAGGTTAATCGCTAAATTCAGTAAGTAGCATCTCCGCTCTGCTCTCATTTAGCTTGTGAACCCACTGTCCCTCACTGACTGTGCTGGCCTTTGGTGTTTTATATCACTATTTAAAAATTTTCAGTATATAGATCTGTATTTACTGTCAAGTGATTATCCAAATTTAATTTTCCTTTTCTCCCTTCTTTCCTTTCCTTCTTTCTCTCCCCCTTTCCCTTCCTGTTCCGCCCTCTTTCCCCCCTTCCTTTCTGGATAGAGTCTCGAGCAGCTCAGTGCTAGTCTTGAACTCACTATATCGCTAAGGATGCCCTTAAACTTCTGACCCCACAGCCTCTACTTCCCAAGTGTTGGAATTACAGGCACGCACCATCAAGTCTTGCTCTATTTGCATGCTGGCCTTGCACTCTACCAGTGGAAGTAGCCCGCTTCCCAAGTCTGTTTCTTTGGGTGGATTCTCATTTGTGTTTAGATTCTCAGATCTGACATCTTGATCTGTAAATACGAGCAGTTCTGCTTTCTCCTCTCCTGTCTGCCCATCATTTCTCTGACTAATTGCATTGGCTAGAATTTCCAGCACACTGTTGAACAGAAGCTTTTGAGGGTAGATCTTCTCTCAATTGCGGTCTCGAGGGGGTGGGGGTAGGTTGGAGGGTGCTTTTACAATTATGGTAGTTGCAGGGTTCTCATAGATCCCCCCCATCAGGTTTCTAAAACACTTGAGAATTTTTATCATGAACAGATGTTGAATTTGGCAAGTCCTCTTTTTCTGATGAATTTTTGTGTTTATCCTTACTTTCTTGACTTAAATTTTGTTTGATCAGGATAGACAAGCACTTTGATGTATGGTTGGGTTTTTGAGTGTGGTGAGACATTTTATAGCCCAGTTACATGTGACCCAAGTACCTAGGGTGCTGGACACTCATGCTCCCCAAAGGTCAATCTGGGACGGTGGCTCTGAGTTTGCGGTCTTAGGCCAGTGAAGACAACCGACTTGGACACATGTGGGAGTATGAAAGGCACAAGCAAGCTTTATTAGAGTTACAGAAAAGTAGGAAACTGAGGGAAAGTGAAATACTCTGAATCCTGGGAGGAGTTTTCACAGAGGTTAACCGCTATTGAATTTCCTGGTTTAGGGGTCTTTACAGGGCTATGGCAGAAACTGGGCAAAAGCTGAGGGAAGCTCTGTGGTTTGTCCTCTGTGCTATCACGGGTAGACAGTGGAGTCCCCTGCACTCTGTGAATGTCCCTCTGGCCCACAAGGAGACGATCATGTGCCATCCCTCCAGGAGGGGTGGTGAGTCCTCCTCTTTGTCCATGTCTGACTCTGGCTGCGTTAGTCATTGACCTTGACTGTCTGCTAGCCCTTAGACACTGGCTGCTATTGCTACCTCCAACTTGGCAGGTGTCTCAATTGCTATTAATTATAGTAAGCTAGTTTTGCTCCTCAAACCTACCAAGAGGGCTGGAGAGATGGCTCAGTGGTTGAAAGCACTCTTCCAGAGTGTTGGCTACCAGCGCCAACGTTAAAGAAAGGGTTATTCTGGGAAATGGAGTTAGAAGGAAAAGCAACAGTAGGAGAGAGTTTGGGAAAAAATAGGGTTTCCAAAGTTATACCTGTCCACGTGGAAGGTTAAAAAATTAGACGGGAGTCGTGACTGCTCAGCCATCTTGAATTTAATGCCTCTGTTACAAGCCAACAGAATAGGTGAGGCAAAAACCCCTCCCACAAGTTCGTCAGCATGCCGGCCCAATCAGCGGCTTCTTTTGGTCTCTGTGGAGGTGGGACTTCCGATGTAACTGGATCCAGGTTGGAGGCGTGGCAAATAGCAGGAGGTGGGCAGAGAGGTGTGGTTATGAGAGGCAGGCCTCAAGCCAGGAGGGTTACACCAGAGGACTAGTGTTCCATTCCCGGGCACACGTGGTGACTTACAACCAGCTATAACTCCAGTTCTGTGGTATCTGATGTCCTTTTCTGGCCTCTCTAGGTACCAGGCATACACATGGTACAGAGACATACATGTAGGTAAAATAGCCACACATATAATCACACACACACACACACACACACACACACACACACACACACACACACACACACACACACCAAACAAAAACCTACCGAGAACTATGTGCATTTGTTCTTAGATAACTTAGATAGCTAGTGGGTGAGGGGTGGGGGTGGGGTTGGAGAGTTGGGCATGGAGGGTGTGGGATGGGGAGTGGGGTGTGTGGGTGGGAGGTGGGTAGTGGAGAGTAGAAGGGTGGGGGTGGGGTGAGAGTGGAGGTGGGGGGATGGGGTGGGGTTAGGGTGAATGGACTTTTTTTTGAAGCTCTCATTTAACGTTGGAAGCAAGGATGTGTGAAAGGATTTTGTGTTCCTTGAATCGCTTGGCTGTGTCCTATCTGGCCCTCTTTATTGCTCTGGACTCTGCCATTTTAGCCACAGCCTCATCTTCCTTATAGCCACAGCCTTCATTCTCGTATCCTGTGTGAGCAATTCCAGTTTCCGCCACAGATTCTCTCCTCATGCTGCATGTCGGGAGCTAGCCCTTGCCTAGGGTTGAAATGCCAATATTTTCTTGTGGGTTTGGCATGTAAGTTCCTAGGATTGATTGTCCTCCAGTTCCTTTTTTCACTCTTTTCTCTTGCATCCCCCGGTTTCACCTTGGTGTGAACACCGGCCTCACAAGAGATGGTTTTTGTTCCAATTTCTGGATGAAATTGTGTAAAGCTGATTTTTAGAATTATTCTGAAATGTGTGTATGCATGAGCGTGTAGGCATCGGTGGAGGCAAGAGGTTGACATTAGCTACCCTCCTCATTCTCCATTTTGACCAAAGGTTTCTTTGAGTAAGCTTCAAGTGCATCAAATTATAGATTCACTGGTTTGCAAGCCCTCGGGGTCTTCCTGTTTCTGCCTTTCTGCCGGGATACAGGTTTGCCCTGCCATGCGTAGCTCTTTTTATATGGGTGCTGGGATTGACCTCAGGCAAGTACTTTACTGGCTGAGTCATTTTCTCAAATTTTTTTTTTTTTTGAGATTGTATCTCTGTGTAACCCTATCTGGGAAGTCGCTCTGTAGACCAGGCTGGCCTTGAACTCACAGAGATCCACCTTCCTCCTTCTCCCCAATGCTGGATTATTAGGGGCCTGTTCTGTTGATGTCAGATAAAGGATGACAGGAGGACTAGCATTCCCTTCTCCATACTACCCAGCTCTTCTTCAGATCTCGGGACGTTCTTTTGCTCTCACAAACAGCCACCACTAGTAACAACGAAAAACCCTGTATAGCTCGATCAATTGGAGGATTTTAGTGGTTCCCATTTATCGCTGCGACAATTTCATAACATTTTGGAATATGGCTCCTACAAGTGGGCAATTGTCTATAAGTAACCAACTCTAACAAAACAGACCTTAGTCTCCCTTCAAGTCACGTGTCTTTTAAAAAGTTTATTTTTAATCGTGTGTCGATGTGTGAGCCTATGTATGGATATGTACATGTGTGAGTGTTTGCGTATGTGGAGTTCAGAGGCATTTTAGAGGCAGCTGCGTGGGTTCTAATAACCGAATTTGGGTCCTCTGCAAGGGCAGGGTGTGTCCTTAACTGCTGAGCCACCTTTCCAGCACAAGAGTCTCACTTAAACTTCTTATGTGGGGGTGGATTGAAGGGAAAGGAGGGAGAACACAGGGAAACAGCACAGGCATGTCTCTGTGGCAAAGAGCTAGAACAGAAATGAAAAGCTGCATGAAATCCTGTGTACATGTCTTTGTATGGGTATGTGCATGTATGTGTGGGCGCTCTTCAAGGCCAGAGGTGTTGGATCTGGATCTGGAATAACAGGCGGTTGTAAGCAGCCTGACTTGGGTTCGAGGACCCCATTTTGGGACCTTGGAAGCTTTTAACGGCTGAGCTATCTCTCTGGTCACCTCTCTCCCCCACCTAGTTTTTGAGGCAGGGTTTCACTTTGCAGGACAGGCTGGCCTGCAACTTGCTATATTGACCAGGCAGGCTTTGAACTCTCAGAGATCTACCAACCTCTGCCTTCAGGGTACTGAGGTTAAACGTGGGCATCACCATACCCAGCTTGAAGGAAGCATTTTTAAAGGCAGCATTTTTAAAGACATTGATCATTTGGATAGCGAGACTCCATATACAGGATCAGGAGTCTTTGTTTGTTTGTTTGTTTGTTTGAGACTGGGTTTCTCTGTATAGCCCTGGCTGTCCTGGAACTCACTCTGTAGACCAGCCTGGCCTCAAACTCAGAAATCCACTTGCCTCTGCCTCCCAAGTGCTGGGATTAAAGGTGTGCACCACCACCGCCCGGCCAGGATCAGGAGTCTTAAGAAGGTAGGAGAGGAACAAGAGGGTCGACTTGTGACTGGACAAAGACCTTTTATTTTACTGGAGAGAAATCAGTGAGGGAGGGGGCAGGGAGAGCTGGGAGGGAGGATGAGGTGATAGGAAATTGAGATCCAATATGTTCCCATTTCTTCAATCAAGTAGAGGGAAGAAGAAGTAAAATTAGGTATTTGGAAAGCTTTTAGATTATTCAACGCATAGAATGGAAATGTAAACGTGAGAGAGAATTTGAGGACTATTCAATTGAGGTACATAGTCTTGAGTCTCGATAGTCTTGCTCCAACCACACTCCACTATAGCACAGCAAGGGAGCAGCTGGGGTAGGTCGGTTCATCCCATGTGAGGAAGGGAGAGAAAAAGCCAAGCTGTTCAGAGAACACAATAAAGCACAGACTCTGAAGTGGGAAAAAGAAGGCACCAACGGGAGCGATGGCCTGAAAAAGTAGCAGAATCTGCAGAGAGAAGATCTTAATACATCTGAAGAGACACCCTATTGGCTATCGAGAAGCTGTACCGGAAGGAAAGGAGGAAGTAACCAGAGACAAGACCCTGGGAAAAGCACTTTGAGCAGCAGTACATCACTGGGGATAATTGTGTCAAGAGCCTCACCATTCAAGCCAGTAGTCACTAGCTATGATGCAGTTATTTAAACTTAAATTTAGGGACCTGGAGAGATGGCTTAGCAGGTAAGAGCACTGACTGCTCTTCCAGAGGTCCTGAGTTCAATTCCCAGCAACCACATGGTGGCTCACAACCATCTGTAATGAGATCGGACGCCCTCTTCTGGTGTGTCTGAAGACATCTACAAGTGTACTCATATAAATAAAATATATAAATAAACTTAAGTTTCAAAAAAGTTAAGAACCCATTTCCTCAGTTGCACTAGGTATGTTTCTAGGGATTTTTTCATACCAGGCAGTGCAACTAAAGAAAGTTCTACAAAATCGAGTTATTTTAGTATGACCATGGGAACAGAATTAAAAAGCTTGGGAGGATCGTCTGAGGGGAGGAGAGGGAGGGAGAGGAAGGGATGTCAGAGAGAACCCTGTTTAGATGAGAGATTTGTGAAGAAAGACCTGAAGCTGAACTCCTATCCCCACTTGCGGCCACTTCATGATGCCCCATTTAGACACTGATATTTTGTTTTAGATGTTTCCCAAAGAGGAAACTGAGGCACTCTAGATCCCAGCCAACCCCGACTCCAGCCCCCAGAGTCAGCCTGTGTGTGCAGAGGTGTCAAGAGTTTTCATGATATGTAGCTCAGACATCTTCGGATCAGTGGTGGGGAGAAAGAATGGGTCTGGGAGCTGAGCAGTGGTGGTATTAATCCCAGCACTTGGGAGGCAGAGGCAGGAGGATTTCTGAGTTCGAGGCCAACCTGGTCTACAGCCAGGGGCTATACAGAGAAATCCTGTTCTGGGGAGGGAAGAATGCATCTGGGAATAGAATTTGGACTTCTGTCTGCGTCAAAGGTCAGGTCAGGTTGGGGCCTAGCTGCTGGTTTTGAAGACTGAGTGGCACATGACCATCACCATTCCATTACACAGAAACGGGAAACCCTCACTGTTGTGGATTAGATTTAATGCTTGTATTATGTTAACTGGGTTCCCAAAATTATAAGGGAATCCATCTGTCTGCCTGTAAGACGCTGAGGGTCCATCCTCCCCCCCCCCCCCCCCCCCCCCCGCCCCCGCTCCAGGGCAAGGAACAAAAGAGGGAGAAGAAGGAGCGAGGAGCTCCAAGCCAGGGAAGGAGAAGGTCCAGGCTTGAGAAGTGTAGGACAGAGAGACTGCCAACATGTAAGAGTTGGGGATCATAGCCCAGGAGGGCTGCAGGTCTGGGTCCAGGGCAGCCGGGATGGAATATAGGTTTTTAGTAAGTAATAATTTAGGGATATCGGTGGTGAGGAGTGTGCCAGCCAAGTGGAGGATTGAAGTGGCTCAGTCATTGAGCTGATTAAAGCATATTAAATATAAGGCTGTTTGTGTGTGTCTTTCATTTGGGGATGTAGAACACTGTGGTGGGTAGTGAGAAACTTGCGCTGCTGCCAACAGGCGATTTGAGTAGCATTAATAGCTTACAGTAACACCTCACTTTTGTTCTTTGTGAGGGATAAGAGGAGTCAATGAGGCTCAATTCCCAAGGCTTCCATTAGCTGGGAACACAAACTCGTACCAACCACTGAGACCTTTATTGAGGACCAGAGATACAGCATCTCTTCCCGTCAGCCCTCAGTGGTCAATGATCTCAATATGGAACTGCAGGTGAGTGGTGGTGACCACACAGTGACCCCGCAGGAGCGAGCATGACTGGCAGTTGTGGTATTTCCAGTGGCCCTGGATGGTGTAGATAGCATTGAGGACCTGGCAGTACCGCCAGTGGATCCGCCACATCCGAACCAGAGATTGGAGCGTCACCACCGCTCTCTCTGTGTTTGAGAAGTCGATCAGTGCTTTCCTCCGTTTCTTCTCCAGGTTCTTCTGGAGAGTCAGCCGCCACCAGCACTGAATGACCCAGGCTTCGAGGGCTGCGTGTAGCAGTGCCCTGCGCACCAGGGTCCCACGCCACCAGGCTTGCACCTGAATGGCTGCCTTTTTCTCATTTTTCATGAACTTTTTCTAGACAGAGATAAGAGAGATTGCTTAGAGACCTTCTTGCTACAAACTTCCAGGGTCTTCCTGGAAGGGCTCTGGGCTGTCTTCTAACATTGGATCTTCCTTAGAGAGTTCAGGGATCTAGCAGAATGCTAACCAGGATCCAGGAGACCTGGTAGGGACCCTTTTCTGCCACGATGGACAGACACACTGTCTTCCTCTCAGAGGCACAGTCTTTCTTTCTTATCCCATGTATTGATCTCCTTAACTTTCTGTTCATCCTGCCTCTATCCCCCACAGCTAGCATTAGAGGGATATGTCTCCACCCTTGGTGCTTAGCATTCGTCTCTTGTCTACCTCACTGCTGCCTAGATCAAAGGAAAACCAGGGTTCACGGAAGGGCTGGGAGGAGAGCGGCATCTTTGGGATCACTGGTTTGGGAACATTTGCTACTCTAACACTTTTGCCTGGCTTTCCTTGCTGACCCACGTCCCAGAACACACTGTCTGATCATTCCCTGCAATAATCATGTATTTTAAACTTTGTGATAGGGTTTGCAGAATGTCCTGCATATTATACAACCAACCCTCCTGTAGTTAGAACCTTCTGCTTAATTCAGAGTAGACTTCTAACCCCAAGCAGGTTCTGACCAGTCTCCCTCTTTCCAGTCTCTATGCCAGAGTCAGACTGAGATCCAAGAGTCTAGGCTGGGAAGGAGACATAGGGGAATGAGCAAATATTACCTTGACTCTTGGTTATCTTAGACTGAGATGTATATATGCAGAATCCCACACCTATTGAGCTTTGGTCTGTTGCTATGCATTGTAATGCTAAGTATGGGCCTCAAGACCTGGTTTGCTCCAGAGACAAGAGGGTCTGCAGGTAGACCCAAGTGACACCATGTGACTTTGCCCCCAAGTTATTTCTGATTGGTGAATAAAGATGCCTACTGGCTATAGCTGGGAAGAGTTGAGATTGATGTTCCCAGCCTTGGGGTCAGAGGAGACCATAAGGAGAGAGAGAGGGTGGAGAGAGGAGAAAGCCACCAAGGGTTAGGAGTCAAGAAAGCATGGCCATGAGGGCTGGCCAATTGGAGTTAAGAGCAGCCCTGATGAAGCCTAGTAAGTAATAACTCTGGGTTGTTGATAGGAAAGTAGGTTCTATCGCTTCTCGGCCTTTTGGCTAAGATCAAGTGTAGGAAAGTAGGTTTTAACAGAACAGAGGGTAGATCTCTGCTCAGCTCTAGTGCTAAGGCTTATCGCATATGATAAAAGTTGCATGTCTTTTTCTGAGAATTGAATGTCCAAAGGCAGGGTAGAAGCCATCGATCGAGATTAAATATTTTCTACAACATATTGGCACCCAACATGGGGCAAAAACTCACTTAAAAAATTAATTTCAGATTCCTGAATAAAGAACACACACTGTCCCTGTAAGACTAAGGAGGTGGGGAGAATTGGTTCCTTGGTTTATCTCCAAGCCACATATTTTCCCCCCAAGTTGCGCAGGGTTCAGGATTAGGGAAAAAATACACACACATGATTCTGGGGTTCATAGTGTGAGCTAAGACACAGCTGTGTAACCCTCCCCCACCAAACCAAACCAAACATGCCAAGTGGCAGGCTCAGACTCCAACCTGGGGGCTTCCCCAGTGCCGCTCTAGGCTGCCTTGGAGATGCAGCTTAAGCGTGCAGATGCTAAAAGTCCCTGCTGTGCAACGAAGCAGGCAAAGCGCCGCTACTCAGAGAGCAGAAAGCAAAGCTGAATGCTTCCCACAATCAAAAAATTATAAGGAATAAGATGAATTAATCTGTCAACACTACCTTAAGCAACTGTTTTCCTTCAACTTTGCCTCCACGGGAATACTGGGACTGCTGGTCCTAGCACAGGACACACGTGATAGCTTGAGAATGTGCTTATCCAGTGAATAAAATAAAATTTAAATAAAGTTAAATAAAGAGGATATTAATTTATATAAAGAGAAAGGGGAATATATTTATCCACAGAGATATTAGCCTCCAAAGAAGGGAGAAAGAAATGAGATTTGATATAAATGTTTTTAAGGATACATGGATTAAATAAATAAATCCAGGCCTTTGATCTCAATACTTGGAAGACAAAGGCAAGCACAGGTAGATTTCTTGTGAGCTTGTGACCAGCCCAACCTACAGAGCAAATCCAAGTCAACTCTAGCTACATAGAGAAACCCTGTCTCAATAAATAATAACAATTGTTTTGAATTGCTTTAATTATCAAAATTAAGATGTTTATAATTTTCAGTGTTTATAATGGTATTACAAATCCTCTTTGAAAGAGGTCAAAGTACAGAAGACCTAAGTAAAAAGAGGCTGCTAAATTGAATCAGTCTAGACTTTTGATGGCTTCGGGTTGCTGGAACAAATCATGTTATTTTGGGAGAAAGGTTCTGTATTTGTGTTAACAAGAAAGAAAAAAAAGGCTTTGGACTCCTTCCAAAGTAATAAGGATCAGATTTGATAGAGGAAGACCCCCTGAAGATCTTGGCTGTAGACAAGAAGAAAGAAATCAAGACGATCAAACAACACAGGTAACATGATTTACTGATCCCTCTACATGGGAACAGGTCTAAACTGGCTGAGACATAAAATTGCCTCTAGCCAGAACTTCAGCTATGCATAGCCAATGGATCTTGTTGGCTATAGAAGACTCAAGACTCATTATGGCATCCTTTCATATGGTATGAATGGAGATTTATATTAATTACAGTTTGATTATATGACCAAACTAACTCCAAAGAAAGACAGTTATCTTTCACCTGCTCAAACTAAGAGGAGGAAACCACCCTTAATTGATTTGTGCACCTTGCTTATTCCATACAGATGCCTCTATAGAATTATGTGTATTGCTTGTAAAAGATTTATTTATTTATTTATTTATTTATTTATTTATTTATTTATTTTGAGACAGGGTTTCTCTATCCTGGAACTCACTCTGGCTGGCCTCGAACTCAGAAATCCTCTGCCTCTGCTTCCTGGGTACTGGGATTAAAGTCGTGTGCCACCACCGCCCGGTAAGATTTATTTATTTTATTTATCTGAGTACACTGTAGCTGTCTTCAGACACACCAGAAGAGGACATCGGATCCCATTACAGATGGCTGTGAGCCACCATGTGGTTGCTGGGATTTGAACTCAGGACCTCTGGAAGAGCAGCCAGTGCTCTTAACCTTTGAGCCATCTCTCCAGCCTGCTTGTAAGACTTACATATTACAGACTGAAACACCAAGAGGGCAGTCCTGATAGGATTCACCCTGGAGGGTGCTGAGCTGGGAGGTGTTCCAGCTCCCTAATCAATCCCACCTCAAACTGATGCTACTTCCAGAGACTTGCTTCTAGAACAACTTCAGAAAGGACTGCGAATCCCAGATGACATTGGTTCATCCAGCCTTTCAGACTGTTCCAATCAGGACTTCAGTTAAGCCCTGAACTTTCTCAGCACATAAAGACTGGACAACAAACAATGCCAGCTAGCTTTATTTTGACTTAACTGTTTTTTCAATTTCCTTTTGGGTTTCTAAGCAAAAATCTTTCATCCCAATTCTACAAGAAGCAATTATAAGAAGACTGTTTTCCCAGTCCCTTAAGTTGGGATGGATGATTTGGGTTATTTTATGAACTATAGATATGTTGTCATTTTTAAGGGATGATTTACAAATAATCATAGTTTTACAGGGAGGAAACAAGGAACTTAGACTTAGGGATTTCTAACTTTCCTTTTCTTTTTTCTTAGAAAGGGAAAGTGAGTTGAGACGAAAGGGAGAGATATAAGAATGTTATAAGGAATTAGACAAATAGGGGTAGATTATTGAATCTATTCTTTTTTTTTGAATCTATTCTTAAAAGCATTTATAGTCATAATCTTACATTGGTACAAATCTTTATATATTGATGCAGAATTGAAATGGTATTTTCTTACATTGATACAAATCTTTGTATATTAACAAAAAATTAAGATTAATTTTGTCACAACACGATTATATGTCTTTTTCAACTCTTGTATTGGTAGTGTGCCTATACAACTCATTTAAGAATACACGGCTCAGTCCCAGTCCTTTTAATAGCTGCCATTATAAACTGTTTAGAATAATTAACTAATGCAAGTTAGTAGTCAGATTGTCAAACTCATGGTCATATTAGATACTAATTTAGTTAATTATAATAAAGTGTTCTCAAAGTTATTCAAATAGTAAATAGCTAAAAATAAACAATGTTTAACAATTCAGATATGCTATATATATATATAAATAGATGGTCTTCAAAATCGTCAGAGTTCCACAGAATATGACATTTAAAATAATTTCATTATTAAAAGATCTTTTGACTACAAGACAGATTTGCTCCTGACAGTACCTCCATTCCACTATAAAGAAGATGATGATCATCAATAACCTCCACATGGAGTTGCTTCAATTATGGCAATTAGCCACTGGGGGTGGGAGGAAGCCCTAACTTTATCTGTAGAGAGAATGTTGTCCAAAAAGGACAAACAGATGCAGGATAGTTGACTGCTAAGCTCTGCCGTGACTGGGTAAGTTAGTCCTTCACAATTCCTGCTTTACTTAAAGTCTGTCAGATGTTCTGGGCCAGAAGATAGATGCTCTAATATTATAAGGAATATTGGGGCTAGCCAGGCAGTAAAATTATCTCTGTCATTTCTATGATTTTTGGAAGCTGCATCCCTGTGCTTTCTGTATACTCAAATACTTATTCTTTCTCAGATCTTTGATAGGGTTGAAGACTAGATAGTTACAGCCTCACAATTAAACTTAAGTTGTTTAGACTTAAGAAGATGTTTTTAGGATGGTAATACAAGTTAAGATAAAAATAAATTAGATACAAAATTCTAACTCATCAAGATAGGATAGATGATAAAATACTTTATCTAAGTTGCAAATATAATGGACTGGACACTATAAATGTATATGTATATCATACCTTATAATTTTCATAATTGTTATAATTGTGTTCAATTTATATCTGAAAGGGTCTTTTTTTTTTTTAAAAAAAAAAGATTTATTAGTTTACATAAGTATACTTGTAGTTGACTTCAGACATACCAGAAGAGGGTGTCAGATCTTATTGGGGGTGGTTGTGAACCACCATGTGGTTGCTGAGATTTGAACTCTGGGCCTTCAGAAGAGCAGCCAGTGCCCTTACCCACTGAGCCATCTCACCAGCCCCAAGAAAAGGGTCTTTTATTGGACTAAAAGGGGGAATTGTTGAGGTATGGCCTGTTGCTATGCATTGTAATGCTAAGTGTGAGTCCCAAGATCCAGTTACAAAAGAATCTGCAAGTAGCCCCAAGTAACACTATGTGACCTTGATCCCAAGTTATTTCTGATTGGTGAATAAAGATGCCTATAGCCTATAGCTGGGCAGAGTTGAGATAAGGCGGGGGGCTTGGTGTTCCCAGCATTGGGGTCAAAGGAGACCAAAGGAGAGAAGAAGGTGGAGAGAGAAGAAAGCCACTATGGGTTAGGAGTCAAGAAAGCATGGCCATGAGGGCTGGCCAATTGGAGTTAGGAGCAGCCCTGATGAAGCACAGTAAGTAATAACTCTGGGTTGTCGATAGAAAAGTAGGTTCTAATAGCACAGAGGGTAGATATCTGCCCAGCTCTAGTGCTGATTAAGGTTTATTGTAAATAAAAAAAAAGTTGTGTCTTTTTCTGGGAGCTGAATGCCCAAGTGCAGGGTAGAAGCCTTGGATTGAGATTAAATCTTTTCTACAGCCCCCGTCCCCAGGACATGCATGGGTACAAATGGTTTGCAGTTCTCTCCACCATGTGGTGATTCTCCTCACCACTACAGCCATAGGCTGCAGGCATCCACTCTCTCACCTTTAGAGTACGTTTCCTTTGAACACTTTGATCTTCATCTTCATTAACAAATCTGATCTTGGACTGTCACCGAAATTAAATGAGAAATCCGTGCATGAGTAAAATGATTCTTCCTATGGCCCTGTACAAAACCACCCATTGGTTTAGCACCCCTCTCTCCCCTGGACTAGGATGATGCACACCCACCCTACTCTAAACACCAGCTAGATTTGGTTATGTCTCTTGTACAACATTTAGGCACCATAACCAACCTGCAGCTTTTTGTGCTTCCCAAGGTCTGGTATGAGTAATTTGAGAGAGGGGAAACTTAATTTACAACGGCTTTGTGATGTAGGATTAAGGTATCTGCCTCAGACTCTTCTCTCTTTACTTTTTTTAAAAAAAGATTTATTTATTGTATGCATGCAAGCACACTGTCACCGTCTTTAGACACATAAGAGGAGGGCATCAGATCCCATTACAGATGGCTGTGAGCCACCATGTGGTTGCTGGGAATTGAACTCAAGACCTCTGGAAGGGCAGTTAGTGCTCTTAACCACTGAGCCATCTTCCCAGCCCTCTTATATAACATATGTTTTACTGACCCTCCTCTCTTAAGTTCTGTCTCCAAGTGGCCCCTTTATATCTTCCTCACCTCTACATGCATTCCAATTGAAAAAAAAACCCACACAAATCTAAACATTCAAAACTAGGTTCTTTGAATATAACATAGCATGTATTTGCCTTTTTGAGTCTGGGTTACTTCACTCAGTAGAATACTTTCTAGTTCCATCCATTTACCCAGAGGTCTTTTTTATTTTTATTTTTTTGAGACAGGGTTTTTCTGAATAGTTCCGGCTGTCCTGGAACTCACTCTGTAGACCGGGCTGGCCTCAAACTCAGAAATCTACCTGCCTCTGCCTCCTAAGTGCTGGGATTAAAGGCGTGCGCCACCACCACCTGGCATCATCCCAGAGGTCTCATAATCTTTCTTTTTACACTTGAATAAAATTCAGTTGTTTATTTTTTATTTTTAAAGATTTATTTATTTATTATATGTAAGTACACCGTTGCTGTCTTCAGACACCCCAGAAGAGGGCATCAAATCTCATTACGGACGGTTGTGAGCCACCATGTGGTTGCTGGGATTTCAACGCTGGGCCTTCAGAAGAGCAGTCAGTGTTCTTAACCACTAAACCATCTCTCCAGCCCCCTAAGTTCTTTTTATATATTACATTTTCATTATCCATCATCAACTGGTAGGCATTTAGGTTGACTGGTTCCTATGTGAATAAGTACTGATGAACATGGATATACAAGTATTTCTGTAGTCAGATCTAGAAGCTTCAGTTCAACTGGCTGTCTTTCATAACGCTCAAAGGTATGCACACTACCAAGGGAGAAAAGTATTCAACAGTCTTACCCAGCTGTAAACCCTGCAAGCTAAAAGAACAACCGATTTGACCAGATATATACAGAGGTTCAATAATGGCACAAATGTTATTGGAGTAACCAATCACTTTCAGATTGGATTTTAAGTGTATCCTACAAGATGGAACCCATGTCTAGCATTAACTTGGTCAAGAGCCCAGGGAAGGCTAAGTTCTAGAGAGAGCCTAGTATTATTATTCTGCTAACTGGTCATAGGTCATAGTAACAACCGCCTCCCCCCAAGCTCTTATTTTTATACCCATACATTAGTGCAACTCTCATATCTTATCAAAAATGCATCTTTATATGATAGATGGAGATTAATATAGAGACCCAGAACTTATTGAGAAGGTCATTAAAGAGCTACCATAAATAGGCACCAAGACCTGATAGATCCAATCTGAATCTTTTAAAACTTAGAAATTCAGATGCTACTTATTAAAAATCATCCCAGAAGGTAAGAATTTCCATCAAGAAATTTTGGGGGGGCTGACAAGGGCAGCTGAAAGAAAGACATCCAAACACCTGCCATGCGGGCCACTATGATGGAGAGATATGTGATGGGGAGATGGGAAAGACGGCATACATGGTGAAGAGCTAGAAGACAAAGAGAAGTCAAGGGGTTCGTACACTGTGGAGATAGGTGGAACTGGAGAGTCGATGGTGGTGAGGAACAGGCAGATATGAGGAGGCCATGGTGAGGGTGCTGGTCCAGGCTGCTACTAAGGGTCATGCCTGGATCAGTGGTTCTGCAGCAGCTGGGTCTGTGTCAATGTCTATAGTCCACGTTACCACCGAAGTCCAAAGGACATCCATGGTCTGGGATGCATCTGTGACTGCCACAGGGGGCCATGCTGATCTGAGTGGCCTGTGCTGCCTGCCACCTGAGGCTATGGGCACATAGGGGCCCATGCTGCTGCCACGGGCCGTATCTGGGTCTGTAGTCTTATGGCACTCAGGGTTTGTGTTGATATCCAGGCCTATGTTACCACCAAAGTCTATGCAGATGTTCCTGGTCTGGACTGCTGCCTGAGGCATCATACTAAGCTGGTCCCATTCCTCCCCAGCCACTCCACTTAGGAGAACTGGCCTCACCCTTTGTCTGGGAAGCACAGTAGAGCCGACCCAGCGGTCAGGAACTGGCTGAGCCAGCCCTGAAGGCATGAGTGAGGGAGAGAGCTGTTTCTGCTTCTAGTCTACTGTGGGATGGCTTGGGCAAAGGAAAGATGCCCTCCCTGCCTGTGGCAGGTGGAAGAGCTGACCCCGAGGTCATGGAAGCAGGAGAGCTGGCCCTGCCCCTTACCTGCTGCAGCACTTGGAAGAGTGGACCCTGCATCTCACCTGCATCTCAGCAAGAGAGTAAAGCTGGCCTTGGCGGTGAAGGTGAGGGCAAGCTGGCCTGAGGGTGTGAGAGCAGGAGAGCTGACCTTGCCCCTTGCCAGCTGTGGCATTGGGTGAGCTAGCCAGTGAACAGCTCGCCCTGCTGGTGCAGGCACAGGAAAGTTGGCAGGCTGGTCAACTCATCTACCTCCAAGGCCCAGATCCAGGGCTTTGAGTTGACCCATCCCAACATCTACCCCATTTATAATCTGCTGAAATAATGGGTCCAGTCTTGCAGATCCAAAGCTGCAGGATCTTCATGACACAGGGCAGAAGCAGGATATCCAAGAGGAGTCCCTGTGTGGATCCAGTATTGATAATGCAATGAACGTTTGTAAGTAAAGATGGGTGGACAAAAGGCTATACTGTAGGACACACTGCATACTACTGCTTCTACTCCATGCAAGGGTGGAGGGTAGAGACAAACAGATGGGAGATGAGTGGGACTGGTGTGCATGATGTGGACTCCACAGAGACTCAATAAAAAGTTAAACAGAAAGGATTTCACAAGGACAGTTAGGCTTGGTGGCAGACAACTGTAAGCCCGGCACTTTAGTATTTCTTATTAGAATTATGCGTGCATTCTGTTGTGTCTGGATTCTTTTACTTACTGTTTTCACAATTTATCCCTGTTGCAGTATGTATCAGTAATTTTTTTTTTTTATGGCTAAGTAATAGTCTATTGCATGGGCATACCACATTCTATTTATAGGCCCACTCTTTCATGGGCATTTGTACTATTTGATTTCATCTTTGGGTTATTATGAATAATGCAGCTATAAATACCCACGTACAAGTTTTCTGTGACTATCTTTTATTTCTCTGTATAGGGACTGAATGCCTGGCCCATGGTTAACTCTGTGTTTAGTCATTGAGGAGCAGAGTCTCTTTTTTCCCCATAGGGATCAGCCATTTAAATTTTCTGCTAGTGTGTATGTAAGTTCTTATTCTTTCATATTTTTATTACCCCTTGTTACTACTTGATGTTTTGATTAATTATCTTGAAGTTTTTAGTTTTTCTTTTTAATGTATATATATCTTTTAGATTATCTGGAAGGGGAGGAATGGATTTAGGAGGAGTTAGGGGACAGAGGGGTAGTGAATACAACTGAAAAACAACATATCAACATATAAAATTCTCAAAGAATTAGTAAAAATATTTTATTTAAAAACATTTCTCCCTTCCATCCCATAATTCCTTTTGTTCCGTGACCCCTCCAGACATATAAATACACATGCAGGTG
>NW_022196906.1:100263890-100286430 GCF_008632895.1 Mastomys coucha
TTAAAGGCGTGCGCCACCACTGCCCGGCTTTATTATTATTAGTAGTAGTATTATTTTGAGACAAGTTCTCATTATATAGCCCTGGATGTCCTGGAGATATCTGTGTAGACCAGACTTGCCTCAAACTCAGAAGAGAGCCACCTGCCTCTGCCTGCTGAGTGCCGAGATTAAAGGCACATACAACCACATCTGATATTTTTTAACTTTTTGGAGATTAGTACTGTTAAGTATATTTTGTGTGCTTACTGGCCATTTGTGTCTTCGGAGAACTGTACATTTATATCTTTTGTGTATTTTAATTTATTCATTAGATTTTGATGGGAGGGGTTTAAAAAACTTAAAAATACAATAACATAAGGCTAGAGAGACCGCTAAGTGGGTCTTTTTGCATACAAGGGTTAATGATCTGCGCTTCATTCTTCTATCCACAAGGTGGCAGGAGAGAGCTGATTCCCAGCTCAGGAGTCTGTCCTCTGCCTACAAGGAGGCAGGCTGTCTGTGGGCACCTCACACCCACCCACTACACTGCCTCATGCACGCCTAAAATAATAATAAATGAATAAAACCTAAATTGCAATTTAAAATATAATATAAAAGATAAACGGCAATACAGGAGTCTTATGAATCTATTCTGTCCAATTGTCCCATAAATTCTTTGTAGGGAATAAACACTTTTAAAAAAATAGCAGTACCATCAGCACCTAGAAAGCAGGCTTTAGAACGAGAACTACAAAGCTATTTTGAATAAGAGAGTCGTCCTAGCCAGATGCTGGGTCAGTCGCCTTTAATCCCAGCTCTAGGAAGGCAGAGGTAGGCAGCTTTGTGAGTTTTAAGGCCAGCGTGGTCTACACAGAGAATTCAGGATAGCCAGGACTGTATAGAGAAAGTCTGTCTAAAAATACAATAACAACAAAAAGCATTCTTATTCCACAGTGGTCACTGAGTTATTGTTAACCCCAGGCGGGGCTTGTGTTTACCGCGCATGCTCTGTTTTCTTCCACCATGTCGCCTGGTCAGACATAGAGCAGGGCTTCACAATACCCCGATTTTTCATTAAAAAAGTTAAATACCTCAGGGGCTGGAGCGATGGCTTAGTAGCCACTGACTGCTCTTCCAGGGAACCTGATTCAATTCCCAGCACCCACATGGCCGCTTACAACTGTCTGTAATTCTGAGATCTGACACCCTCCCAGACATACATGCAGGCAAACCGCCAATGCACACAGAACAAAACTAAGCCATAAAAACTTAAATCTAATTCTCTCTTGTATGCACGCAGAAGCTAGATTTTAAAACATTCTTGTGTGTGTGTATCCGTATGCATGTGTGTATTTGTATATGTGGTGGGGTCATGAAGCATAAAAGGGGGTCATGAGAAGAAAGAAGTATCTATTTTATGTTACTAATATATAAATTAATACAATACACACGATTTTATTCTCAATGACAAAAAGTTTTCTTTCTTCCTCTTTCTTTTTCTCTTCCTTCCTTCCTTCCTTCCTTCCTTTCTTTCATTCAAGAAAGAGTCTCTCTACATAGCCCTGGATGGCCTGAAATTCACTATGTAGACAGGCTGGCCTTGAGTTCATAGAGATCTATTTAGCCTCAGCATCCCAAGTGCTGGGATTAAAGCAAATACAATTTTTTTTTTTCCTTTTCGAGACAGGGTTTCTCTGTGTAGCCCTGGCTGTCCTGGAACTCACTCTGTAGACCAGGCTGGCCTCGAACTCAGGAATCTACCTGCCTCTGCCTCCCAAGTGCTGGGATTAAAGGCGTGCACCACCACTGCCTGGTGCAAATACAATTTTTTGCTTGCATGTTTAATCCATTTGTAGAGCAGCTTAGCCAGGGACCCCCAGTAGCTCACGGGCCCTTCCATTATTTGTCTTTTTCTTTGTACCTTTAAAAATATTAAATCAAAAAAAAAATTTAGTCATGTACTGCAGTACATCCTCTCCTTTTCTCTTCCCCCCCCAACCCTTCCTGTGTTCTCCCTGCCCGGATCCATCTCAGAGCCATGGTTTCTTCTTGTTACACGTGCACACGCACATACACCCCCCCCACATACACATACACATACACACACACACACATACGCACACACACATACACACCCACCCACCCACACATACAGACACACACACATACACACACACACACACACACACACACACACACACGCACGTGCACACACACACATACACACCCACACACAGACACACACACACATGCACATACATACACACACACACATGCACACACACACGCACACACACATGCATACACACACACACACACACACACACACACACACACGCGCACGTGTGTGCACACACACGCACACGTACATAATACAGTCTACTGAGGCCATTTGGTGTTCCTTGTATGCATGTTTTTTTTGTTTTTTGGCTAAACACTTAGCCCTGGATAACAAATTAGGGAGTTTATCCCTGAAGAAGACTGATTTTTTTCCCTGTCATTAGCTGCCTGTAGCTTTTCATCTAGGCGTGGGCCTTGTGAGATTTTCTGTAAAGTCACAGTAGTCTGGCGGCAGGGGAGGAAATGAGTTCTGCGGTGAAGCTGGCCTCCATGGGGGAAGGTGTCACTCACAAAGCTGACACATCCACAGGCTCGAGGGGTTCAGTCTCTGAAGGTCCTCCTGGACATCAGACTCCTCCCTCTCATCAGGAGTCAGCCTGAGGCAGTCTTCTAGGGCACTCCCACATAGATGCACAGCATGCACACGGTGGTTCTCACAAGAAAGTTAACGAGATGCCCAGTTCACAAGGACCCTCTTTGGTGAGATCTGCTAGATACGCGTCTGCCAAGTGGATGAACGGCATCCTTATGGTTTGTTTGGGAGTGTCTTAAAACAGATCCACTATGGTCGTTGTCTTGGTCACTGGTCGTTTGCTACTTGGAACAGATGCCAAGGCCACCATAACTCTTATAAACGAAAGCATTTAATCGGAGGCTTGCTTACAGCTTCAGAAGTTTAGTCCATTGTCATCATGGGACGGGGGCGGGGGGAGCATGGTGGTACACAGGCAGACATAGTGCTGGAGGAATTGAAAGTTCTACATTTGGATTCTCAGGTAGCAGGAAGAGAGAGAGACATTGGGCCTGGCATGGGCGTTTAAAACCTTAAAGCCCAGCCCCAGTAACATACCTCCTCCAACAAGGTCACACCTCCCAATCCTTTCAAGCAGTGCCACTCCCTAAGCATTCAAATACTTGAGCCCGCGGAGGCCATTCTTATTCAAACCGGCATAAACATCTTTCATAACTTGGTTCTTTGAAACACTGGAGCATCTGCATGGAAAAGCTAGCCTTGTCCCGCAGCCTCTGCCCAGCAGCCCTGCTCAGGGCCCTCCAGGAGGTCCATAGTAGTGTTCAGGGCTGGAGTTTGTCTGGTGGGCCTGGCAGGGAGGGTAGAGGCCCTGCCACACTGCTGCCAGGGCCAAGCTGCTTGCTTAACCTTGACTCAGAAGCTCCAGTCAGGCTCCTCAGAACTTTCTTATCAGTTGTTACAAAGTAGACACAAGTGCATGATCTGATCTACAAACTGTGAGACATTTTCCTCCCTTCGGTGGGGGTAGACTGCCTGTCAGTGTGTGACACACAAGCATGGTAGACCTGAGTTTGGATCTCTGCCACCTACATAAAAAACCCAGTGAGGTGGCACACGCAAACCCAGGAGGATCCCATGCCACGTGCACAGGAGTGACGCTGTCCCTTCAAGATACTTATGTCCTCTGGGTATGTCCTCTGAAACTCGGTTCTGGGTCACATGGTAGTTCTATTTTTATTATTTTTTTTAAAAGACTCTTCCATATTGTTTCCCATATGGCCGTCCCAATTTTTCTCGACACCCGTACCCACACTTTCTGTCCCTTGTCTTTTGGATGATCACCCTCCGAACAGATGTCAGGTGATGGCTCATTGTGATTTTGGTCTCTAGTTCCCAGATGGCTAACGACGTGGACAGTATACTTTCCATGAACCTGTTGGTCAGCTATACGTTTTCTTTGGAAGAAAATATCTTTTTAGGTCTTTTGCCCACTTTTAATTTTTCTCCCCCCCCATCCTCCCCACCCTCTGGTTTTTAAGACCAGGAACTTCTTCATCCACAGCTTCTTCAGCCTGCTCAGTCTCTTGTGCTTCTGTATGTGTTTTAGTTGGGATCTTTTTTTAAATGCTTAGAACATTTCCATTATATTTTGAAATGTTGAATTTTTTTTTTAAACCTCACTTTTAGAAATATTGTATTAAGGGCGAAATGTCACTTCAGGAACTTGAGAAAGAATTCTAATATTGGATAAAGCTTTAAAAAATAGAAAGAGATGCAATAAAAAGACTCACAAAGCAGCTAAAATGATCTCCCCATAGTTAAAAAAAATCATGTTATTTAATATGGAGCAATTGAGTTTCTTGGTACCATTACAGACAAAAGTTTTTGAGAATCTTTGGAGGGTTTGCTGGAATCATAATTAGGCTAACATTCTCTTGTGTGTATCCTGCAGCCTGACCGAAATGTGAAAGGTGAACACTGTGGGCCCATTTGAAATGTCTACCACAGGCCCATGTTTTGAAGGCTTGTTGGGGAGCTGGTGGAGCTAATTTGAAGGGTTGTGGAGTCTTTAGTGGGTGGGTCTTAGCCGGAGGAAGTAGATCTGTAGGGGGTGGGTCTTAACTGGAGGAAGTAGATCTGTAGGGGGTGGGTCTTAGCTGGAGGAAGTAGGTCGGTCAGGGTCAGCCTTTGAAGGTTGTAGCCTGGCTCCTGATTGCTGTTGGTTTTTGCTTCCTGATCTGCACGGTGGTGGCAGCTTCTACCACACAGTCCCCTGCCAGGAACTGAGCCACGGTGGTGGCAGCTTCTACCACACAGTCTCCTGTCAGGAACTGAGCTGCCCCGCCATGCCTTTCCCGCCATGATGTACTAAAATGGTAAAACCTAAAAATAAATCCTAAAATAGCTCAAACTGGTCTGGAACTCGTATTTCTCCTACCTCGACCCCCTGTAGTTCTAGGATTACAGGTATACAACACCATGCCTGACTTTTTTTTTTTAAAGCTTTCTAGAAAAAATAAATAGTAACCTAAGCTGTATGTCCAATTATTGCAATATAATATGTATACTGAGAAGCAACTATTCAGTCTGGGACATGGCTAGAGTAGCCTAGCATTCAGCTTTGTCTATTTGATGGTCTAATTTATCACTGAAGTGTCCCAGAGTGGCCAGAAAGCTACATAGCTGTACTAGATCAAAACTGCTGTCTTTGAATTTGGTCCAAAGCTCAACAAGTGGTAGCAATGCTAAGGAAATAAACTGCAACTATTTAACTGATACAGTATCAACATTTTTTTTTTTTATTTTATATTTTGAGATAGACTGTCATGTAGCTGGGGCTGGTCTTGAACTCCTCATTTTCCTACTTTTACCTCCCATATGCTGAGATTACAGGCATGTGTCCCCATATCTGGCTCAATATTTATCTACTTCATCATCACCATCACCATCACCATTATTATCACTTTGTGTCAGGAGCCTTCCATGTAGCTCTGGCTATCCTGGAACTCACTATGTAGACCAGGCTGGCCTCAGAGTCACTTGCCAGAGTCCTTGCCTCTGCCTTCCAATTGCTGGTATTAGAGGTGTGCATGACTATACCCAACTCTATATTTAATTTGAATATTTTTTAGGGAGTAGAAAAATATTTTAACAAAGTATTAGCTGTACAAAATATTTATGACATAAAGTATATGCCATAGGTCATTTCTAGAATACAATAATACAACTTTATAGTTATTTCTACAACAATATACATTTTACCTATAGAAAAAAAAAGTCCTTTTCTGGGTATGCTTTGTGCATGAAACAGAAAGATAAGGTCTTGGACTTGGATTTTCCTGCCTGGGTCAGTTTTTCTCCATTAGTCTCCAGGCTGTGTCAGAACATGCACAGAATGCCAAAGATACTAGCATCAGATTTGAATTTCCTTTGAACGTAGCTGTAACATTAAGACGACTCATTCTTGGGGCTTGGGAGGCAACTCAGTGAACATTTCCTTCACAAGTCTGAGGACCTGGACTCCCATAATAAAAGCCAGCTGTGGTGTGTGGTGGTGTGTGTCTGCAAGTCCAGTGATCATGAAACAGGAGGCAGAGATCATGTGTGAACTCACTCGTACAGACACAAAACAGACATGTGCACACATGCATGCTTGTGTATGTGTGCATACACACAGACATATACACACACCACACACACATACACCACACACACACACACACACACACACACACACACAGGTATGGGGGGTATATCTGCAACCCTGGGGCTGGAACAACAGAGATAGGCAGGGTCTTGGAGCTCATTGACCAGTCTGTTTAGCCAATTCATGAGCCTCATGTTTGAGAGACCCTATCTCAGAAATATTAGGTGGAGTGATAAGATTCATTCTGCCTAGCCAGGCAGTGGTGGCACATGCCTTTAATCCCAGCACTTGGGAGGCAGAGGCAGGCAGATTTCTGAGTTTGAGGCCAGCCTGGTCTACAGAGTGAGTTCCAGGATAGCCAGGGCTACACAGAGAAATCCTGTCTCAAAAGCACCCCCCCCAAAAGATTCCCTATGGCTGCACACACACAAATAAAAGTGCAAGCACATAAATGAGCATACCGATTCCTTACTTTACATAAGGGAATGGTGAGTTGCCTCCCGAGGTTTCATCCAGCAGGAGCAGTGAGTGTGAGTCTGACTTGAACTTGGACCTTTCCTTTTCTAAAGTCTTCATAACATGGCTATCACGGAAGTTAGAGTGTTCTCTCTGTGTTGCAATAAAAGTAACATTTATACAGCCTTAAAGAGTACTATTTTAGGGGCTGGTGAGATGGCTCAGTGGGTAAGAGCACTGACTGCTCTTCCTGAAGGTCCTGAGTTCAAATCTCAGCAACCACATGGTGGCTCACAACCATCTGTAATGAGGTCTGACGCCCTCTTCTGGTGTGTCTGAAAGCAGCTACAGTATACTTATGTATAATAATAAATACATTTTTGGGCCGGAGCAAGCAGGGACTGAGTGAGCGGGGTGGACCAGAGCAAGCAGAGGTCCTAAAAGTTCAATTCCCAACAACCACATGAAAGCTCACAACCATCTGTTCAGCTACAGTGTACCCATATACATAAAATAAATAAAAATAAATCTTAAAAAGTAATAAAAAACTCTTATTTTAGAGTAGCTAAATGGTAAAAATCATTCTTAACCCCGAGTTTTCTGTGATCTATGCTCCAACTTTTTGTTGTGTTTTTCAAGACCTGGTATCTCTGTATAGTCTTGGCCATCCTAGAACTCACTCTGTAGACCAGACTGCCCCCCAACTCAGAGATCCTCTTGCCTCTGCCTTCGAGTGCTGGGGTTAAAGATGGGCATCATCACCGCCCAGCTATGTTCCAAGTTTTAAAGGCTCATTTCATTTTAAATTCTGTGCATATGTGAATGCAGCTTCAGCAGAGGCCAGAAGAGAGTGGCAGATCCCTTAGAACTGGGGCAACAGAAGGTTCTGGGTGTTGAAGGACATGGGCATTGGGCACCAGCTCCAGTCTTAACCACTGAGCCATCTCTGCAGTGCCTCCTGTTGTAATTTAAATAAAGCTAGTATATGTTAATGAGAGGCTCATTGGCTTGTAATGCTGAGGACAGGACCCAGGCCTTCTCTTGCGCCAGGAAGGCACTCTGCCTCTGAACTGCCTCCCCAGGTGTAGATGGCTTTAAAACAAAACTTGCTGGTGGTGGCTGTACTAGTGCATGCCCTTAACTTCAGTACTCGAGAGGCAGGCAGATCTCTGGATTCAAGGCCAGCCTGGTCTACAGAGTTCTCCAGGACAGCCAGGGCTCCACACACACATACACACAACAACAACAACAACAAAACAAGACCTGTGACTTATTATATACTCTAAGTTTTTTAGAGGCTGTATTATTAAGAAAGAAACTTCTGGGGCTGAAGAGATGGCTTAGAGGTTAAGTGCACTGGCTACTCTTCCACAGGACCCAGGTTCAATTCCCAGCTCCCACATGGTAGGTAACTCACAACCATCTGTAACTCTAGTTCCAATATATCTGGTGCCCTCTTCTGGCCTCCACAGACAGTGCATGTATGTGGTGCATAGACATATACGTAGGTAACATACCCGTACATAGAAAATAAAAAGTAATTAAAAAAAAAATCAAAAACAAGAAACTTCCAAAAGAAGAAAAAAATTAGGCTTTCTTGCTTAAAAAATTAACTTTTAAAGTTATGATACAAAGTAATGGATTCTATTATGGTGTATTATGGTGTTGTCTTTGTTCTCTCTCTCTCTCTCTCTCTCTCTCTCTCTCTCTCTCTGTGTGAGTGTGTGTGTGTGTGTATGTATGTGTATATGTATAGATTAGGGGATAATTTGCAGAAATCTTGGGATTAAGTTTGGATTGTCAGGCTTGGCAGCAAATGCCTTTTACCCAATGAACCCATATTGAGGTATAAAGAACTCTATTGGATTAATAATTAGAATATCAGCTTGGTCAGAAAGAGTATGAAAAACAGTACAGCCTGGACTCACAGAGATTCCGATAGCTCTAGGTCAACCAAAGCTCATGAACAACCAAACAATTCCCACAAGTCAAGGACAAGGTATAAATTTGGCAAGCCTTAAAACTGGCTATCAGGAGAGGCGACCTCTTGGACCTTCGGGTTCTGAGTATGTTTGGCACGACAGGCAGTGGCCAGCTCTGTGTAGTTCTGTCTTTTCCCAGAACATTGGGATCTTCTGCTTCCCAAGGCTTGTACTCCGGATTCTCTCCTGCTGCCCTCCACTTTGTCTATATCATGGAAAGGTTTTATCTTTGCTTCATCTGGAAGTGAAGATCTTAAGTACTTTTCTATTGTTGTGACAAAACACCATGATCAAGAAACTTAGAAGACAAAGCATTTAATTTGGGAGCTCACTGTTGCAGAGGGTTTAAGTCCATGATCATCATGACAGGGAGCATGGTGACAGGCAGGCAGGCATGGCACTGGAGCAGTGGCTGAGCGCTTACCTCTGATCCACAAGCATGAGGCAGAGAAAGAGAACTAACGGGGAAGCTTGAAACCTCAAAGTCTGCCCCCCAGTGATACACCTCTTTCAGCAAAGCCACACCTCCTTATCCTTCCCAAACAGTTCCACCAGCTGGGAACCAAGCATTCAGATCTATGAGGCTGTCTCATTCAAACCTCTGTACTAAGTTTCAGGGTTCACAGCCATGCCTCACTGCCAGTTTGCTGTCCCCGCTTCCTGTTTATGGTGGAAGATGAGAGTTTTCAGCTTCTGGCTCCTGCCACTTGCTGCCATGCTTCCTCTATGCCATGATAAACCCTTTCCCCTCTGGAACTATAAGCCCAAATAAACTCTTTCTTCCACATGTGACTTTGGGTCTTTGCGTTTTATCACAACAGGAAAGTCACTGCTCCAGTGACCATCCTTGGGATCTGATTCCATGACATTTTCACTATTCACAACGAAGAAGTCTCTACCACCAAACACCCTGTAACAGCCCCTCCTTTCCTGCTGATGCCAGCAGCTACTAGTTTATTTATAGCTCTATAATTTGCCTCTCTTGGGCATTTTATATAAATTTTATATAACTCTGCAATATGTGGTTTTTTTTTTGTCTTCCATGTAACATAATGTTTTCAAAGTTCACTTATACCACAGAACTTCTGTTTCTCACATTTATTCTCTCCTTTCTGTGTGGATGTGTGTGCATGGCCTACAAGTACCACAGGATGTATATGGAGGTCAGATGACAACTTTTCTTCTTTTTTTTATGTTTTCTAAGAATTTTGTACAGTGTATTTTGACCATACACCCCCTCACTCCTCCCAGATTCACCCCCCCCTTTCCAACTAACTTAACCATGTCCTTCTTCTTGGGATCAAGTACAATTTGTGCTGCCAGTGTGCCCTTGGGTGTGTGACCTCCCCTGGAGGGTAGTCACCTCACCAGGCTGTACCTTAAACACTGTCTGTCTGTCTGTGTCTGTCTGTCTCTGTCTATCTCTGTTTCTCTGTTTCTGTCTCTTTGTCTCTCCCTCTCTCTCTCTCTCTCTCTCTCTCTCTTTCTCTCTCTCTCTCTCTCTCCCCCCACCCCGACCCCCAGCAGTTAACAATCACCAATAGCTCTTTAGTTTGAGGTGGGACTTTATGCCCGCCTCCCTCTGTATGCTGGAATCTCGTCTGATACAGGTTTTGTACACACTGTCCCCACTGCTATGACTTCATATGTGCAGCTGCTCTGCTGGGCCCAGAAACACCGCTTACACGTAAGTCATCTATCACCTCCAGGTCTTATCGTTCTGCTCCCTCTACTTCAGTGACCCGAGCCTTGGGAGGAGGGGCTAGGAAATAGATGTCTTACTTAAGGCTAAGCCTTTTCAGTTTGCTATTCTTTGCACCTTGACCAGCTGTGTGTCTCCATGTTAATGTCCATTGACTGCAAAAGGAAGCTTCTCTGATGAGGGTGGAGAGATTCACTGCTCTAGGTTGTTTAACAAGCCATCAGGAGTCAGTTTAATAGTATGTCCATTTAGTAGAGTTATTAGCGGTAGGTCCTCCTGTCCGTCCTATGACTTGTCTAGCTGTATGTTCATGGCCCCAGTAATGGTGCCAGGTATGGATTTCAACTTGTGAAGTGGGCCTTAAAATTCAGTAAGGAAGCAATTGGCTATTCACATGATAGTTAGGCACTAGTAGGCATCTCTTGACAGGCCAGTCATTGTTGTAGGTTACAAGGTGCACAGCTTGGCGAGATTGGTGGTTTCTTTTCTCTTCCTTCCAGTGCCATGAAAGTTAGAATGGGTGGAGCTTCCATGTGAGTACCAGCTTGATGTCTCTGTTCTATCACCCAGGGCATGTGGCAGCTTTAGCAATAGGGTCTTATCAAGTTATGGAGACAGCTAAGAGCGTTGGCAATATCCTGTAATATTTGGGGGTCCATGGGACTCACTTGCTAACAACTTCAAAAGACGTAACTCATTCCCAGCACTGGGCTTTTGTTATCCTGTTGTGTCTAGTAGGGCCTTTTGTCCTGTATAGGGTAATTCTTTTTAAACTTGTATATGTGTGTGTGAGTGTTGCATGTGTATGTATGTGTGTATGTATATGATGCATATGTATATATTTTAGAAAGCTTTTCCATATGACTTTTCAAAATGTCTTTTGTGTTAGCTATCCCTCCTGTTTCCTCTCCCTCTTCCTCCAGAATGCCTCCCAGAGAACAACCTGTGGGAGTCAGTTTTCTTCCAATGTGTGGATTCTGGGAATTGAACTTAGGTCATCAGGCTTGGGGGCAAATGGCTTTACCCACTGAACCACATGCCCAGCTCACTCTCTACCTGCGACATTTTTTGGACAAGGTTTCACCCACTTAGCACAGTTTGTCCTCCCTGACTCAGTCTTGCCAACGCCACCAGTCTTTCAAGGAATTAACAAACTGTTTCCTCCCATCCAAAAGACTTTTCTGTTAGCTCATCTGGTGCAGGAATGAAGCAGGATAGAGAGCTAGGCTCATTCCAAAGTGGAGAGAGGGGTCATTAAGATAAAACTGTAGACTACTGAGGGGTAAGAACATGAATGTCACAGCTGAGAGGAAAGCACTGGTTAGGTCTGCCTCTGAGGAGTTCTAATTAGACGTTAGAGAATAGCTCTTAGTGCATAAGAATCATAAGGGCCAGACTGTATATTGGGCTCAATGAGCATTCAGTCTCTATTTGCAAAAACCTTGCTATAGGGGCTGTGATATTCTGACCTCTCTCCTAAAAGAGAGAAGACGAGCAAAACAACAATGAATTGGAGACTGTATTATTTCTGTGCTATGAGAAGGTGCTCATTAGTGATTATACCAAGCAATTGGTAGTAGTCAGAGAAACTGCACATCTCATATATTGCTTTAGAAATATGAAGCTCAGTCCGTTTTAATTCCAGCTTCAAAAAACATGAATGGTCCAAGGGTTGTAACATGGGATGCCTGGCTCTGCATAGATATAAACATCTTGGGCCTCATCTCTTGGTTTGGAGGTGCCAGGCCCTGTGGGGATGGAGAAGGTCTTCCCCTAAGGAGAGGAAGAGGTGTAGGGTCTGAACCCCTGGGGTGGGGGTGTCTCTGTGGCATGACAATCACTGAGACTCACAAGATTAGGTCAGGTGTTTATTTAGGCATTGGAGCCAACTCTTTATGCTGTGGGCCTTTAGATGGATAGGATTTCAATGTGGAACTCTGGTTGCCTGGAAACAACTTCATATCGAACCTGCAAAATGTCATCATTCTTGAAGGTAAAGCTGTTTTCGACGGGCTGGACCACACAGAGTGTGTTGCATATTTGATTGAAGTATCGACGGCAATTCCACATGCGAACCCATGCCTGGAGCCTGACGGCAGCCTCTTCCTCAATGACATATATCCTCAGCAGAGCCAGCCGCCTTTTAAGTACCTGCCTTTGGAGGATGCTCCTCCACCAGCACTGAATCACCCAGACATTGAGGGCAGCAGCCAGCAGAGTTTGCCTCACCAGGAATCCGCGCCACAAGGCCTGGATCTTCTTGGCTGCTCTGGTCCTTCTTATCTTTGAGACTTTGGGTTGTCTTAAAGGAAGGAGCTAACCAAGTAAAGGACAGGATGCTCAGTGGATGGAGATACAAGAGAGATGGGTAGAGTTTTGTTGTCTCTACCTCTGTCTTGTCCATGGCTATGGACGTAGCTGCTCACCTTCGGAGCCACAGTGGCCTCCTCTATAAAGCGAGGTATGCTTGTATTGTGATGTTCACAGGGACTCGGGAAAAGACTAATCCTGAAGACCTCATGAGGTCCTCATAAGGAAGAATCATTACAACCTGAGTCTCAGCCCTAAACTAGCCCACAGTTCTGCTAGGTGTCACGTTTCCCTAAGTATTCTCCTCCCTCATCTCATATTTCAACCTTTCAATGATGCTGACCCGTGGCAGCCCTTGTCTACCTTCTTAAGGTAGTGACTTACCTTCCTAGTGTCCTGTGCACAGTTAATTCTGGATAGGGATGGGATTTAAGGCACAACAGAGTAATACCGAGTCTACTGAATGGGAATAAAGATGCCACCTCCATTGCTATAAACATTGAGGTCGAGGATCAGGGGCTTCTGGGTCATTTATGGTCCTGGGTTGTACCTACCTTTGATTGGGTTGTTTTCGCTTGTTGATGGACTTTAGGTTTAGGCTTCTGAAATTAAAATGGGGGGGGTTGTAAGTAAAAGCCAACACCCACGAAAACATTCCTGTATCTCAACTCCCCAGTTTTCCCCAGGGCTCCCTACAGTAGCTTGGGATTTCCCTCTGCCAAGTAGTATCCCCCAACCCGAGGTCAGTGAATCTGATAGTCTTACAGCAAACAGAGAGCCCATGGCAAAAAGCAGGAGCTCAGGTGGTCATTCCCCTTTGGTTGCTGCTTATCCAACTCCAGCAGGCTCAGGATGGCTGATGGGGGAGATGACCATGATGTCATAAGGCCAACTGTGACCCAGGGACTAGATGGTCTTCTCTAGTATCACAGGCATTGGATGAAGGAAAAGCATCTGTTTCTAGCCAGGGATGACTAGAGGCCTATGGTGTGAGCTGTCCTGTTCTAAGGATGAATTATGGTTTGGATATATATCAGGCACATCTGTCATTGGCCTTTGAGGGTAGTAGCTCACATGACAAAAAGGTACATGTGCCTCTTACATCCTACTCTCTGCCTTTCCCTTGGGATGGGGAAAGTCCTTTAAATGGATGCATAATGTGTGGGAAGAATATCTTATTCATCTCTTTATTGCTGTGGCAAAATATCTGGAGAATTTTAAAGGAGGATAAAAGATTTCTTTTTTAAAAATTCTCAATGATGTATTTTATGTATGTGTTTTGTCTGTGGGTATGTTTGTGCACCCCATGCATGCCTGGTGCCTATGGGAGTCAGAAGAAGGCATTGGGTCCTCTGGAACTGGAGTTACAGATGTCTGTGAGCCCCAGTGTTGGTGTTGGGACTCAAACTTGGGTCTTCTGCAAGAGCAATAAGTGCTCCTAACTGTTGAGTCATGTGCTGGCTAGTTTAATGTCAATTGGACACAAGCTACAGTCACTGGAGAGGAGGGAGCCTCAATTGAGAAAATGCCTCCATAAGATTAAGCTGAGTCAGAAGTAGGGTTGGAGGGTTGAGGTAAAGGAGTTTGTGTGTGGGGGGAATGTCTTCATGAATGAGTTCTAGGACAGCCATGACTACACACAGTGAAACCCTGTTTCTAAAAACAAAACAAAACAAACAGGGGGATAGAGAGATGGTTCGGTGGTTAAGAGCACTGACTGCTTTTCCAGAGGTTCTGAGTTCAATTCCCAGCAACCATATGGTGGCTCACAACCATCTGTATTGAGATCCAATGCCCTCTTCTGGAGCGTCTGAATATAGCTATAGTATACTCATATAAATCTTAACAAACAAACAAAAAGATTGGGTTGTAGGGTACTTTCTTAATTAGTGATTGTTATGGGAGGGCCCAGCCCATTGTGGGCATGGCCACCCTTGGGCTGGTGGTCCAGGGTTCTATAAGAAAGCAGATTGAGCAAGCCATGCAGAGCAAGCCAGAAAGCAGCACCACTCCATGGCTTCTGCAGCAGCTCCTGCCTCTAGGTTTCTGTCCTGATTGAGTTCCTGTCCTGACTTCCTTTGATAATGAACTGTGATGTGGAAGCATAAGCCAAATAAACCCTTTCCTCCCCAACCCACTTTGGGTCATGGTGTTTTATTACAGCATTATTTATTTATTTATTTACTTATTTATATTTCTTGTGGACTTAAGGATCAAACCTAGGTGTCAGGAGCCATCTAGGAAAGGATAATGCTAATGGACGACTTTCCTGAGAGGGTCTACCAGTTTTGTAAGGACTGCAAGGGATGAGGCCTCCTGAGGCAAGGCCCTAGAGACTTTGTCTCAGGATTGATTCTTGCTATTGATATGCCTTTCCTGTCATTATTCATATAACAATTCCTGGGCACCAGCCTACACTACTGGGCAGATTTTCTGCAGCTCAATGAAGAAGTACTCTTTTGTAGCAGTGTTATGTAGACAAATAGATGATTTCTTAATTCCTAATAGTGGCTCTATAGAATTCCTAAACTTATTCAAGTGATTTTGAAACCCTCTATAAGAAAAACTATAATTAGGATTCTCTAATCCTTCCCATGTCACAAACTATTTGTACTAAGATAGAAAGCAGGTATGAAACAGATTTACAATTAAGGAAACATTCCTCTAGGCTGTAAAACCATTGTCTGATAACCAAAGGCTGGGAACAGTTTATTGTAGGTGCAAGGACAGAAGATATCTTTATCTAGACAAAACTTCAATGCTAATGAGACACTAGTCAGATGATTTGCCTCTGACATCCTGTGTTAACTTAGACCTAAGAATTATAGTTCTAAACTTTTAATGAACCTGTGGAGCTAATGGCAGACAATGTTTAGTTAACTAGTCTCAATGGAAACAGGTGTAAACATATTAGTTGTACTTCTTATTCAATTTATGATTTGAATTTATGTTTAAACTTGTGAACTTTGGGAGGGGGGAGATGCTTGGAATATCATGTGATTATGTATCCTGAGAAAGTGTAATAAAAACTGAGGACAATGACAGGAGAGACAGGTTGCCCTCTCTTTTTCTTTCTCTTAGAAACAAAGATTAGAATCTCTTCAAAGTGTTTGTTTCTTTCAAGACCTTCCCTAGACAGCGAGGAGTCAGTGAACTCCCAGCCTTGGGTCTTGGGCCAGGGAGGACCTGTGTGTGGGGTGGTGGAGGAGAACAAACAACCTGTTTACTTATTATCCCTCATCCTTCCCACTGTTTAGTCAGAGTGTTAATCACCAGAGGCCTGCAGCTTCTGGTCTCAGAATAGCTTAAGAGTTAAGACAGGTAAATGTTACTTTATAATAAAGCAACCTTTACTCTCACAAACCTAGTTTTGCTCTCCACCAATGCTCTTTCTTCTCAGCTTCCTTCCAGAGAGAGGACCCAGCCCGAGCATGCTCCCTGCACCTAGGGTTTTGTGTGTGTGAGACAATCATTTCACTAGTGAACTCTATCCCCAGCCTGGGGCCGGGGTGGGGTGTCTATTTCATCATACAGCTTCAGAGATTTCAACCCATAGTCTACTGCCTTCATTGCTTTGGGGAATTGATTCTCTCCTTCCACAGTGTAGGTTTGGAGGATCAAACTAGGTCATGAGGTTTGGCAGTAAGCACCTTTAGCAGCTAAGCTATCTTGTGGGCTCACCCCATCACTTTTGGACTATTGGAGAAGTGATACAACCTGTCAGAAGGATGTGGCAGAGTAAAGAGTTTACCTTATGTCAGCCAGGGAAAGAATGAGAGAAGTGGGGGGGGGGGGAGAGAGAGAGCACACACACACACACACACACACACACACACACACACGCACACACACCTTTTAGGCCCGGAGAGATGGCTCCGTAGTTAAGAGCACTGTTGCTCTTCCAGAAGTCCTGAGTTCAATCCTAGCACCCAGATGGTGACTCACAACCTTCTATAACCTCTATATATTGGACCAGAAGAGGGCATAAGATTTCATTACGGGTGGTTGTAAGCCACCATGTGGTTGCTGGGATTTGAACTCATGACCTTCGGAAGAGCAGCCAGTGCTCTTGCCAGCTGAGCCATCTCACCAACCTCTGTATCCTCCTTTTCTACTGATGTCACCCAACTGGTCCTCGTGTAGCTATGATAGCTCTGTTTCCCGGCTGAACCTTTAAAACAAGCTATCCCATCCTGGGTTGAGCATTCCTTTCTACAATGGTTTTCCAAAGAGAAGCCATTACACAAAAGAATGGTGTCCTGTCACTGGAGTGACCTGTTACAAAGGGTCAGATTGTTTTCTAGGCTTATACCAAACCAGCTTTATTGTTCTGTCTCCATTGCTACCTCTAGCTATATTTCCTCATTTCAAGGCATTGTTCATTCCCTTCTGACTTGGACCAGGTTCAGCTCCCCCCTAAGCAACCTTGGTTTGGCTCCCTCACCCCTGTAACCAGGTGGTCTGTCAATTACTGTAGGCTGTGTGACTTACATGGCTGTGACCCTTGATGGCTATGTGTGAGCCACTCTCTAATTTGCCCTTTTCTATTTTTTTTTTTAAAAAGGATGTATTTATTTATTTATTTATTTATTTTATGTGTAAGAGTGCTCTATCTACTTGAACACCTGCACGCCAGAAGAGGGCATCAAATCCCAGTATGTTGTGAGCCACCATGTGGTTGTCGGGACTTGAACTCAGAACCTCTGGAAGATCAATCAGTGCTCTTTAACCACTAAGCCATCTCTCCAGTCCTATCCTTTTCTAGTTTTTTCAATCGGTTTTTAAGTTGACATTCATAATAATAGATTTCATGATGGCATGCTTATATATTTGTGCCGTTATAATTTGTTCTAATTTGTGCTCCTTCCCTAACTTCCTCCTCTGTGCCCTAACTTCCTCCCCTGTCCCCTAACTTCCTCCCCTGTCCCCTAACTTCCTCTCCTGTGCCCTAACTTCCTCTCCTGTGCCCTAACTTCCTCCCCTGTGCCCTCTGTCCCCTTTGCTGGTTCACCTCTCACCCCCCCTCCCCAACAGTCTCCCATTCTGATTTCCCTTTTTCTTTCTTTCTTTTTTTGAAAAGATTTTATTTATTTTATGTATATGAGTACACTGTAGCTGTCTTCAGACACACCAGAAGAGGGCATTGGATCCCATTACAGATGGTTGTGAGCCACCATGTGGTTGCTGGGAATTGAACTCAGGACCTCTGGAAGAGCAGTCAGTGCTCTTAACCACTGAGCCAACTCTCCAGTCCCTACTCTGCTTTTTCATGCCTCTTGTATTCACTACCTTGTCTTTCCACTGCAATGCTCAAAGATTACTTTCATTTTCCTCCTCTTCTTGTTTTCTTTTCTTTCCGCCACTCCACACACAATCACACATTCTTTCATGTAACGGTCAATACTTCACAAAAGCAGTTACAGAAACAGCCCAGGAAAAAGAAGTTCATCGCTCTCCTAGGTCATGGGAAAAGGTCCTTGGGTACCTTTGGGTTCACGGGGATTTCCAGATTTGATGAGAAGGTAGGTGAGAGAAGCAAGGAGAGCAGTTAGGTCCAGTCTTAACTGCTTTTTCCATGGAGAGATCAGACAGGGCAGGCCGTTAGGACTAGCTGGGCGGAAGTGTTGGAACCTTTGAAGTCAGAACTGTGCAAGTTCCTGGCACAGAGTACTGCATCCCTAAAGCTGGCTTCTAGTGTGAGATCCCGTATTAATTAGGGTTCTAACAGAACTTATAGAATGAATCTCTCTCTCTTTCATATATGAAATTTCATATATTATATGAAATATATATAATTATATATATGTGTGTGTATATATATATATTATATATATATATATATATATATATATAATTTATAAGTTGCCAATGTGTCAATCCAGAAATGGCTGGCTATGAATATAAAGTCCAAGAATCCAGTATCTGTCCCAGACCTCGATGTTTCTCATCCAGGGAAGCACAGGCTGGGACCCCTATCAAGTACTGTGTTTTGCCTTCCTTGAATAGCTTGCCAGTGGCTTGGCCACCCCAGCGGTGAGGCAGACATGCAGCCTGACAGTACTTCATTCTAGATATAGTCACAATGACAACTGAGAATAGCCATCACAGGTCAGTAGACTATGAAGTTAGATGCTCGGGACCTGATAAGAACTTGATAACCCAAAACAGCAGAGTTAGGATCTAGAGCTGTCAGAAGGTGGTCAGGGAAAGCCAAGTAAATCTTGAGGGACCCCCTCCTGACAGCTTTGTGCAGAGATAAACCAGAACGAAGAGAGAATGTCAGTAGAGAATTCCCCAGGGGAGCAGCAAGGAAAACGGTCTGAGATGGGAACAAGCTTGGGTTGATTGCTCGGGATGTTTGGTGATAGGCAGAGTAAATAGGTAGGATAGGGACCACAGACCCAGAAAAGGAACAGATACATTCTGGGCCTTAATCCATATCCTGATACCCACTTTCTTCCCCTTTTCAACAATGTACAGAACGTGTCTTTCTTTATTCTCTCCCCTTATTGCAAGGGCCAGATGCACTGTAGTGACCAGGGTGGGGGTGTAATGTTTTCAAGGGTGAACTGATTATAATATGTATTATATACAAGGAAGATGTTCCTTTAAAAAATGCCATACCTAGGGGATGGAAAGAAATGGGTCAACAGTTAAGGGTACTGCCTGCTCTTCCAGAAGACATGGGATTAATTCCAAATATCCATATGATGGTTCACAACCATCTGTAGCTCTAGTTCTATGGGGTCAGATGCCCTATTCTAGCATCTAAGGGCACCAGGCATGAAAGTGATACACACATATATATATGCAGGCAAAACACCTGTATACATTGAAGTAAAATTAAAAATCAATTTAAAATAAGTCTACCCTTGGTGCCTGTGATGATTATTCTTGGCTGTCAACTTGACTATATCTGGAATTAAACCAAACCCCATTTCCCTGGGTACACCTGTGAGGGGGTTCTAGTTAACTGGATCATTTGAGATAGGAAAAAGACCTACCCTCTGACTGGGCCACACCTTCTCCTGGCAGTCTACGTAAACAATAAGGAAGAAGGAAGCTCTTGCTCTTGCTCTTGACCTTGCTCTCGATTTATTGGCATTACAGCCTACTTCTTCAGGATTCCAGCATATACTGAAGAGCAGCTGAGAAGTCCAGCCTGGTAGACTCAACAGCTCCTGGATTCTCAGACTTTCTATCCACAAGCCACTCTAATAAATATACACAGATTCATTCTGTTGGTTCTATCCCTCTAGAGAAGCCTGATTAATACAGTACCTGATTCAAAAATTAAAACAAAAACAGAAATTTTAAAAACCCACTATACACACCCATGATCCATGGGAAAATTTTAGGCCCTAGTCCATCTTCAGCTACTCACCGAAAGGCCTGTGTCTTTCATGCAAGGGGAAGCCTGCATCTTGTCTGTGCTAGCTTCTTTTAGCTCTAGCTGGACCTACCCTCTCCCACCCATAATACTTTTGCTATAACATTTATACACTGAAATCAAAGTTTTCTCCTGTCCAATGATACCAAGAAGTGCAAAGACAGGGCCAGACCAAGCAAGGCCAAATGGACTATGGGGAAAGAGTTAAATCCGCAAGGCACTGGAGGATGAGCTCCTCCATATTGCACAGCTTAGAGGACATCATTTAAATGGACATCAGTGAGTCGGGGTCTCTGGAGTTGGTTACGTGACAGACACCTGAACCCTCCAACAGCAATATTCCAACCAACATTGCTGATCAGTCATAGATCCTGTTCATTTAAACTTGAGGCCCTCACGTTCTCTGTCCCCAGGGCATATAGATATTCTCTCCTGATTCTCCTGAGCAAACTTATGCTTTGAGTCAACTGACATGTTCCTGACCCATTGTTGAAACTGGGACATCCAGCAATTTGTCTTACAGACACCCAAGAGACACCTATTAGGAGCAACCCTGGTCAGTTCTTCATTGTACTGGGAAAGGTGTGCAGTCTAATAGCCTACAAATTTGTGATTCAAAAAAAAGATATCAACCTGAAGTTCTAGCTTGTTTCCTGTGACCTCATAGAAACCCTGGGGTGTGATATGATTTTTGCAATTGTAGTCATGGTTCCTGGGCTGTTGCAGTTTGTGGATGAGCCACATTCGCACCCGGGACTGCAGCTTCACAGCAGCGGCATATACTCACCTCAGTCTGTAGCGCATCACCTCGTGTAACTTCCTCCCCTGCAGCCTGGTCTTTGCCTCCTTCCACCAGCACTGAATGGTCCAAGCGCTGAGGGCTGCCAGCAGCAGGGTTCGGCGCACAAGCGTGCCTCGCCACCAGGCCTGGATCTTGACCCCTGCCAGCACGATGTTAGCAGGCAGCTGCTATATTTTGAAGAGAAGTGGCATGGAAAAGAAAAGACACTCGGTCCTCAGACACCCCAGCCTCAGAATACTCTGGGAAACCGAGAAGGTTCTCAGAGATTGGGAAGGCATTTGGCATTACCTCCCCCGCCCCCAGTCTCCTGCTCTATCTGTTTTTTGAGACAGAGTTTCTCTGTATAGCCCTGGCCACCTGGCTTTCCATGGAGCTGGGTTGGCCAGTTTAGGACAATAGTCCTGTATTTTATAGGATTCTCTTGGATCTGACAACCACCAGGGCCCCTCCCTCCTTCTGGCTTTAATCTACAACCTGCCCCTTCGATCTGTCAGGCCCTAATGTTTCCTTCTCCTATGTCTGTGGTCTCTCTCTTGTAATTTACACACACACACACACACACACACACACACACACACGCACGCACGCACGCACGCACGCACGCACACACACACACACACACACGTACACTCCAGACTCTTGCATAATTTTGGGCATGCATGCTTCCATAATCAGAGTCAAAAGACAAAGTAATTAGATCATGCTTGGAGCATAAATTCCCTGAATATCCTATGGTACGGGCCACAAAAGAAGCCATCAGCCCAGGTGTCATGGATCAAGACCCGTGTAGATCAGATCCACCCCAGCACTGGGGCCCTTCACCACTTACCTCTAGCTCAGGCAACTGTTTCACCAACTCATTTCCCTCACTTCTAGCTGCCTCTTTAGTTTTAGATTCTTCTTTTTGGGTTGGCTTCTATGATCAGAGCCAAAAGGCAAAGTAATTAGATTGTTCTGTGTCCAAGTCCATGTGGATAGTAATATGCACACGGCCCTGTTTGGCCATTTATTCCCAAAACACATCTCATTCCCCAGCGTAGATAGTTCCTTTTTCCACTCTCTGGGATCCCTTGTCCCCCAATCTTTGTAGCTCAGTTACCTGCCCCTCTAAGGCTAACAGACAAGTGGGTAAGACAGTCAAGACTAAGCAAGCCCTATTCATAGCAGCATGTTTTTGCTGCCCAGTAAGCTTGGGCCGTCTTGGTTTCTGATGGTTATTCAGGGTGATGGTTTGACTCAAACCTTCCATTCACACGTATATCATGCTTGGAGCATAAATTTCCTGAGTATCCTATTGTATGACCCACAGAAAAAGCCATCGGCCTTGGTGACATGGATCAAGACATGTGTAGATCAGAGGTCCACCCAACACCACCTACCTCTGCCTGGGGGGGAAATTCCATTTTCACCAAATCACTCCTCTCAAGTATGGCTCTATCTGCTTCTTCAGCTTCAGTTTCCTCATCTTGGATTTGCTTCTATGATCAGAGCCAAAGGGCAAAGTAATTAGATTGTTCTGTGTCCAAGTCCGTGAGGATTCTAATATGCACACAGTGCTTTGTCCGGCCAGCAAGCCTAACTAACACAGGCCTTGTATCCTGACCACTAGTGAAAACCCACCTTCCCCTGCACACACACTTGTTTGCCCATTGGCTAGCTTAAATCTGGTTTTTCTAAAGT
>NW_022196906.1:100286464-100287459 GCF_008632895.1 Mastomys coucha
AACCCACCTTCCCCTGCACACACACTTGTTTGCCCATTGGCTAGCTTAAATCTGGTTTTTCTAAAGTGAGTCTGACAAACCCCTTCATCAACAGTGGGAACCCACCTGAACACTGTGTTGTTCCCTCAACCCCCTGCTCTATGCTCTTTGTCTCCTATCTCAGGAGCACAAACTTACTTAACTTTGGAACCTCTGGATCTTCTGTTCTGTGGGATGGGTAGGCTGTGGTGTCACTAGTTACCTATGTCCCATTGTTACCAGTGTCCTGGTAGGGTGTGACACCAGAGTCTGCTAGACCTCTTTGAGTGTGATGGTTTGAATATGCTTGACCCAGGGAGTGACACTATTAGGAGATATGGCCTTGTTGGAGGAAGTGTCTTTATGGGTGTGAGCTTTAAGACCCTCATTCTAGTGCCCTGAAAGCCAGTCTTCTCCTGTTTGCCTTTGGAACAAGATGTAGGACTTTCAGCTCCTCCTGCACCATGCTTGCCTGGATCCTGCCATGCTCCCATCTTGATGATAATGGACTGAATCTCTGAACCTGTAAGCCAGCCCCGATTAAATTTTGTCCTCATAAGAGTTGCCTTGGTCATGGTGCCTGTTCACAGCAGCAAAACCCTAAGATAGAAATTGGTACCAGGGACTTGGGTATTGTTGTAATAGACCAGACCATGCCTTTGTTTGGAAGAATTTGGATTTTGGGACTTTGCAAGGCAATGGAATACTTTAAGTGGGGCTTAATGGACCATAATAGTAGGAATTTTGAAGAGTTTGTTGCTGAGAGTGAATTGAACTATGCAGACTAGGACCAAGAATTTTCAGTGGAGAAGAAATTCAGTGTGTGGAGTAGAGACTGTTTTCGAGGTATTTTGGTGAAGAATATGGCTGCTTTTTGCCATTGTCCAAAGAGTCTGCCTGAGGTTAAAGTGAAGAGATTTAGATTAGTTGCTTTGAAAAAGGAAGTCTCAAAACAATCTGGTATAAAATTTGTTGTG
>NW_022196906.1:100287469-100287549 GCF_008632895.1 Mastomys coucha
AGTTTACTCTTATGAAGAGTATTTTAATGAAATGGAGTGAGCTGAGAAAGGAAAAATACCAAATATATGGTTTAAGTATT
>NW_022196906.1:100287559-100287755 GCF_008632895.1 Mastomys coucha
CAGGAAATAGAATGGAGTTGTCCAGATATGGTGGTGCACACCTTTAATCCCAGGAGACAAAGCCAAGCAGATCTCTGAGTTCAAGGTCAATCTACAGAACAAGTTCCAGGACAGTCAAGCTTAGGCAGTAAGAGAGTTGGAAACAAAAAACTGGTAATAAAATATGGGAGATGGGGTATGTTCCAGCCCTAGCAAG
>NW_022196906.1:100287765-100288351 GCF_008632895.1 Mastomys coucha
AGTAGCTTTGGCCTTATAGCCCTGGCTTTAGAGTCCAGAATAGAAGGGACTCCTAGGACCGTTGATGTTGGTTAGCTGGAGCTAAGAAATTAGTGGTGATTAAGAGACCAGCATCACTGAGGTAAAAATCTGGGAAATGTTTTCTGAGAGCACAAAGAAGCTGTGTTCCAGAGACAGCCCCTCACGCTGCAGCTGGATTTTGGTAATGTTTAAGAATCACCCAAGTGGAATTGGTTTTGAAGATATGAAGGGGTCATGGAGAGCAGCTGAGGCTTGGCACCATGAAGAGAGCCTATGAGAGGCTATTGGTGAAGCCCAGTTGCAGCAGAAGACCTCAGTGTATTTGAGATGCCAGTACCATGGGATGATCACCAAAAACAGGCAGCAGCAGTGGAGTGGATCAACCTGAACTTAGAGTGTTACAGAGGGCAGAGCTGGAGAAGTGACCCAAGCTCAGAAGATCATGTGTGGATCCTAGACATTGGAACAAGAAGCTGTAATGTTGAAGTTGCCTTGGAGACCCCAAGATGTTCCAGATGCCAGAGCTGTGGGCTATCTGCTGAGGAAAGCTGCTAACAGGGAGTGG
>NW_022196906.1:100288361-100288850 GCF_008632895.1 Mastomys coucha
AAGTGTGTTGCAGTCAACAAAGATGAAAAAGGAACTGGAGATCTGAAGACCCCTTTGACATCAGACATGGCGATGCGGAGTTTGGAGTTTGCTCAGCTGGTTCCAGGTATTGCTTTGGGGATTACAGTTAAGTGATTGAATTAATCTCAGAAGAGACTTTGAACTTTGGACTTTTAACATTGTGAGACTGCTATAGGCTATGGGGACTTTTTAAGTTGGACTAAACATAATTTTTATTATGCTATGGCTAGGTATGGTCCCATAGACTCATGTGTTTGAACAAGCCTATGCAGGCCAAGGAGTGGAATGTGATGGTTTGTATATGCTTGGCTCAGGGAGTGGCACTATTAGGTGTAGCCTTGTTAGAGGAAGTGTGTCATTATGAGTGTGGGCTTTAAGACCCTCATCCTAGCACCCTGGAAGCCAGTCTTCTCTGGTTTGCTTTTGGAACAAGATGTAGAACTTTCAGCTCCTCTGCTGCATGTCTGC
>NW_022196906.1:100289485-100298453 GCF_008632895.1 Mastomys coucha
GTCCGGCCAGCAAGCCTAACTAACACAGGCCTTGTATCCTGACCACTAGTGGAAACCCACCTTCCCCTACATACAACTTGTTTGCCCATTGGCTGACTTCAATATGATTTTTTTAAAGTGCATCTGGCAAACTCCTTTGTCAACAGTGGGAACCCACTGTGTTGTTCCCTCAACCCCCTGCTCTACGCTCTTTGTCTCCTTTCTCGGGAGCACATACTTACCTAACTTTGGAACCTCTGGATCTTCTGTTCTGTGGGATGGGTAGGCTGTGGTGTTACCGGTTACCTGTGTCCTGGTGTTACCAGTGTCCTGGTAGGGTGTGACCTTTGAGGACTCTCTTCACTTTTGTGATATCTATCTATCTATCTATCTATCTATCTATCTATCTATCTATCTATCCATCCATAATCCATCCATCTACTTATCTGATCTATCTCTCTATCTATCTCTCTATCTCTCTATCTATCTATCTATCTATCTATCTATCTATCTATCTATCTATCTATCTATCCATCCATCCATAATCCATCCATCTACTTATCTGATCTATCTATCTATCTATCCATAATCCATCTACTTATCTGATCTATCTATCTATCTATCTATCTATCTATCTATCTATCTATCTATCATCCACCCACCCATGTATCTCATCTATCTATCTATCTATCTATCTATCTATCTATCTATCTATCTATCTATCTATCTATCTACCTATCTATCATCCACCCACCCATCTATCTCATCTATCTCATCTATCTATCTATCTATCTATCTATCTATCTATCTATCTATCTATCTATCTATCATCCACCCACCCATCTATCTCATCTATCTATCTATCTGTCTGTCTGTCTGTCTGTCTGTCTGTCTGTCTGTCTGTCTGTCTATCAGTTTATAGCTTTGACCTATTTTCTTTGTCTCATCACATTTACCTTCTATGCTTTAGGGATTGCACAACATTATTGCCTATGGATTCTTCCTTCTCACACTCTTTTTATAGGTGCAGTAGACATTTTTGAAGTGGTACATTTATTTTCTGATATTCCTGTGTGGGTGAGGAGGTCAGGGCGTGGCCTCGGCGTTTGGATCAAGTGTCTGTTGGGCATTCTGGTTTTGTCATTTCTGGATGTTTGTGTTTCCTTTGACAAGAGACCCCAAAGCACGTTTTAGACAGTTACTGGAGATTTTCTTGTACAGATAGCTTGTGTCTTGTTCATTTATTTAATTAAAAAAAAATCTAGGGCTGAAGGGATGGCTCAGTGGTTAAGAGCACTGACTGCCCTTTCAGAGGTCCTGAGTTTAATTCCCAGAAACCACACGATGGCTCACAACAATCTGTAACAGGATCTGATACCCTCTTCTGGTGTGTCTGAAGACTGCTACAATGTACTCAAATAAATAAATAATTTTAAAAAAAATATCTAAAAGTGTATTTCTCTTCATCACTCTCATTTTAACTCCCTTTCCCTCTTGAACTGAACATCAATAGGCTGCACAGTAAATGCAGTGGGACCAAGAAGAATCAGGCTTTAACAAAGCCAGTGAGGATGTGAAGTCCTCAACCCACTGAGGACTGTGTTCAGGTGGAGAAGTTGCCTGGCAAGTGCTGGGGCCTGAGTGGATGAGATGAACAATCAGTGTGGAAGATGGCAGGGCAGACAGAGTGGAGCGGGGCAGGAGTCTATAGAAAGGGATACCTGATGCCGGGTGTCAGAGCTTCAGCGGGGGGAGGGGGATGAACACACAGGATAGGATAGCTGTGGAGTGGAGCAGGTGATCATGAGAGGTGAGAGGGAGTGACCACGTAGAAATCACTATGGGTAGTTATCAATGACTGCAGTGTCTGCTCTTTCAATGCTTAATGTCTCAAAATTCATGTTTATTGTTACAATGGGAGTGAAGCATGGAGGATAACCTGTTTTAAAGAATTGCACATGTTGCAAAACTGGTCTAAGCTGTAAACCCAGATATGAGCGACAGGCAAGATGGAGACTGGAGTCACCGAGGATGAGAAGCCTCTGTGTGTGTGTGTGTGTGTGTGTGTGTGTGTGTGTGTGTACGTGCCTCCTCGTCAGCTGATTTAGGAGTGCTTAAGAATGTCCCTGTGTTTAGGTAGGAGGGGACTATACGCACCATAGAAAATCAAGTATTAAGGGGCGGGGATTGTGTCAAAAAGTGAGATCTGCACTATTCTGCATTTTTTCTCCATAAGAAGCAACTAATACAGATTCCCAGTGTGTTTGCCATGTCAGACAGGTGGGTGTCTAACAATCACCCTTTTCCTAGTGCTTCTGAGGACAAAAGGGAGGGACCGGGGTTCTACCTGTATCTTTTTGTCTTGCCTACCTTTGAATCTATGGCTTGTGACTCTGTCCTGAGCCCAGGATGCTGCTTACACAGTGTCCTAGACATTCAGGGTCTCCCTCACTTCATGTCTATCAATGTCTACACAGTGTCCTAGACACCCAGTGTTAAGCATTTCTTCTAGGCTCTGCCCCACAGTTACCTGGGGCAACACCTAGGTATGCCTTTTATGCCTCAGTATAAAAGGGGTTGCTTGCCTTCTCCTTTGTCTCTTGTTCTTCTCCTCCCTCTGTTCTTTCTCTCCCCCTTTCTCTCCCCCGCCTTCACACCTCATGGCCGGCCTCTACTCCTCTCCCTTCTCCACAGCTTTTTCTCTGTCTCTACTATCCCTCAAGTCCCCCCACCCCCCATGCACTAAATAAACTCTATTCTATACTATACTGTCATGTAGTTGGTATCTCGGGGAATGGATGCCTCACCATGGGCCCTCAGAGGCACCCCCTTCCCCTGCCCCATACTGTGCCAAACATACCCCTTCCTCTTCATTCGTTTTATAAAACACAACACCCAGGGTCTGCCTCACCTCATGTCTATTAATCTCTACGTCTGCCTTTCAAATTACTCCATGACCTTTGGAGCTCATCCTCCCCACCCATCTACCTCCCCACTTCTCACCACTCCTGTTTTCTGTGCACTGTTTGCCTTGGAGGGGAGACAGATCAATGGGGCGAGAGCTGGCTCCCACAAGTCTAGGGGCTGTGAGATCATGGGATTCATCGGCTCAGTTTTCTCGCCTACCTCCTGTTGCATCTCGGTAACATTTTCTGTTTCTTCTGATGTTTCCTTTTTCTTATCTTGGTTAAGTTCCTTCGATCAGAATTGGGTTGGTAACTGTGGTGGTTTGAATGAGAACAACACTCTCCCCCACCCCTCACAGGCTCACAGATTTGAATGCTTGGTCCCCAGAGGGTGGCACTATTTGAAAAGGAGGAAGTGTGTCACTAGGGGTGGGCTTTGAGGTTTCAAAAAGCCCATTCTAAACCCAGAGTGTGTGTGTCTCTCTCTCTCCCTGCTGTCTGTGGATCCATACATAGAACTCTGAGCTGCTTCTCCAGTGCCATGTCTGCCTATGTGCCACCAAAATGGGCTAAACCCCAGAAACTGTAAACAAGCCTCAATCATGCGCTTTCATTTACAAGCATTGCCATGGTCATGGTGCCTCTTTGCAGCAATAATAGAATAATGACAGTGACAGTTGGGTCAAAGGTAAGACTAGTTTCTCTGAGTTGCGTCTAAAGCCCAAGCTCCATATGCTGTTCCTGAGTCCTATGGAGTCATCCAGGGCTTTGTTCTGTCAAGGATATGTCTTTCTCCCAGGGCAGGTGAGGCTGGCAAAAGTCTTACACAACCCTGACTGACCATGGTGGGAGGGCCCCAGCTTCAGATGTTCATTCCTCTCTAGGTGTTGCTCCTTTGGCTTCAGCAGGGGCAGGACAGGTGGTAAAGGAGGAGCTGGCTATGATGTCACAAAGATACCTGTGACTCACGGACCACATTGCCTTCTACTAGCTCAAAGATGCTTGATGGAGAGAAAACACTGGACTGTTACTCTCCTGCCAGGGATGGATCAGGGATGTCGGGATGTTGGGATGTGTGAGTTTTTACTACCCCAATGATGACTGCTGCTCTGACCTACTTATCCTAGGGCCCATCCTGTCACTTGCCATTGGGAATACTTGATGTTGTCATAGGAAGGGACACGGGCTGGGTTTCTCTATCCTCTTTGCCTGTCTTCTGAGGTGTCTGTCGTTCCATACTTCCTGGCAGCCCTCTGGAATGTTTTCCGCTGACCGGGACCAGCAGTTGTTGCTCTTCATGGTACTTTTCCAGCTTTCCATGGCCCCTTCAGCCTCGACTCTGCCTTCTTTCATCTTCTCTCAGTGTCTGCTTTGCTCTGCTTCCCTCCTGAGCCGCTCTCTGGAACTGTCCGGGAGCAGCTTGAATCTGCCGTCACAGGGGAAGAGACAATCATGCTGCTTTTCCCGAGTCTGCTTGCCACCGTCACATAGTGCTGCGGCCCTGCTGAAGTCTCTGCTGTCACTCTAGTGTGGCACCCCGTCATAGCCGTCTTAGCCATTGCCCGCTGCTCTCAGACTGCTCCAGCCCTGCTCCCTCTTCATTACCATGGCTCTTACATGGCCCTATGGCTACTGTCACTGATGCTACTACATTCAGAGCACCAGGCTGCTGCTCCTGACGCTCCAGCTCCACCGTTGCAATCGCCAAGGCTGCGGGACTCTCCCTTGGCTGCCCTGTTAGGGCTGTCCTGGATGTTGCTATGGCAGAGCTCTTCCTATCGTCCCTGCCACAGGGCAGCAGCTCAGCCCACTCTACTAGTGATGGGGTCAAGACTAGGCAAGAAAAATGCCCCTTGAGAGAAGCTCTTCACTGGGTCCACTGCTACTGCACACTGTTTTGTTGTTTTTTTGTTCTGGTCTCTGTGTGTGTGTGTGTGTGTGTGTGTGTGTGTGTGTGTTGTGTCTCAGCCTGCTTATAAAGCAATCCAAAAGAAACTGCCTATATAGCCAATCACAGCAGAGCTTCGCGCAAATGAAGGACTATATTTACACACATCATCCTGTCTGTCCCTTTTGGACCAGTCAGAACTGTCACTGTGAGGTCACTACAGGATGTGTTCCCTCTGGGTGAAAAAGTTGCAGGTTCTCTAGAGTTCACCAAGTTTTATGACAACAAACCCCTTCAGAGCAGACTGAGGCCGTTCACTGTCGGGACCTGGAGTTGTGTTTTGATAGCAAGCAACTTTGATCATTATGTAGCTTCCTCAAAGGGTCAATGGAATATTGAGAACAGCCAATAAATGGGCTTAAGGGTAGTTCAGGTGGCTGCCTGGCTCTGGTTCTTTGTTCAAAGTAGCCAGGGCACTAGGGACGAGTTAAACTGCTGTCTGTTAGATAGTCAAATTGCCCCTCTCATCCAACGACATAGCTAATTTATAGGAAAAATAAGCATCAGAAAGTTTAAAGGACTTTTACATTTGAAAAAAAATTAAATTAAAATATAATCACAATTTTTCCTTCCCTTTCCTTCCTCCAATCCCTCTCGTCCCATTTCAAACCTCTCTCGTATTACCCCCTTACCCCGCCCCCCCACCCCCGTCTCAAGCTGGTCCATTCTGTCCTTGGTCTGTGTTATGGTTTGAATATGGAATGTCTCTCGTAGCCCCTGTCTTGAAGGCCAGGTTCTCAGGCAGTAGCCCTATAGTGGGAGATACTAGGACTTTGGCTGGTGGGGCCTACCTCAGACAAATAGGTCAGTAGGCATGCTCTGGAGGTTATATTTGGTCCTGGCCAGTTCCTCTGTACCTACTTTTGTTTCCTGGTGCTTTGAGGTACGCATTTCTGGTTCTCCAAACCATGAAGTGCCTAGAAATAGTGAGTCCTGCCATAATGAACTAAAACCCCTGAAATCACCCAAATCAGGAGCCAAAATAAGTCTTTCTTCCTCTCACCAGGGGGTCACAGGCTTCCGTTGTAAGAACAACAAAGCCCGAACAACAGTTGATTAGTCTCTAGCCCAGGCCTGCTCACAGGTACTTCTTGAATCCCAGCCTTTGGTTGGAGAAGTTTTGCTAAGCCCCTTCCCCAGACCGTCATCTGCCTTTGCACCTTTCCACGGTTGTCTGTCAGTCCACAGACAGCATTGATTTTAAGTCCAGGCTTGTTGACGTTTAATTTTAGCCTCTGCGTTAGCATCATGAACACAGCTGTTCACATTTCCTCAGTGATTCTGAGCTGCTCCCCAGTGTTTCCCCACCCTCTGGCCTCTTTTAACTATTCTTTTTAGCCCCATAAACCTCACTATCACGCTATGTTGAAAATCATAGTTTCCATTTTCAACGCCCTCTGTGTGGATGAAGCCTTAGTCTACCCTGCTCTCAGTATGCTTATAGTATCGCTTTTGGTAATAGATCACTATTACATCATCGTGACTGTGCACACTGCTCTCCACTCAGGAATGGTTACTCAAGAGTGCAGAGCCTTTCCAGAACTTTCCTTTTGTTTGCTTGGAGCTAGCAATTGCCTTGCCTCTCCTAATTCGCCCTCAGACTTTTCCCAAATGAGGGTAAGTTGAAGATTTTCTTTCCCTCCCTTCCTCCCTCTCTTTCTCTCATTTGTGTCAGCTGCTCTCCTGTGAGCTGCCAGCATCCTCCCCATTGCTTCCTGGTCTCTCTAGGTGGACTCCCCAGTGCACCGGATCCTTGGTGTGGCAGGTTTTCCTCAGTTCTTCTGGAGCTGGATTTACAGTGCTTGAGAGCCACTGGATATGGGTGCTGGGAACTGAGCTGGGGTCATCCGAAAGTGCAGCTTATGTTTTTTGATGCTGAGCCATCTCTCCAGACCTAAGCATGTGGTTTTTAATACGTTTTCTCATCTACTTTCTGTAAGTTCTGCACAGAAATCTCTTCAGAGTGACAGGAAGACCGAACTGCACACCAGGTCTCCCCTTCTCAGACGCGGCCCTTACTTTATTTATAGAGTGCATCCTATGACGGTTCTTAGAATGGAATGCATGTCTGAAAACTACCATTATAACCACAATTCTGACTGATAATTTCTACTGTGCAAGCCTTTCATCCCAGCACTAGGGAGGCAGAGGCAGGCAGATCTCTGAGTTCAAGACCGGCCTGGTCTATATACTGAGAGCTTCAGGACAGCTAGTGACACATAATGAGACCCTGTCTTAGGAAGAAAAAAAAAAGATTATTGAATTTATCTTTTTCTTTTAAAATTAAAAAAAATTAAAATATGACACAAAGTCTTCACTGTCTAGCTCTGACTAGTCTGAAGCACTTGACATAGACCAGGCTGGCCTGGAATGCAGAGAGATCTTCCTGTCCCAGCCTCCTGAGTGCTGGGCCTAATGGTGCGCACGACCATCCCAAGCTTGAAGTTCATTTTATTTAACCCTGAAAAGCATTGAATTTTTGATAGTTCTCTTTTTTCTTTTTTCTTTATTTATTATATGTAAGTACACTGTAGCTGTCTCTAAACACTCCAGAAGAGGGCATCAGATCTCATTACGGGTGGTTGTGAGCCACCATGTGGTTGCTGGGATTTGCACTCAGGACCTTCAGAAGAGCAGTCAGTGCTCTTAACCGCTGAGCCATCTCTCCAGACCCTGATAGTTCTCATCTTGAATTTTTCTACTTTTCTATTTTTAGAAAGCCTTTATTACATGCAAGATGCACTCCTCAGTTTTCTAGGTTTAGCTTTTGTCTGTTCAACAGTTCATTTTTTTCTATTTTCTGGGGTTTTAGTATATATTCTTGAATACATTTTCATCCTCTGAAGTCTTTTAAGTTAATATGCTTTGGCTGTGCATAAAATGAGTCCCATGATATTTTCATACCCATATCCCTTTGCGCCTGGTTATATTTACCTTCATCATTCTCTGGCCCTCCCTTCCCGCTCCTGCTAGCCCCTCTCTTTCCAAACAGTCTGTGTTGTGTGCATGCATGCATTCTCATGTGTGTGCATGTACATGTGTATGTGTGTTGTTTGCCACACACAGCATGTGATGGTCAGAGGACAGCTTGTGGGATCACTTCTCCATGGCCATGTGGGTTCTGGGAATGAAACCAAGGTCATCAGACAGATGGCTACCCTCTGAGCCATCTCCTTGGGCCTATATGTTGATTTCCACCTCATGCAACTTGGCTGGAAATGTGTTTTCTGGTGGTCTCTTCAGAATGTCCTCCTGGTGTCCCTCCTACTCACACTGATGTCTCTTCTATTTCCAACTCGTCCCTCTTCTATTTACGTATTTGTCTGGTTTTTGTCTTTTGTTTGTTTGTTTTTTTGTGGGGGAGGTTGTTGAATTAGGGTTACTCACAGGCATATAGGCATTTACCAGACAACAGGGAACTTGTCAGAGGCCACAGCTCTGAGGGGGGAGGGCTAAGGGGCTGCTCCTCTCTCCTTGTTGATGGTCTTGTGCAGATGACACAGCTGCTGAGGCATCAAGAGAAGACAACTACAGCTGGATGCGGTAGTACACTTTATTCCAACATAGGAAGGCAGAGGCAGGTGGATCTCTGTTTATTCCAGGAAAACCAAGGCTGTACAACAAAACCCTGTCTCAAAACACCAAAAGAAGAAAGAATAGAAGTAGTAGAAATAGCCTTTATAATGTTGAGAAATATCTTCACCATTCCTGGTTTCTTCGGGACAACTTCTGAATAATAAAGAGACGGTGGATTTTTATTTTTATTTTATTTATTTTTATTTATTTATTTTTAAACTTTTACTGCATTATGATGAGAAAAGTTACATGATTTCAATTTATCTGAATTTGTTAACATTTAAAAACATTTTAAGTAAATAGAATTAAATCACATTCTTGTTTCCCTTTTGTACCCCCACTACTCCCAGAGACCCCCCTTCAATACCCACAATATCTTTTTTGTTATATTCCATAAAATTTACAAAATATTGTAACAATAAAAATATTATAAACGTTGTTTGATGTAAAAGAACAATCAATTTAACAGACTTATGTAGATGCTCGTCTAAAGCAATAGTGAAAATACATTTTTCTCAATATAAATTTTAAAAAACTCCAAACATATTAACTGTATACT
>NW_022196906.1:100300499-100303352 GCF_008632895.1 Mastomys coucha
CATCTATGGCTCCTGATTTCTTTCCTAGGTTTTGTATCTCCAGAGTTGTCTCTCTTTCTGATTTCTTATTGTTTCTAGTTCCATTTGTAGATTCTGGATGGTTTTGCTCATTTCCTTCACCTGTTTGTGTTTTCCTGTAGTTCTTTAAGGGATTTTTGTGTTTCCTCTTGAAGGGCTTCTAGCTGTTTACCTGTGTTCTCTTGTATTTCTTTGAGGGTGCTATTTATGTCTTTCTTAAGGTCCTGTATCATCACCATGAGAAGTGATTTTATATCTGAATCTTGCTTTTCCGGTGTAATGGTGTGTCCAGGACTTGCTATGGTGGGAGAATTGGGTTCTGATGATGCCAAGTGACCTTGGTCTGTGTTGTTTATTTTCTTATGCTTGCTGCCTGCCATCAGGTTATCTGTAGTGCTACCTGCCCTTGCTAAATCTGACTGGAGCCCGTCCTTCCTGTGATCTTGATTCTGTCAGAACTCAGTCAAGCTGTCTCTGTGATCCTGTGATTTTTGGGATCCTGTGATCCTGGCCTTGTTAGATCACCTGGGAGTGGGGCTTTCTCTATGTGTTGTGGGACTGGCTGCGGAGCTTGTGCCCAAGGTCTGCTCAGGACACCAACCCAGACAGACCAGAAGGAACTCGAGTCACTGGGCTGGCGGAGTTCCTGTGTGCCTGGTCCCACTGGTCCCAGTTACTCCCGGTGTTGGGATAGATGTTGGTTCCTCCTCACCTCTGATCCTGGGTGTGTTAGAGTGCCTGGGAGTGGAGCTTCCTCTGGGTGTTGTGGGACTGGCTATGGAACTTGCACCCAAGGTCTGCTCTGGACATCAGCCCAGACAGACCAGACGGATTTTTATTAAAGTGCTTTTCTGAATCTACTGAAATGGTCATTTGACTTTTCTCTGTTTACCTTGGACGCATTTACCTGAGATTACATTTACCAATATGTGTGTGTAGAACTATCCCTATTTTTTTTAAGAATAAAGTGAATTTGATTAGAGTAAATTATTATTTTTGCTGTGTTTTTGAATTTGCAAGTATTTTATTTAGAAAATTTTCATCTACATCCATCAGGGAGCTTGGCCTATAGTTTTGTCCCCCCGTCCATTGCTGTATCTTTATCTGGTTTTATTGTTAGGGTAATACTGATTTCATAAAAGGAGTGTGTCTTGAGTGAATTTCTCTATTTTAGCAAGGAAGTATAAGAAGGGGAAAGGAGCAGAGACTGAAGGAAGGAAGGGAAAGAGAGAGACAGAGAAAGAGAGAGAGAGAGATGAATTAATTCAGAGACAACCATGTTTACCGGGTTGATTGGGTGAATTTTCAGGTATGTTGAGGTATGAAGGAAGTCACTCCTAGGGAATAGGGCTTGATCCATAGTGGAATCACCAACCCAAAGTCCTGGGAAAAAATTGAATCATGCATTCATTCATTAAATGCTTACTGAAACTATAAAAGTACCTTCCCTGGCAGTGGGCCAGGAGACACCTTGTTAGTGATGTTGTTCTATCAGTCAGGGGCAGAGCAGATGGCAGTCCAACGTTCTTCTTAGCCTGACTCTGGGCTTTGGTGGCCAAAGCTGTTTTATGCCTGGGACTCAAAAAATCAAATCAAACCAAATTGATTAACCAAATCAAATCCAGGCAGTGCATTGAGGGAGGAGGAAGACAGACTACAGTGCCACCCACAGACCTGCTGTCAGTGAAGGGCACAGGAGGGCCATAGACACCCACTTGCAGTCACAACATGCCATGCAGTGCAGGTGGAGGTTGTCATTCAGGAGCCCACCAGCTTCGTGACCAGCCTGTAGAGGGAGTCAGTACAATGTGCAAGTATGTGGTAGACAGATGGGAGAGAAAGAGAAGTGGAGCAGAGAGATGAAGAGCGTTATGAAGAGAGATGGAACTGGAGACTCAAGGCTGGAGAGAAGTAGCTGGTTGACAGTGACCAGCCCGGCCACCTGGGGCCATGGTGTAATCCCAGCCCAAGCAGCCACTGAAGGCCATGTCTGAGTCTGCTCATACCATGTAGATGTCCGTGGCTCTTATTATCACTAGAGACATGGTGAAGTTCCTGGTCAGGGCCACTGCAGTGGAAGGCACAGATGTCCAAGAGCTATGCCAAGCTGGTCCCATCCCTCACTGGATGCGGTGCTTTGAAGAGGTGGCCCCATCTCTCATTGGCAGTAGTACTTGGGACAGCGGGCCCCAGTGCCTTGCCCAGGCAGCACAGCGGAGCTGGCCCTGGTGCCTGGGGTGTGAGTGAGCTGGCCCGAGGGCATGAAAGCAGGAGCGCTGACCCTGGCTCCTGCCAATGGCCCTATTGGATGGCCTAGCTGGAGCAGAGCTGAGCTCACCACCAGAGTTCACCCTGGTGGTGCGACTAAGGGAGAATCAGTGTGCTTACAGCCCAGCTCCCACTCAGGCACAAATCCAGGGCTCTGGGTTAGCCCACCCCAAAACCTATATCATTGGCGAATGCTTGGGATGTGTGAAAGGGCCAGTTTTGCTGATCCAAAGCCGCAGGATCTCCATGACGCAGGGCACCAACAGAATCATTGGGAGGGAGTCCCAGTGAGGATCCCATATTGATGGTGTCACAGAGGCCAGAGATCTCGAACCAGACCAATGACTCACTGCGACAAACATTTGCAAGGGAAGATGGAGAGTGGAGTATAGTGGGACACGCTGTGACACACTACACAGCGAGATGTTTTCTATGCTTCATTCTTTGTGTGTGTGTGTGTGTGTGTGTGTGTGTGTGTGTTCCTTTGGGGGAGAGGTGGCAAGGGTAAAGGGCGGATAAGAGGGAGCAGGGAGGTGAGCAGGACCGGGTGGATGATGTGGAACTCAC
>NW_022196906.1:100303448-100323742 GCF_008632895.1 Mastomys coucha
AAAACCAAAACTTTTTTTTAAAAAAAAATGTACAAATTTTCAGGTGCTCGAATAAACATTTGTCCAAATAGACATTTTACAAATGATCAGTATTCATAGAAGGATGCTCAGAATCCTTGGTCGCTAAGCAAATGCAAATCAAAACCCACAATGAAGCCATTCCAGACCAATGGGAGGGCAGTCATTTGAAAGAATGATATTTGTGGCTTTCTGTAATGGCCTCTGTCTGCTGCAAACAGAGGTATCTTTGATGACGATTGAGAGCAACATTTATAAGAAGTTTTAGAATGCGGCTAGCAGTTTTTCTGGTTAGTAAAGTGTAGTGGGTTTTCCTCTCAGAGCCAAGCATTAGTGGCCATTTAATAATGCTTAACAGTGCTCTTGACAGTGATTATGAGCCAACCTGCCAACCTGCCCAACTCTTTCACATGGCGGATGGTACTGTAAACTGCTAACCATTCAGTGACTTCAGTCAGAAAAGCCCTAACGCATGCAAAAGCGAGTGATAGATTCTTGCACTGGAATATTATGCGGTAATAAGTATTGATGTGTATGATGGTGCAAATGAGCACAGTGTACTGAGAGAGGGTACACTCAAGGGATGTATGGCTATGACTGTTTATGTGACATCGAATAGATAAATCCTATAGGGACAGGATAACTTTTGAAGGGCAACAGAGCCTGGAGGAGCGGTTAGGGGAGGTGGACACTAAAAATCTAGGGTATTATGTACTGTCATAAAAATATGTTAGAACTTGATGTAGGTGGTGGCAGCTTAGCAATGTGAATATTGCTTGGTGCTTTTCATTTTCCATGCTTGTGTGTGCGTGCACACACACATACACACACACACACACACACACACACACACACACACACACCTCCTGATCAGCTGGCTGTTTAAGGGGAGGTCTGTAGACAATGGGGTTAGACCACCTCAGGTGCTGATGAGGACTTCGCATCCAGGATATCAGAGTCACCAGCTAGAGCCAAAGGACTTCTGGGCAGGCAGAGAGAGAGAGAGCAACATAAAGTGGGAAGGCAGAGGAGGCCCCTCGAGGGCACACTTGTGCAGAGACAAAGCTGAATGAAGAGAGCTCTCAGGAGAGAGCCCTGGGCGGGTGGCGGGGGGGAGCAAAAAACAAGCTCCGAATTCTGAATGGGAACAAGGTTGGCATGCTCTGCTCCAGGTGCTTATCGGCTGGCAGTGTCCAAGAGGACCCTGGGAGAGTTTGAAGGATATGGCTGGACTGTGTAGGGTTATGGAGTAGGGTGAGGGAAGACTGTCAAACTTGTTCTAAGTAGATGGAGAGACCTTATGAGGATGAAGAGGAAAGAACAGCATTTTGAACAGCTAAGGGGAGCAGGCATATGGCGCTTCCTGATGACTCTTATCCCCAACTCTCCAGCCACACAGGCACTGTGTGGTCCAGGGCTCTCACGTCCTCTGCCCCTGGGAGTTCAGACACATGCTGCTGCTGTAACCAGAGCAAGCTTGTGTGGTGCTATGTGTCTGCAGTCGTCTCGAGGACTTGCTGATGGACAGACAAAGACCTGGTATCCTGTGTTAGAAGACCTGATCAGTTCTTTATTGGCAAGGATATGCAGTCTGATATACGACAAACCCATGATCCCAGAAAGATATCAAGCTGTAGACGTAGTTTGTGTCCTACAAGTTCATAGCTGCCCTGGAAAAAGCCACGGGTGTGGCACTTATGCCAGCGCCACGACGTCTGGATGACATGGGTGGCATAGCACAACCTGGAATAATACTGGCGGATTTTCAGCATCCGGACCCACGACTGAATAATGACGCAGGCCCTTGTTTCTTGTGCCATCAAGTACAGGATCATCAGTCGATTCTTTTCATGTCTTTTGGCCAATGTCTTCCTCCACCAGCATTGAATGATCCATGCACTGAGGGCGGCCCTCAGCAGTGAGCGTCTCACCAGGGTGCCTCGCCACCAGGCCTGTATCTTTCTGGCATTCGGTGCTTTTTTTGATAGGTGCTGTGGGGATGGCTGTAGTGGGGTGTAAGGTGAGGAATGGTTTTAATTTTCAGGGTGCGGTCATGGGTTACCTTTAATTGTGTGAACAAATCCCTCTTTATGCAGTGACAGAGAGAGATAGAGAGAGAGAGAGAGAGAAAGAGAGAGAGAGAGAGAGAGAGAGAGAGAGAGGAAGAGGAGAAGAATGAGAATATGAGCAGAGCATATTATATATATTTGCGTGAAAAAAGAATGAAGATACATTCCCAGAAGATGCCCTGATCCTATGTCACTATCCATGGCTTCCTCTCAAGTTCATGAATGCTGAGCAGGGCAGCAGGATGAGCCACGGAAGCAGGAAGGCACACTACCCCTGCTAGCCTTTGTGTTCCGTATCAGTTAGAGAGCAAGCATCACCACGGCCTCTGAGTCCCTATGTCTCCATTTATAGAATGCGGTACATTCACTCTTGTAAAGGTTTTTGAAGATTTATTATCTGTACAAGTGTTGTCCCTGCACGTATATTTGCACCATGTATGTGCCTAGTGTCCTCAGAGGTCAGAAAAAGGGCATTGACTCCCCTGGAAATTGAGTTTCAGACAGTTGTGAGCTGCCACAGGGTGGCTGGAAACTGAACCCAGGTCTTCTGGAAGAGCCGCCAGTGTTCTTTACCACTAAGCCATCTCTCCAGGCCCTTGTTTAGGTGTCTATGAACCTGGCTGGCCAATTTAGAGCAAGAACCTGGTAGTATAGAGGATCTTTTGGGGCAGAGAACCACATACTGAGACCAAGGCTTCCTAGCAGGAACATCCAGAAAATTGGCATTCTTTACTCTGCTCTTGCCTTCTTTCTTAGTCTGCCACCCACTACATGCTGTCCCCTGACCCCCTTTAGGTCCTAATATTAAATTTCTTTCCTCACACAACTTAGGGTCCCGACCTTATCTACTCTTCACTTCTCAAACCTTAAACCTTAGTTCACACACACATGCGTACATGCACATACCGACACCCTTACACAATCCTGGACTCCCCAGACACAGACTCCCCCACACCCTACTCCCGGGCTCCACATGGAGCTGTTCTTCACCCTTTGGGACTGCTTCTCCCCACGCCAGTCATGACGTCTCAGGCGGTTCGAGAAAAACAACTCCCATCACTCCAGCTTTTGAGAGGGAAGCTGTTCTGTTAGGTTTTGATGGTTGCACTGAGTGACGGCAACCCAACCTTTTGCTCATAGGAGTCTGTTTGGAGCACGCATCTCAGGACCATTCTATGCTGTGGGATGTGGAGAAGACCACAGTAAGTCTGGGTGACATAGGTCAGAGATGAGGCAGATCAGGGGTTACCTCTAGCTTTGAGGGTTGTGTGTAATCCACCTTTGCAGAGGATGAAGTGCTGGGCTTTTTTTCTTTCTTTTCCTCTTGCTGTTGTTTCCCTCTTTCCTTTATGTTATAGATTTTATCATTTGTGATAAAGCGAACATTCCCCTTCTATAACCAGAATTAGAGGAGAAATCTGTGAGCAGGTTATTCTTTGAACAATTACATACCCATTTTAGCACACGCCCAGTCTCCACAGCGGCCCAGTATCCCTTAGACACTGGACTTATCTCTGTCAACTGGAAGTCCACTTTCAATAGCCCACACCTTACACTATACAGACAGCCCATGTTTGGAGACAGATGGTTCAAATCTCCCAGATCTGCTATCCTTTAAACCCTCCCCATGGCTGGGGTTATGATGGAGTCATCATCTCAGGTCTATACTCCTCCAGGCTGGCAAGAAGAGTGAGGGAAGGGAGTCAGTGATGATGTCATAAGGCCATCTGTGAGGCAGGAATCAACAAAGCTTCTAAGAGTTGGGTGGGAGCCCATTCATGCATACGGAAATTTCCAAAGTTGGGCTATCAGATCAAAGCCCAAGCACCACTGGCTCATTTGAATAAAGATGGAAAATGTTAGTATTTTGATTCAGTGGAAATGATTAAAATTAGCAGCCTGACATATCAACGGGGATTTCCATCTATGGATCTCGGCTCGGTCACACAGCAGGTCTAGTAATGATCTTTTGGCAAAACATATAGCAAATGCTTTGCAGAAGGAAATTCATGAATGGCTCCTGGAAATATGTCTGTCCTAGAGAAATGAGGAAACATGGATGGCCGAGAATGGGGTGGAGCCAGGAAGTAAGAGCAGCTCTTCCACCCTGTTGTCAGAAATGTGTCCCTAAGTGCCGTACAAGATGTTTCCAATTATGCCAAGCATCTATTCACCCTGTAACTCAAAGTCCCACTCCTGGGCACAGGTGAAAAATGAAAATGTATCCTTACGGCGTGTATGCACAGACTGTTTGTAGTGTAGATCATACAGTGCCTGCCTAGCTGGCAGGAAGGCCTGGGTCAATGCCCAGCATTGTATAAACTGGATGTGGATATATGTACCTGCGATGCCGGCACTCAGGAGGCACAGACAGGATAAGAAGTTCAGGGCTATTCAGTCTCAGCAACACACCAAGTTTGAGGCTAGCTTGGGTATAGCAGACATTATCTTAAAATTACACACACACACACACACACAACAGCTGGCAAGATGTCTCAGTGCTCCTGGTGCTTGTCATACAAGTCCAAGGACCCAGGTTCAGTCCCCAGGTCCCATGACAAGGTGGAAGGAGAGAAATAAATAAAGTCTTCCTGTGACCTCCGCACTTGCACTACAGTATGCACCTCCCCCTCCAACCTACCGTGAGAAAAAAAGTGTGCGAGCAGATGTCCGCGACAGTTTTATTTTGATCAAACTGAAAGAGGAAACAACGCAACTGTCTACCAGTCTAGATGACTACACAATCACACTCACAGAATCAAACAATCTCTAGCAGTGACACCGAGCCGACATGCAGTAATACAGTGTGCTAAATGAACCCCAATGTGAAAGATTACCTGCCAAATGACTTCTTGTGTAGAAAACGATAAATCTGATCCACAGGCAGGAGAAATCAGGCCAAATCAGACCGCCGCCAGAGTAAAGATATAAAGGAAGTGCCAACAGCACACGGAAGCCCAGAGCAGCAGGCTGTATGTCTGTGTTAGTCAGGAGTTTGATGACTCATCAAGTGCTTCATGAAGCTGCAAAGAGAGCTTGCCTCTGCACTGTCATGGAAGAGTGCTAGCCAAACAAGCCAAATTAAAGGACAATATACGTGTGCTTATGTGCTTGTGCTATAAAATCACTATAAAGTGGGGAGAGCTGTGGCAGAGCAGGGTGGCCCAGGCTTTTAATCCGCACATTCAGGAGGTGGAGGCAGTGAGTTCAGGGCCAGCTCGGGCTTACACAGTGAGACCCTGTCTCAAAAACAATGGAGGACTCTTGACAACCTCCAAGGGTGGTACTAGTCTGGTAGAATTGGATACTTAGTCAACCCATGCATTAACTACTTTTATGTGTATGTGTATGCGATATGTGTGTGCTGTGGTCAGAGGACAGCTGGCAGGGGCCAGTTCTATCTTTCCATGTGGATCCCAGGGACTGGCTTTCATGTCACCAGGTTTGCTGGGGAGTGCCTTAATTCACTGAGTTTTCTTCCCATCTGGAAGGCCTTTTCCTTCTTCGTTCTTTCAATGATTTATTTATTCTTATTTTTTCTATGCAGTGTTGTGTCTGTGTGAAAGTGTTGGATCCCATGGAACTTGACTTATAGACAGTCGTGAGCTGCCGTGTGGGGACTGAGGTCCTCTGAAGAGGCCAGTGCTCTTAACCACCTGGCTATCTCTCCAGCCTCTGCTTTTCCGCTTTCCTTTCTCTCTCTCCTACCTTCCCCTCTTCTCTCTTTTTTTTTCCATTTTTTTTTTTTTTTGAGACAGGGTTTCTCTGTATATCCCTGGCTATCCTGGAACTCACTCTGTAGACCAGACTGGCCTCGAACTCAGAAATCCGCCTGTCTCTGCCTCCCAAGTGCTGGGATTAAAGGCGTGTACCACCACTTCCTGGCTCTATTTATTTATTTATTTATTTATTTATTTATTTATTTATTTTAAGGCAGGGTCAACTATGTAACTTTGGATGGCCTAGGGCTGGCTATGCCATGTGGATCAGGCTGAACTCAAAATCTCCACACTCCACCTTCCTCGCAAGTGCTGGCGGTAAAGGTGGGCCCGCCAGGCCCGGCAGCTGGGATTTGGGGAGCTTTTTCTTTACTGCTTCATGTTGGTTGTTATAGTTTGTTTTAGCTTGTTTTAAATTTGGTGTGTTATATGCACTTTGAAACCTGAACAGGGGCCACATTGTTGTTCAGGACCCACAAGTCACACATTGTTATCAAGTGTCCACACCTTACAAGGATAAGTCTCTGTTTCCTGAGCTTACTGTGTCTTGTTTTTCAGCCTGTGCTGAGCTTGTGACCCATGATGTATGCCCACACCTCAGCCTTGCTACTCCTGACTTGTCATGTATGATTGCCCTTTTGCCTTATGAAAATGTGTCTTCTCAGATACCTCAATGATGGATTCTTGCACTCACCTACCCCACAGGCCGCCTTGAACCCCAAGTCCTTATTCTCTGTCCAGATGCTAACAGCCGCTTATCTTGACAGCTGTTTTCTATCAACCCTACATGGCTGAGGTGCCTACGTATCAAACATATAAAAGCAGACTTGGCCTCCTGGTTCTCCTGCATCCCTCAGTCCCTTTCAGTTGTCATACCCTGCCCACTATCCTAGATCTTCCAGCCCAGGGGCTGGGCTTCCTTCTCTATATAATCCAATCATTTTGGCTACCCAATCTGTTTTGTTTACTCTCTTTTAGGCCTCCTGGCTGTTGCACCGGTTCCTTCCTTCCCTCTCCTTCCCCCTCTTCACATGCCTCAGGGTCATGTTCACTCTGGACTCTCCCAGATGTCCCTGCCTCTGACTATGCTCTCCTCATATCTACAATAAACTTTCTCCTCCAACATAACTAGGACCAGTCATGCGCCTTTCCTTTCTTCCTTCCTTCCTTCCTTTCTTTCTTTCTTTCTTTCTTTCTTTCTTTCTTTCTTTCTTTCTTTCTATTCAAGAAAGCTTGCCAAAGGAGCCTCAATCTAGAGGTTGAGAACCACTAGCCTATAATTTGTTAATTAGAGTTGTCTACCTGGCTAGTGAGCCTGAGGGATCCACCTGACTCCATTTCCCCAGTATTCCAAGTGCATGCCAGTCCACCCGGCTTTAAAAACAAAGTATTCGCTGGAGAGATGGCTCAGTGGTTCTTCAGAAGAGCACTGACTGCTCTTCTGAAGGTCCTGAGTTCAAATCCCACCAACCACATGGTGGCTCACAACCATCCGTAATGGGATCTGATGTGTAATAAATAAACAAATTTAAAAACAAAAAACAAAAAACAAAGTATTCTTTGACGATTGTATACAGTGTGCTTTGAACATGTTCATCCCCCAACTCCTCTCCTAACTCCTCTAAGATCCACCCCCACCTCCCTCCCCTCTCAACTTGGTGTTTTCTTTTATGTGTATGTGCTCAGCTTTTTAACGTGGGTGATAGGAATGGAACTCATGTCCTTGTTCACACAAGGCAGGCACTTTACCTACAGAGCTATCTCCCAAGCAGATAGCCTTCATGAAAGATCCTTGTTACCCTCCTGGTTTGAGGCCTGCCTCTCATAGCCACACCTCTCTGCCCATCTCCTGCTATTTGCCACGCCTCCAACCTGGTTCCAGTTACATTCGGAAGCTCCACCTCCACAGAGACAAAAGGAAGTCGCTGATTGGACTGACGTGCTGACGTACTTGGGGGTGTGGTTTTGCCTGACTTATTCTACCTGTTGGGAGAACAAAGGATTATTAAAGGTTCAAGATGGCTGAGTAAAGGCTCCTGTCTAATGTTTTAAGGTTCCTTCCTCGTGGGTAGGTATAACTTTGGCCACCCTATCTCCTCCTATCTCTTTTATCTCTTCCTATTTCTCTCTAACTCCATATTCCAGGTAACCTATTGTTTTTACCTTGCTGCTGGACAGCGACAGATCCTTTGTATGATTATTCTATAGCAGTACAAGTGGGGAAATACATAGCTGCTTCCTGTGTCGCTTTTCCCTGGGGCCTGTCACTGTTCTACAGCCCAGTGATAACTTGGAGGCTGTGCTGGAAACTTGCTGGGTCTTTGCACTTAAAACACGGTCCTTCATTTTCTCCTCACAATGGGTAACATTTGGGGTGCATTTACAATACTGTGCTTAAGAAGCCAGGAAGACCGCATGCTGGTCCTCACTCTCTGCTCTGCTGTTGTAACTGAGAATCTGACTTACTCCCCTGGAGGTAACTTGGCTTTATTTCTTCTTCACAATTCCAGCATCTCATAATATGTCGGACTCCATCTGTTTTCAGTCAGAGTGGCTCAGTTGGCTGGCTGGTTTATGCTGCTTTTCCTAAAGAATCTCTCACAGACCCTCTCATTGATGGCAGGAAATCTTCTCTGCAATACTTCCTTTCAGAGGAGTAGACATGTGACCAACACTGGAACCCTGAGTTCTCCCATTTCTGTGGAGTGAACTGTTGGGCATATATGGTCTCCTGGGCAGGGGCATTCCTGAGCCAAGTTGTCACTTGGCACCAGGCTTTTCCATACTTCCCAAAGCCAGACACATCTCCCTAGAAAGAGTGACTGTATTAGTTACCTTCTTATTGCTGTGAGGAAAAGCCATGGCCAAGGCCACTAATAAGATGAAATGGTCATGTAGGTGTATGGTTCCGGTTAAGGCCTAGATAACTGTTACCTGTCTAACCTTCCATTTTGTACTGTTACTAATATTATAAAGAAACTTTCTCATCTGTGTTTCTGCTGTTGCTGGGAAACTTTCTCATGTCCAAGTCGACTACATATTCTGTTATGTTCTGTGCCCATGGAAACCAATCATGATAGAAGTTAGTAGAACTGCTTTGTATAGTGACCCACACTAAGCTTGGACCTGAACCAACCACCCAGCAGCCCTTCCTGTACCTGTGTATAAGCTTGTATAGTATGTGCTTTTATAAGCTGCCCCTGGGATAGATCCCAACACAAGAGAGGCACCTGCACCAAGATAAGAAGCTATTTGGATTAAGACTTCCATTTTGAGTAAGGGTGGAGTAAAATTTAAGTTCCCAATTCCCTGGGAACTGATATCCTACTTGGGAAAGAGAGACATGTACGTGGGTAACTGACATCTTGGTTGGCAAGTTAAGACATGAATGTTAGACAAAGCAAGCCCCCCCCCCACAGTTGAACACCCCAACCAACAGGAGCAGGATAAGTGTTCAACAAAGACACATTCCTAAGGAAGCCTCCTATCCCTAAATCCTGATTGGTGCAATAACTTGGCACAGATATTTGTAGATCTCAGTCTCAAAAAGCCCTATGGGATCTTGACTTCTTCTTGATGTCACAGTCAGCTCTCGAGTCTTACTCATGACCCTGATGGGTCAGTCTTGGGTGTGGCATTCAACAAACCATCCTTGTTTGACTGAGATCCATGTCTGAGTGGTTTGTGCAGCAACTCCCAGATCCCAACACTTCCAGAGGGATCCATCACCATCACGGATAGAAGAGTGACAGCAGGAAGACATGTCTTCAGGAACATCTGAGAGTTCATGTCATCAACCTCGTGTAGGAAGCAGTGGAAGCCCACCCTCAGTGGTATACGCAAGCCACACCTCCTAAACCTCCCAAACAGTGCCACCAACTAGGGACCAAGCATACAAAGGTCTGAGCCTGTGGGCGGGTCGGGGGGAGGGGCACTTTCATCCAAACCACCACACTCCCTCCACTTTTCCCCGGGTCCCCATCATAATGCAAAATACATTGAGTCCAACTAAAAAGTCCCCATAATCCTTCACAGTCTCAACCCAGTTTAGAGACACAGAGTCAATGCAATCTCCTGATGGTAAGTTCCTGCAAAACCACAAAAAACTAACTGCATACTCTCAACATATAATGGCATAGAATATGCACTGCTATTCCAAAAGAATGGAGCAAGCGAGGGAATACCGGACCAAAGTGAATGAGAAAAAGAAATAAGAGGAAGACATGATTGCTTCTAAGGGGTTGAGGTTTTTTTTATTATAGATATGAAGAAGACTACAGCTAGAGGCAAAGGTAGAGACATATTGTTGTGGAAATATTAAAAAAGAACCACCAAGTTCCCACGCTACCGCCAGCAACTCTTTGCCCCGGCAGGGTCCCTCCGGCTCTGTCTCTAGCTAGTCCCTGCAGCAACCAATGGCTGTGTTCCCAGCCCTCGTTTGCTTGACTCTGGAGCTGTTAGTTCCTTCTCAGCCATAAACCACATTCTAGTAACCAAGTAAGCCAAAACTCTTGACGCTTATAATTAACAAGTCAGATTTATAGATCAATAAATCCTCAGTTCACAAGGTGCCAATACAATAATTTCAGAACCAATTGATAATGATAAAAGCTGCCCACCTAGATTAGACAAATTATTCTAACCTTTATGATATCATAACTACCTGTGGCTATTTAAAGCCATGCTAGTTCACGTTCTTCTTCCTGTCTGTCCACCTCCATCCTGGCTTTTTTCTTCTCTCCCGAGACACTCTCTGTCACTGCAATTCTTAGCTCTGCCCCGCTTTTCCCTGTCCAATCACGGGCCTCTCGCTACACTAATATTTTAATGTGATTGGACAGGGAAAATCCTGTCACAACATATGGAAGATTAGAGTGGACAGGGCCAGCAAAACGAGCTGGACCCTGTGAGGAGACAGGGGATAGGGCTTGGGCGGGGGTTTGGGGGGAGAGCCCGAAGCCCAAGAATGGTACCTAAGAGGCCAAGAGGTAAAAAAGGCAGGTGTGGTCAAATTAGCTGGATTATATGAGGAAGGGCAGCCCAACCCCTGGGCTGTAGAGCTAGTTCAACATAAGGAATGAGTTATACTAGCCAAGATGGCCCTGGAACATGTAGGGACTGAGGAATGCTGGGAGAACCTAGTGACTAGAGTCCACTTTGATAAGTTAGTAGACACTAACTCTGATTAGTCATTAGTCTTGTGTTTGAGACTAACATAAAAGCAAGACCAAACCCTAACAGGGCAAAGGCCAAGTTTTAGTTCTGTGTCTGTTATCAGTGGGCTTAGATAGCCCCATACTTCTAACTTTGGCGTGTGCAACGTACCTTTCTTTGTTCTGACTCTTGGCCTGGTTCTCCTTTGTCCAGCTCTCTTTGGCAGCTACCTCATGTCTGTGGCATGTCCAGTGTCTTGGGGTCTCTAATGCAATGCAGGCTTCGCCTCCACAGCCTCATATAGTGACCCCTCAGGCCCTCTTTCCCTCTCAGGGCCCTCATGAAGAGACTACCCTATCACACATTGCCTGTCCGTGGTTGTGCTCTGAAATTGCATTAAATTCAATGACCCCTTTATCCTTGACTCCTTGTCACATGGGCAACATTGCCAAGTTTGGCAGCCAACCTGGGATGGGGCTTGGGCCCTTGAATCACATTTGCAGTAACTTTTGTTTGTTGTTTCTTTCTAGGAGCAGAAAATTCCTTAGGTCTTTTCAGGAGTTGGCAGCTTAGCTAGAGGGGGTCTTGCTCTGAGATACTCTTTATTGTAATACAAATCAGGTTTCTGCTTAATCTCATCTCTTTGAGCACAAAACTTGGCTACAACATTAAGTTTTACTTGTGCTCTTTCTTTTCTTCAAAAGATGCATTCTGTATTTTTTTCTTCACTTGCTCTTTTTCATTGTAGACCCATCTAAGCATGGATAGCAATAACTACATGACAGAGTCAATATTATGTGGTCTTGAAATCTTCAGAAAAGAAATCAGGCAAGTCCCTAGAACTGGAACAGAAATCAGTCAGTTATCACAGGAACAGCTTTTTGCTAATATCATTCCTTCCAAAACTTCTTGAGCTGGGCCTCCACTGTCCACATTGCTCTCAGCACTGTTTTCTAAGCTTCTACTAGGATGTCCCATGAGCCTCTGTGTAGAGCAAGTTCAAACAAGTTTCAAAGTCTTCCATCTTCCTCAAAACACAGCATGGTTGGGTCTCTTGCAGCAACATCCCACTCCTGGTACCAATTTCTGTCTTAGCTCAGGTTTCTTTTACTACGACCAAAAGCAACTTAGAGTGGAAAAGGTTCATTTCATCTTATACATCTCAAATCACACATTACCACCGAGTAAAGTCAGAGTAAGAACCTGGAGGGGGAAACTAAAGCAGAAGCCATGGAGGATTGCTGCTTAGTTGCTTATTTTCTATGACTTACTCATCTTTCTTTCATATACAACCCAGAGCCACTGCACAGGGTGGACTGGGTCCCACTATATCAATCATCAATAAAGACAATATTTCACAGACTTGCCCACAGGCCAATCTTATGAAGGCATTATTTCAGCTGAGATTCCCTCTTCACAGATATGTCTAAGATTGTGTCAACAGAATATCAACAGCACTTAAAATTTTCCTTTTCATGTGTGGGAAAAAATAATGAAGCAGATTTTACTCAGTTCTGAGAATTTTCTTCTACAGAAGACAAATATGGCAGGATTTATGTTGAGTAGGAGTTCCTAAGGAAAGAACTGATAGATAGCCAAATTGTATGCTAAGGAGTTTCTGAACAGCTTTAAAGCCTGAGGAGCTGTTCACAAAAGACACCCATGATAGAACAATACAGGCGAAGCTGAACAAGCCTGCCCCAGAGTTGGGCAATTATGCCTCTAGACTAAGGAGAGTACATTTCTTTCCAGCAGAAAACTATTCTAGGTGGAGCTGGTTTGCCCAGTTGGGAACTCCTCCAACAGGCAGGTATGGTGAATGGGAGGCAACATCTACAACTACGTCCCCAGACCACTCTTACCGAGGGAGCTCACAGGTGCAGTAGGTGAGAGAAAAATCCATGTTCTCCTTTGGTCTTGGGTGAAAGATCTGAACAAATTAAGTTACGCTCACTAAGTCTACTAGGTGTGGAGAAATGCAGGGAGACTCAGTAGACAATGTAAGTGTTACAGATCGGAGGGGAAAGGTTTCCTCAATGCAAGTGTTGTAGCAACGAGGGTAAAGGTTTTCTGTGGTATGTGTTTCGGGGACCAGCTGTGGTTCCACATCCTCCATTTCCTCTCTAAGGGTGTCTAGGTGCTGCTGCACACCAAGGTGGATTCTGGTCCAGCTGAGCCTGGGAGCCTGGGGGAGGGGAGGCCTTCTCCGAGGATTTCAGGGTTACATCTCTTTAAGAAGATAATCAATGAAAAGGCTCTCTTAGATGATCTTCAGTAAAACAGCTGGTGTGCACACACTATTTGGAGCGAACAGAGGCTATATGTGAACCTTGGAGAGTGGGAGGAGTTTTCAGGGTAAACGTAAAATCATTGGTTGGAGCTTAATGTACTATGAATACCTCATTTGTATGAAGAGGCATTCTAGGAGTCCCAGGTACTTTCTGGACAGGTTCTTATTGGGGAAGGAGGAAGTTGAACTTGTAGGTTTGCCAAAAGCTATGATACCTTCCTCAGGTGGGTGTCCGGCTCCCTAGACAAAGTCAGAGAATGAGAAGCCCTGCTAGAAAAAGGGAAGTCCTCCATTTTGAGCCAAGCTCAGAGGAGCTATCCAGACATGGTAGACTTTGGCCTTAAGTAGCAGGATTTCCCAACAAGTTTCCCCGGTGGAAGTATGGCCGCTCTGAAGGGAAAGGTATCATGGCAGTCGGGAGCCAATTCATAACACCAGGTTACACCATACGACAAACTGACACAAGAGGGTTATTAGGAAAGACACGAGGGTGGTTGCCTGTGCTTGGGAAGAAGCAGCGGGAACTGAGCAGGAGGCAGGATTACGTAGGGTTTCTTGTGGGCTGAGTTTTCCAGGGATAGGTGGGATTTCAAGCCCAGGGATAGGTGGGATTTCAAGCCCAGGGATAGGTGGGATTTCAAGCCCAGGGATTGGTGGGATTTCAAGCCCAGGGATTGGTGGGATTTCAAGCCCAGGGATTAGTGGGATTTTGAGTTCAGGGATTGGTAGATTTTTCCAACACTGAAGTGGGTTTAGACTTTTTAACTACACAGAAGAGCTCCAGTGAGACTATAATGCCTCAGTGAGAAAGGTCAAGGGTGACAAAAAAACCAATGAAGTTAGCACCTCCTACTTATGCTTCCTATCCAAACTTTGATCTGTAGAGGAAGCAACTGATCTGAACAGATGGAACCTCCCATACTGTTTTAGATGCTGTTTATGTTCTTCTACTTTTGTATCTTCTTCCGTGTGATCTTCCGGGGTCATCTGACATGTGCTCAGAACAGAAGACAAAGCACTTTGATGGAGCGTCCCCCAGATTTTCTTTGTATTCCCACTATCTGTTATGGAATGGTTCAGCATGTTGCTTTGTCTCGCCTACCCTCTGGAAAGGTTTTGTTATATAGTTAATAATGATAACCCCTAAGTGTTTTGCAGGTTTGGAAAGCCGTTGGAGAGGCAACCAGGTACAATGGTGCTTTCACATATCTTGCAACTAGAGCTGGGTTCATTAAAAGGAAATAGAAAAATTCCAAAAGCTCGTGAGGTTATGGAATGAAAACTCAATCTTAGGAGCTTTCCCAATCCATGTCTCCCTATGAGTTGTTGGTAGAGAAGCCCCTGAGGGCCCACAAACCATAAAGGCTATTGCTACTGCAGTTGGTTGTATACCAGAAATAGATGGTAAGAACCTATTGCCGAAGACACCACATGCTTTGATTCCAGGCATGGAGAAATTAAGTTGAGAGAGACTGAGCTGGAAACTCCCACCCTGCTGGCTGGCTTTCATAGAGCCAGAAGGGGCCATTCAAACTGTGGGTAGAGATTTGTCATCAGCATTCCTGCTTGTCTCTGGATCCTGAATGCTAAAATACTGATATGCTAGGCCTGCTTGCTCAATAGTGGTTCAGCTATCATGGGTAAGACCAGCAGCCTTCCCAGTGGATTTAAGGCCCACTCCATGAGAGGGAATTCAAGCCTAGTACTGAAAGCTAGAACAAAAACCTATGGCTAGAGAGGTCATAGGTTCAAAGGCAGAAGCAACTTCTGTGATTTTCTACATGGATGATGTACCTGTCAAGCTGTCTTCTAAATGTGTATTTACTCCCATATAGTATAGTGTTGCCAGCCTCAGCTCACAACCCACGATGAAGATCCTGAGAACAAGTGACTGTTACTGTGGCATCGTGGTCCATTTCTTAGTCAATCTATAGCTATCCCCTTCAAAGCTCCTAGATCACTGCAGAAGATAGGTGGAAAAAAATATAAGAGCCAGAGGAAAGGGTGGAAACTATTATATAACAGTTTCTACCAAGAAGTGAAACATTCTATACTATAGCAAACTCCATAAACAGGAAGGGGAACAACTCTAGTTTCAGGAAGTCCCTGAAACTGACCAGATTCTCTAGGTTCCTCCTTGACAGAGTAAACAATAAAAGCTGAGACTTGGTCTCAAAGGAAATGAAGCTGAGCTGCAAAGACTCTTAAGACCAGAACAACTGCTGGGAAGAAGCAGAAACCAACCTAGAAAAATTATTTCAGGCAAACAGACACCAAAAGTGAGCAGGAGTCGTTATATCAAACAAACAACTATAAAAAGACAAAGAAGGAAGCCATGTGATTATAACAGGATAAAGTAAGCAAAAGGAAATAATTGTAATTTACAAAGCAAGATACCAATAGGCCTAAAGAGAGAGAACTCCAATACAATCAAGGTTGAAGAGTTCCACACAAGTCTGAAGACTGTAAGACCTACGGGGCACAAACACAGCAGCTGATTCCTAGTCTGTCGCATACAAGTGCAAGATGCGCCTACAACGTGTTCTGCGGTCAACAATGAAGATGTGTCAAAAGAATCTAGACATCAGGCTGAAGGAGCTTTTGCAAGACACACCTGGAGATATTTAGAGTACTATGATCTAAAGATATGAATGACTCACCACATAAACCATGATGTAGGAAATCAGTGACTCATACTATATAATTAAAGCTTGATGAGATGAAGGTAGTTTAATGAATTTCAAGTTTGTCTTCATATACACATATATAACCAAGGAGAGAAGAATCAAGTGAAATCGGGGGGTGGGGGGGAGATACCAACTTTATCAGGTGATCAGCTAGAGCTTGTGAGGAAAGTCACCAACTGAGATCACATGTCCCCAGGGGAGCCGGGAGAGGGCGGTGGCACCTCTAGGTATGCATTTATCTAAGGGGATTCCACAGCAAAATCTTCAGACATACAACAAGTGTGACTATTTAATGTCGACATCCGTGGGAGGCTGTTAAAGCTATGCCGAGAAGGGAATTTTAGAATACCTTTAAATCAATATTCTCAGCTCTCATACCAAGAGGTGGGGGAAGAAGGGCAGAATAAGTGGCGTGGGCAAAATGGTGCAGATGAGAACAGAAATCCATAAAATTATATATCAATAAAGGATAGAACTGGTGAAGAAACAAAGGCCAACGAAGCTGACACACACCTTAAGGGGGGAAAAGGACATATAGTGACTGTTTCTACTAACCCTATAAATACTAAAAATATAACACAGGATTAATAAAACCAACTTTAATTACACAAGTGTGTCAACTTAGACTAAATGAACAAATATCTCAAAATACAACATATTTTAATTTGTCCCGTTTGAAATAGATAAATGACTAGTCCTAAAGTATGACATAGATTAAAGCTACAAGTAAAATATCTGCCCCCAATTTTAACAGATCCTTAAGTAATTAAAACCATTTTTTTACAATCTCTTCTAGGAAACAGAAGGATAGAGAACTCTTCCTAAGTTTTCAATGAAACAATTACTGTCCTTATACTAGGACAAAAAAACAAAGAACAAAGACTGAAAAGAGACCTATGTCTTCATGACGTATATGCAAAAGTCCTTAAAATATTAAATATAACCCAACAGACAAAAATAATTACATAATGTGACCAAGCATATTTTATTCCACTTAGGTTCAACATCCAAAAGCTGACTGTTAACAATCTACTATATTAACAGGTAAAGGAAGGTATTTTATTAATTGATTTATAGAAACACGTGAGGCACTGGGAAGGGGCATAGCTAGTAAAACCTGCCGTGCACGTAGGAGGACCTGAGTTTGGATCCCCGGCAATGACACGTCTGTAATCCCAGAACCAAGGAGGAAGACGCAGGTGGGTCCCTGGAGCTCACTGCGTCAGCCTAGAGTCACTGAGCAAGTGAGAGAGCTGAGATTTAAGAGACAGTGCAAGTTCCAGTCTCGAAAAATAAGGTGGATAGTAGCTAAGGAAGATACCCAACATAGAATAGGTCTCTGCTTTTACATATATACATTCACACACACACACACACACACACACACACACACAAGCATTTGACATAACCCAGTAGCCTTCCACATATCTACTGTTCTCAGTCTTGTTCCACAGGGGGCTATAGGTTATAGGCAGTTTAATAAGGCAAGAAAAGTAAATTAAAGACCACACTTTCCATAAGGTGAGGAGGAAAACCATCTCTGCATATGACGTCATTTCAATTGCAGAAGACCCCCACGTGATGTACGGAAATAAAACAAAATCTTCTAGAATTCGCCAAAGTCAAGGACGCAAGACAAACAAAAAGTCAGTTTTATTTTTACATCGAGTGAGCAAATGGTTCCCCCCAAATTTTAATGCCACTTACAACTTTAGTGCCGTGAAAAACACACACAGAACTTGTATGGTTAAAAAGTACAAAACACAGATGGAGAGAAATTGGAGAAGATCTAAATAAGGAGAGACAAGGCACGCCAGTTGGAAGGCGCAACAGAGTAAAAATGTTAATTTGCCTGCATTTAAAAACTGTCTATCCACAGGTGCCTGCTGAATCTTCTTTTGGGACCATCCCAGCAGGAGGGCTGGAGGACTGTGCCACAACCTGGGTAGGGTAGGAGTCTAATCATCCTGCTCTGCCTTGGATGGTGCCATGGTGGGCTACAGGGCGTTGGATGGGACTATCGGCTTGAGTAACTAACAGTTTTATCTTGGTCTGTATTTTTCTGCTGTTTTGGGGAAGGAGTAACTTTTTCCTTGACTATTTGTGTGGCTTCTTCAGCTCCAAGTCTCAGTTGAGAGCAAGGCAAGGAAGTTGACCCTCCTCCTTGTTACTCCATAGATTGCTACAAGTTACAGCCAGCGCAGTAAGGCAAGAAAAATAAATAAAGGGTGCCCTGGCCAAAGGAATGCCAGGGAATTCTCCCGGGGTGCGGTTTTGGGGGTTCTGAGGTCCCTAGACATTTTATTCAGTTAACCTTTCGAGGGTGTGTGTGTGTGTGTGTGTGTGTGTGTGTGCAGTGTCCAGGGTTTTAATTAGACACTGGTTTCTTAAGAACTAGAAACAAGAAGTTGGACATCTAATTAGATTAGGGTATGCCCACTTGCCTCCTCTCTGGAGAACTGGCCTCCATCACTGCTTTGTTATCATCTAAGGGCTGCAGAGCTGTTGAAAAGCTAAGCTGAAGGCAGAGAGAGTGAGTTCTGAAGAGCGCATGCAATCAGAGAAGTCCGTGCAAGAAGAACCCAGTGCAAGAAGAGAACTCTCCGTCTCAGCTCAGATCCAGTCCTCACGACTAGAGACAAACGCTGTCTCTCCCCTGGCACAGGCCTGGGATTTCTTTAAGTGTATATGCCAGGTAAATGTTAAGGCATCGGTGTCCTCCTGCCTTTCTTCCTGACACATGCTGTGTGATGCCAATGGCAGGTGCCACCTACCTGGGAAACAGTTTCGCCAGGTGGAGCCTCTCCTTCTGCCCCCATCCGCTGCAAACCCAAGTTAGCAGATGTTTGCAAAGGTTATAGGCCCCCTCTGCCCCCCGACTTAGACTCTAATTTCATTTCCAATTTGTATTTGGATCATTTGTAGAGCAGAAAGAATGAGTCACTTGGGCTCACTGAGAACTTGGCTTGGCCCTTCAGAGCCAATTTTAAACACCCCTCCTCCAACCCCAGTGAACGAGGCTGAATCAGGAAGATCATGAGTTTGAGACCAGCTTGGATGCACAATCAAAGCCTATTAAGAACCACAAACCAAGGTCTTGAGAGATGGCTGAATGCTTAAGAGTGTGTACTGCTCTTGTAGAAGACCTAAGTTGAGTTCCCAGCACCCACATCAGGATACATTGCTACTAACTCCACCTTTGGCATCTGCTGACTTCCATGGTGTGTGTATGTGTGTGTGTGTGTGTGTGTGTGTGTGTGTGTGTGTGGTAGGGTATGTGTGTGATGGGATATGTGTGGTGTGTATGTGTATTCATGTGCGTGTGTGGTGTGTGTGTATTTGTGTGTGTGTGATGTGTGTGGCATGTGTAGTATGTGTGTGGTATGCATGTGTTTGTGTGTGTGAGTGTGTGTGTTTGGTGTGTGTGTGGTGTGTGTGCATGTATGTTTGTGTGTGTTTGTGTCAGTGTGTATGTGTGAGGTGTGTGGAGTGCATGTGTGTGTATGTGAGTCTGTGTGTGTGTGTGGTATATGTGGTGTGGTGTGTATGTGTGGTGTGTTGAGTATGTGTGTGGGGTGTGTGTACATACATAGATAATAAGAATAGAGTTATGACGAGTGAGTGCTGGAGGGCTGGCTCAGTAGTTAAGAACACTTGCTCTTCTAGAGGACTGGAGTCCAGTCACTAGCTCCTACATCAGCTGGCTCACAACTACCTGTAACTCCAACTTCAGGGGCTCTGATACCCTCTTCTGGTCTCCTCAGGTATTCACATGCACAAACCTATACATTCGTGGAGATACACATACCCACACATTAATAAATCCAAACACAAAGGTCTTGGGCTAAATCTTTGCGGTGTGGTGTCAGGCATCAGGGTGAACCTTGAGCCTGAAAACATGCTGGCCTGGAGACCACCCCAGCCTCACACACACACAAGAGGCTTGGGGTTCGAGGAAGCTCCTCCTCCCCCTCCTGCACACACACACACACTCACACTCAAGCTGGTTCATCCTTTCTCCAGGGTCCAACTACTTAAAAACTCTGGGGAAAGACAGACCCTGGACTTTTAGAGTGTTCATAGACACCTGAGGGAGCCGGGTGAAAATGAAGGACCCCAGGCTTAGATAACAAAGCAGCGACCCCTGAGGCAGCTGTGGAGTGAGTAGGCCACAGTGAGAGGCCCAGCAAAGCTGAGGTCGAGGTTGGCCCAGCAGAGGGTGGCAGTCTGAGGAGGGACCAGCATAGCTCCTTCTGAGGACAGTAGGATCTGAAGGCTATGAGGCATGGCCTCCAGTCATACCCTGCTTGTGTATCCACCCCAGCTGCCTCTCTGCACCCCCAAGCCATGCCTGCTT
>NW_022196906.1:100324114-100348231 GCF_008632895.1 Mastomys coucha
CAGCCAGACTCTCTGGAGCTGGACTCTGAATGGAGATGTTTAGGCATGAGCTGCAGGAGAGCAAAGCCCAAGGTCTTCATTCTCCTGGGAGAAAGAGACTTCAACAGGCTCCTTCCTATGGCTCTTTTAGCATCCCACCCCACCTGACTCCTAGGATCTGTTTCAGACACGAGCCTTGCCTGGTTTACCATTGGCTTAGCGTGGCCTCGGCTTGGTCAATTTTGATGATGAGCTGGATTTTCTCACAGCCTGGCCTCTGTGCCAACAGTGTCTCTGTTTCAAGTGCATCTGGCTTGCTGTCACTGCAGACTGAGCAGATGTGATGGGGAGAGAGGAGGGGCTGATAACGTTGTCTGGGGCGATAACCGCCTCTAAGGCTGTGTTTGACAGCTCAAAAATAGGCCTGTGGTAGGCTAAAAATTCGGCCCTCAGAAATATATCCCTGTCAACCCCCTGAAATCTGTGAATGTGTTTAACTTCTGGCTCTTGTGAGGAAAAGGAGTTTATCCTGGATTGTCTGGGTGTGACCTAAATATAGTCACGTATTTTCTTCTCTGAAGGAGGCAGAGGGAGGACGGTGGAGAAGGCTTAGTGGGAAAGAGGCCTGCGGCTCAAGCGTAAAGAAAGGCCTGAGTCCAAATCCCTAGAATTCAAATTAAAAGCCAGATGTGGTCGTGTATACCTGCAGCTCTGTGCTGTGGAGAGTGGAAACAGGAGGGTCGCTGGCTTGACGGCTGCCAGCCTAACTCCAGGTTCAGTGAGAGATGCGTGACTTGGGGGGATAAGACAAACTGTTGATGATACAGGACACTCAAATCCTAATAACCTCCTCCGGCCTCTCTGCATGTGTGGGTGTGTACACCCACATAGACATGTGCACACATATCATGCACACACTCACAAACGCTCACACACACTCATATACACTCATATACACACACTCTCTCACACACACACATAATAGGAAGCTGAAGGAATCTTGAGAGAGAGAGAAGAGAAGGCAAAATGAAGATAGAAACCGAATTGGAGGGTGTGGTCTCCAGCCAAGAAATGCTCGTGACCCCCAGAAGCTAGACAAGGCACGCAAGCTTCTCCCCTAGAGTTTTAGGGCTATCAATCTCTGCAGACCCCTTTAACTTCAGACTCCAGTCTGTACAACTATAACAATGTATTTCTTTGCTTTTAGCCACCAAGTGCATGGTGATCTGTCACACCAGTCACATAAATCAACACATCCCTTACCCTGTATTTTTGTGGGGCTGTCTGGACAGAAGTGTGCTCATCAGAGGCGATAAGCAACTCAAAATGGAGATGTCCCATTGCCAACAACTGGTATGATGTTCTGACACGAATGGGGTGTCTAGCCATTAGTAACACAAAGCAATACAAGAATATTTTTATATTGGGCAAATGTCTACCCATGAGACATCCAACCATCTGTGAGGTGTGCCCATAAGTAGGAACATCCAGCCATGGTGACATATTACCGTTTGTCTCCCTTTGTGGGTGGGATGTTCAGTAATAGAAGGTCTAGCTACTGGGATGATGCTCAGCCGTGATCAGGACTGCCTAGCTTCTTCCATAAAGAGAGAGGCAAGCCAATATACGCAGAAGAGGCCAATAGGACAGAGAGGCTCAACTTACTTCACTCTTCTCCTTGGCTACTAACTCCCTGTCAGATGGGTGGATATGGTTACAACCCCCATACCACGGTAAACTCCTTTAACTTGCTTCTGGATGGCTGAGATGCCTAGCATGAGAAAGAAGAGAAAGGCACATATGACATCAAGAGGGACTGTAGCCCAGTTGAAGGTCACAGTTGTATCTTCTTCAGGAAGAGACTTTATGGAAAGGGGTGTAACAGTTGTACATCTCCTCCCTGTCAAGATTACACACGAGCCTGTGATCCAGCACTCATGAGGCAGAGGCAAGGAGAAGGAGAATTGGAGCCTAGCCTGGGCTACTTGGTGAATTCAAGGCTACATATATAACATGTACATACATATAAAAATAAGTTAGAGATCTAAGTATAAAAATGTGCCCCTAATCCTATCACTCCTGTGTGGTCCATCTAGACTCCTGTCCTTGTATCCGCTCTAAAGAAAATAGGAAAAGCTAATAAGACCGCATATCCCTTGAGGGGCCGCTGCTCCTACCTGATCATGTACACGTCACTTCTTGGTCCTGACCTTCATCTTTCAGTCTAGAGTTTTCCATCTCCTTTATCTATCTTCTCATAGATAAACCTAGATCTTCAAGATTTCATACACAGAGGAGGTTTTAATTTTCACAACAGCATCCATCCCCAAGCCTCTGTCCTCCCTACAGTACAAGCTGATGCAAGAAACTCGGGAGCCTGCGTACTTGTGCCCCTCGCTCCAGCCTGGGTACCTCAACTTTTCAGAGGGACAGAGATATTGCAAAATTATCAGTGACAACCAGGTACAGGTGATGGGTGGAGCTGCATCAGGAGTTCCTGACTGTCAGGTTCTCCTAGATGTCCCCCACACCACCCACTGTATTCCCGAGTGTTCTCTAGAGCAGCAGAATCAACAGCACAAAAGTCTACTTAAAGGGAAATCAGTAGATCGGTTTACATGGTACAGTCAGAGGAGCCTGACAATGGCTGTCTCACACCAGAGAGGCTGAGAATCCTTGGTGCACGAGACTGGCTACTTCAGCTGTGCTGATCCAGTACCGGAGACCTGGAAGTTTCCTAGAGAGCTGCTGGAGACTTGGGAATTTTAGATCCACAAGAAGCAAACAAAAATGCAGGAACTCATGGTTTTGGTTGGCCAGTATTTCGCCAGCCCCTACTGTAAAACATCCCTCTTCTGTATAACATTTAAACTCTTTTTGTTATCATAGTTTATTCTGTTGGAATTTGCAAGACATACTTTTATCCTATCCCTGTCTTCTATATGTTTACTGTTTCATGTGTATGGGTGTTTTTCCTGCACGCGTGTCTGTACTCCACATCTGTGCCCAGTGCCCACCGAGGTCAGAGGGGGCCACCATATTCCCTAAGACTGGAGTTAAAGATGGTTGTGAGCAGCCATATGGATGCTGGGAATCAAACAAAGGTCATTGGGAAGAGAAGCCAATGCTCTTAACTGCAAGCTTACCTCATTTTACTTTGACCTTTTAAAATATTATACAATATCATACAAATCTGTTCGATGTATTGGACTCAATCTACCTGCCTGCTTTTTTTTTTTTAAGATTTATTTATTATTATACATAAGTACACTGTAGCTGTCTTCAGACACACCAGAAGAGGGCATCTGATCTCATTACAGATGGTTGTTAGCCACCATGTGGTTGCTGGGATTTGAACTTAGGATCTCTGGAAGAACAGTCAGTGCTCTTAACCACTGAGCCATCTCTCCAGCCCTGCCTGCCTGCTTTTGAATCATTAAATTTTACCTATTTTGTATATGCTAATTGTTAATCTCTTTGGGACTATTACTGCCTTCAGTCTTAGAATTAGATCTGGTCCAGCAGCAGCAGCCTGCATTGGCAGTCAAAGCTCATTCAGACTTTAATACACTACAGACTTTAATAAACACTGGGTTTCCTCAGCCTGATAGAAAATACTAGGGCAAGTTTGCATGACATCTCCTCAGAGGCCCAGCGATTCCTCACACATTGCAGACTCATGTCTCTCTTCTTTCCTGGAGTACAAATTGCTGCTGGAGACGTGATCAAGGTGTGCACAGTTCGGCTTCAAGGTGTGCACAGTTCGGCTTCTCGCTGGCCTTTTAGGTCCTAGGCAACAGGCTTGTGGTCAGCATTACAACCATAACTCTGCTGGTTTAGGGGATCCATGGTGATCAGGAAGAGTAATTGGTCCGTGATGCCCAGTTCTCTGAGCACAGACACACAACAGGAGAAAGCCAAGGTCAAAGACTGAGTGACCCAATCGGTGAAGACACTGTGGGACCCTTGAGACTCTGATCATTGATGTGGTTCTCAGCTTGGACAACAGAGGGCCTCAGTGACTGTTCACATGCTGTGGGAGACATGGGATGCTTCGTTGCTGGGGAGCCAGTTCTAGACTACAGCTAAGAGGTATAGAACCTGCTGCTGTATCCTGATGGAGTGGGTCAGAAAGCCCCAGGCCACCTTTAAGACCTGAGAGGAGATGGGAAAATTGTCCTGACAGCCTTCTAGCCTCTCCTGGGCCAAAAAGATGGCAGGGATTCTATCAATACAGATATGAGCTTCCGCGTGTGTAGTCAAGTGCAGCATTGCCACAGCAAAGCCATTTTTCAGCAGCTCCATCCCTGATTCATATATCTGGTTGAGACTTCTCAGGACCTGAGGCTGCTCCATCACAGACTCCAATTAGTTGTACAGCCTGGGCATGAGAGGTCTATCTTATGTTTGGGGTAACATTGAGAGTGACAGTTACCATGACTCCTGCCAGAGTATCTACAAACAAGCCAATAAATATAGCAGCCATCCAGATATGGTCCGATATATTGGTTTCAGTACCCCCAACACACGCACCTCAACTAGACACTGGAAAGACCAGGGCAACACCATCAATGTACCTTGCACAAGAAAGATTAAGACAGTGAGCAATCTGAGAACCATACAGAGGGGTCTAACCAAACCATAACAGGACCAGGCTAAACAGAATCACACCAATGTCTCCAAAGTTGATCTCGTTTTGTTCTCTTGGATATGCACTGTTTCTTGCTGGCTTTGAGAGCTTTCAGATTGAAATATTTCATTGGTCAATGAGGGATGGCTTCCGTATGACTAAGGTAGCTATGGTGTTCCTCACACAGGCTGGACATGGGTAGACGTGGTCATCTCCCAGTTGTCCGCTCAATGCTCTCCCTTTCCCTTCTTCACCCCTCACTGAAGCTTCCTTCACTACATGGATAAAACTGAGGTCTCCTCTCTATCCTAGCATCCTCCCCTCTCCCCTCTCTGCTCGGTTCATCTCTGCACCCAGCACTGTCTGTAGCAGTTAGACATCTGCCCATGTTGTCACTGCTGTGACCCCAGCCCCTACAGTGGTGTCCGGAACATAGTGAGTGCTCACTAAATAAGTCTTGCGTGAGTACACTTGTCTGAGCCAGTTAAATAAATCAACCTTCATGCTCTTAGCACAGGTCACCCTGCCACAGATCATAGACACATGTCTGTCCTTGGTCAGAGAGCGTAGTCATGGTTTCCAAGCAATGCTGAGCTCAGAACTTCCGGAGGGTTGTTCATTTTTCAGAAAGTGTTGAAACCCCGTTGTAGGCAAATGTCACAGGCAAATAGGACTGGCAAAGCCCTACCGCAACATGGACTGAGGTTACCTTCCTGTGAGTGACAGTCTAATATATATGCCTCCCTGTGTTCTGGTTCCATTTCTGTTGTAGTGTGAAGTATTCTGTCCAAAAGCAACTTAGGGAAGAAAGGTTCATTTTAAGCCACAAACCCAAGCCATGCTCCATCAATGAGGAAAGTCAAGGCAGGAATTTGAAGGCGGCCTGCTTGCTTTTCCACACAGCATCACCTCCAACCAAGGATCTTGTTTCACAGCAAACAAGTGTGCCAGGAACCATGGAGACTGCACCTTGCTGGTTCATAGACAGGTTTATTCTCAGCTAGCTTTGTAGACACTTTAGGACCCCTGTGCAGGGAAGAGGGCCACCCACGGTGAACTGGTCCCTCCTGCATCAATTAACAATTAAGACCACCCCCACAGACACATCTGCAGGTCAATCTGATCTAGGCAACTGTTCAAGTGAGGGTCTCCTCTTAGAGGACTCTGCAAAGTTGGCATTTAAAGCTAACCAGGATCCCATGATCGCTTGTGATTGCCACAAGCCAACAAAGAGGACATCATCTAGTCTTAACAATGTTACCCTTACCAGCATGGGCCCGTTGTCTGAAAAGATTCCAACAAAATCCCAGGCCTGGAACATTTGTTCCAAACCTGCAGAAGCAAATTAACAAATCCTGCGGCCATTGGTGCTGCTGCTATTTTTGCATCCCCTAGAGGGCGCTCTTCACCAGCCAACTCAAGACTTGCTGGGAAATGCATGCTTTGATTTCCTTCTTTATGTGGCTTTGCCAAAAGGGAAATTGTCTCCTCATTAAAATGTAAAGTTGATGATAAAAATATATTGTATGAAGTTCTCAAAGAATAAATAAAAACATAGGAAGAAACATTAAAAAAATTAAAAACAAAACCACTCCAAAAACAAAACCTCAAGCCTTGCAGTGGTGCACGCCTTTAATCCCAGCACTTGGGAGGCAGAGGTAGGCGGATTTCTGAGTTCGAGGCCAGCCTGGGCTACAGAGTGAGTTCCAGGACAGCCAGGGCTACACAGAGAAACCCTGTCTCGAAACACACAGACACACACACAAACAAAAAATAAAATACAAAGGGGGGGCAAGCATGGTGGTGAAGACTTTTGATCTCTGCACCCAGAGAACAAAGGCAGGTGCATCTCTGTGAGTTCAAGTTCTGCCAGATATGCACCGTTAGCAAAGATTAGCAAAGGCTACATAGGAAAACTGTCTGTCTGTCTACCTATCTATGCTTATAGTTAAAATTTTAAAAGAAATTGGAAATAAGATTATAAACTTTGAAATATAAGAAGCAGATTCTGACTATTTACACACTATAAGAATCTAGTCTACTTGTATAATCTACTGAAAGTCATTAAAATATTAACATATATCTGTGCAACATTTTCTTATTGGCTTGTGGAACAGTGATTATTAATAGGGAATGTGGAACCTTCTACCCAGACTTCAATAAAAGTCTTTTCACAATGGGTGGATGCAGCTGGAAAGCCAATGTCTCGAATTAGGAAGCAGAAGCTTTGATACTGTGCTCCCTCCCTGTGCTCCCTCCCTGTGCTCCCTCCCTGTGCTCCCTCCCTGTGCCCCCTCCCTGTGCTCCCTTCCTCCCCTAGAGGTCTGAAGGAAGGGGTGCTCCAAATCCAGCAGCCATTATAATTAATATAGAAGGCAACCGAGTCTAAACTGCAGATCATCGGATCCCTTTGGGTCAGAAGTTATACCAAGACATCCCAAATTAAAAGGAGAGGAGAAATCAGCTGTCTAGTCCAAAACATGAACAGACAGTTCCACAAAAAAAGAAAGGGCTAGAGAAAAATATCCTGAACATATGCAAGGACGCTTAATTCATCCATAAAAAAAAAAAAAATAAAAGTAAAAGAACACATTGGTGACAGGTCCTCTGCGTTGGCAAGGGTGGAGAGAAATAAGCAGCATTATATAGCATGGCTCAGAATTTAAATTGGCAAAAGTCTTTGAATAACAGTTTGACACCATCCACCAAGCATGAAAATGCACAGATTCCTTGCGGTAGCTATTCTACCACTGGGCTTTTTCCATAGAAATATTGTCAGCAGGGTATGGTGACACATGCTAGCTATTTGAGAGGTTGAGGCAGGTGGATCATAAGTGCAAAACTCAACGTAACAACATGAAAAGTTGACACATATTTGACACTAAACTCAGATTAGGAAATGTAAACATAGGAACTGATCAGAACTGTCTTGTCTACACAGAAACACTGGCCCCTGAATCCATGGAAGCTTCAAATGCTAAACAAATGAATATGGCTTATCTCACCAATGTATGTAGATTGACCATTGTTTGTAATCACAAACAACATACCTTGGTTCACATGCATTTAAGTAGAAACATGTACAGACTGAAGTAATATTCAGTCACTCACCAACTGTTAGGAAGTCTGGTGACCGGGCCCGGAAAACAGGCAGATCAACAGAAGTCGTATATTCATGGTAACAGATATCATTGTCACTGTACCAACTGTTCAGGGTGCTACCACCAACGCAGAGAGTGTGATGCAAGTGCTCTGGATCCCACGCTCAGACCAGAAACCCCTCACAGGAACATTTGATTGGTCAAACCTGGTCTCATGTCCACTGAAGTGCCAAGCAGCTAGGAAAACAAAGACCAGGCATTTTAGATCTGTAACTGGAGACAGATTGTCTCTTACCAACACAGGTAAGATGGGTAGTGCCCACGACATGGGGAAGGGCTCAAGTGTCAGGTATCACAAAACATGGTCCATACTCCGGCAGTGGTGGCACACGCCTTTAATCCCAGCACTTGGGAGGCAGAGGCAGGCGGATTTCTGAGTTCTAGACTGGCCTGGTCTACAGGGTGAGTTCCAGGACAGCCAAGGCCACACAGAGAAACCCTGTCTCAAACCCCCCCCCCAAAAAAAAAAAACCATGGTCCATGTCCACCATTGTAATGAAGACTACTGTAGAAATCTATCAATGCAATCTGCCATGTTAACAGGTCAAAAAGAGACAGTAGGTAGTCTTCTCTAAGGCTCCAAAAAGCCATTTTCTAAGGGCAGAAAGTAATCTTTAATGTATTTATTAAGACTTTATCATAAAGTCTGGGTAGAGAGAGGGAGGAAAGAGAAGGTCCAGAAAATCTGTTCAGAACTTCAGCTCTTTCACATACTTGCCCACGGACTATTAAGACAGTTCAGAAAGTCTGGTCAGAACTTCAGCTCTTTCACATACTTGTTCACGGACTGTCAAGACAGTTCCTGTGTGCTTGCCTACCACAGGCTATTTTAAAGCAGTACAAAAATAGCTTTATGGGCTGGAGAGATGGCTCAGTGGTTAAGAGCACCGACTGCTCTTCCAGAGGTCCTGAGTTCAATTCCCAGCAACCACATGGTGGCTCACAACCATCTGTAATGGGATCTGAAGACGGCTATCGTGTTCTTGCATACAAAAATAAATAAAATAAATCCTTTAAAAAAATATCTTTATAAGTATTTTTGGCGACCATATCCATAAAAATCACAATGAAACAATTTAAAACTTAATGTCTCTCCTCACTGGAAATGAAACCCTGATAGATGCTGAAGTCCAAGTGGATTGTTAGAAGCCCATGAATATGGAACAAACAAACCCCCTTCCCATCAGTCCCGGGAACTGGGAGGGACTCCACTTCCAAATGCATTCAGTAATGTGGAAGAAAGACAAAAGGCTCAGCACTCACACACACACATACACACATACACACACACACACTCACACACACTCACACATTATTCACACACACTCACATACACTTATATTCACACACATATACACACACACTCATACACACACTCTCACACACACACATACACACATACTCACACACACTCACACATATATTCATACACACTCACACACACACACACACACTCTCACACACACACATACACACACACACCAAACATTAAAATGAATCAGTACAGGAAGAAAACAGTAATTTTGAGTTAATGAAATGGAAAACAGAAATCTCTGGAAATATAATTGAACTCAAAAGCTGATTGTCTGTAAAGATCAATAATATCTATGAACTGTAATGAGCCAGGTTAAAGAATAAGGAGAGAGGGGTGAGAATATAGAAGATAGGAAGCAAAATCTAAGGTAGAGCTGCAATCGTGGTGAAATTAAAATTATATTAAGAGACGATTTGGAGCAAGTTTACAGTAAGCCAAGGTTGAAGGTCCTGACGATGTAGACGATTTCCCAGCAAACGCACAGCAGCGACACTCCAAGAAAAATGAAAGTTGACAGTCATTTCACAAGATTGTTCTGTTATATCCTAAGTATTGCTCTTGAGCTAGGGAGATGACTCGGCACTTAAGAGCTGCTCTTCCAGAGGACATGCGTTCGATTCCCAGCACCCACGTGGTTGCTCACAACCATTTGTAACTCCAGTTTCAGGGGATCTGATACCCTCTTCTGGTCTCCATGGGCAGTGGGTACATAGAAATGCATGTAGGAAAATATCCATACACAAAAAAATAAATAAATCTTACACACAACAGAATTGACTTGCCCCATGGTATTTTTGCTGACCTTGGCAGTAGGACAACCTCACTATCGATTATAGAAACAAGATATGGCATGAGACATTACAAAGTAGACTCCAGCGATGGATCTAGAGGACAAGACAGCAAGAGTAAAAAAAGGAGGCGGAGTGTGGTGTTACATATCAACACTCCCAGCACTTGAGAAACTAAGGCAGGAGGATTGCCATGAATTCAAGGCCAGACCAGGCTACACAGTGACTGTTTCAACTCTGCCCCTAATATAAATAATAAGAACAAATAAGTTTTATTCTAGGAATGGTTCAACACTGAACACAAGACAATACCTGTACTGCTTGATCTGCTCATGTTTTCTGCTTTTTCTTGATTGGTTTTGACGCTGGGGTTTCTTTTTGCTTGGGAGACACCCACTTCCACAATATTCTCAAACTTGGCTCAGCATATGTTTATCCTCAGAACTGTTTGACTTTTTTTTATTAATTAAGTCTTTTCTTAGATGAGTTCACATACACATCACACACTGGCCGCTCTTACTCACACCTTCTCCTAACTCACTACCACCTCTGACCATTCTCCCTGTTCTGCTTTGACCTGTACATCCCTCTCATGTTCACATCTATTTATTTTGTTATGTGTTTCACCAGGGTTAATCAGAGCTCTCTGAGAGACCATGGGATTAGATCTATCTGTAGACGTTTGATGGGCTCGTAGTATGTACACAGTTAGAGACAGGGATTTCCCTGCTCCAAATTTCTCACCAGTTAGTAGCTCAGCCACAAAAGGTATGAGCAAGGTATGAGCACCCCGTTCCCCCTTCCTGTTGACAGGATCAGTTGCATGTGAGCCCAGAGCAGGTGCACATGTGAGTTGAGCACCTTGGTCCTATCAAGTCTAGAGGATGGGCATTTACAGCCTTTCACCCTATTTTCCAACTCTTCGTCCATCTACAAGGTTCCATGAACATCAGAGGAGGAAGTGTCAATGTCTGGTTTAGGGCTGTTATTCTCAGCTTCTTGGGAAGCCCCGAGTCTCTGCATTCACTGCCGTTCATCGTAAGGAGAGATGATTCCGATGAAGGCTAGGAGTAGCTTTGTCTCTGGGTATAAACATAGCTTTGTTGAAGGCAGTATGATGCTATGTCATTTAGTTAAACAGCAGAAATAAGTTCCCCAGTTAGGCCCATGACCTACCAGAGGCTGGCTTGCTAGTCGGGCTTACAATACAAGGCACCATTCCCCTATCCCACCATGGACTGAACCTGAAATCCAATCAGAGGCCAGTGCCAGTTGGTTACCCCCATGACACGTAAGTCACATCTTGCCTCGTGTATGGTTCGTGGCAGGGCAAAACCGGTAACAGCTTTTCTTCCCCAGCAGCCCATGCAGCCCCTGATCACACTACAAAGGCTAACCAGCAGGGAGGACATACGCTGCTTGTCCTAGCTTTCTGTCTCTGGATCTACTGTCTAAGGTCAGTGTATTCTGGAATACGGTCTCCTCTAGTTCTTGTGAGCAAATATGAGTCTGTACTGTTGGGGGGTCTTTGGGGTCCACCTGACCAACTCCTTTGGCGTTATCTCAACCCCTGACACTAGCGGTTGTAGTCACTAACCCACAGCTTCCAGGAACAGCACCGTCCAGCCACACAGAGTAACCCCCCTTCAATCCCTCTGCTGGGATTTTTATTTCTGTTACAGGACAGCAGGCTTCCACATGGCTACTCCTCTCCATCCCACCTCCCCATCTACTCAAGGATAGTCTAGACCAGCGGTTTTCAACCTTACTAATGCTATGACCCTTTAACACAGTTCTTCATGCTGGGGTGACCCCCCCCCCACCATACAGTTATTTTTTTTGCTACTTTGTAATTGTAATTTTGCTACTGTTTTTGAATTGTAATGTAAATAACTGTGTTTATTAATGGTCTTAGGTGACCCCTTTGGAAGAGGTGTTTGACCCCCAAGTGGGTGATAACCACTAGTCTAGAGCCTTTCTAGATTGCTGAGAGAGCTCCCCTCCCCCAATGTGGTGGATTTGAATAGGAATGGCCCCTATAGATTCATGTGTTTGAATTCTTGGCCACAGGGAGTAAGTGGCACTATTAGGAAATGTGGCCTTGTTGGAGTGGGTATAGCCCTGTTGTAGGAAGTGTGTCACTGTGGGGGTGGACTTTGAGGTTTCATAAACTCAATTGTGGCCAAAGTGTCACATTCTCCTTCCAATGCCTATGGATCCGCATGTAGAACTCTCAGCTTCTTCTCCAGCACCATGTCTGCCTGCTGCCCTGTCCCACCATGATGATAATGCACTGAACCTCTGAAACAGTAAGCCAGCTTCAATGAAATGTTTGCCTTTAGCTGGGCAGTGGTGGCTCATGCCTTTAATCCCAGCACTTGGGAGGCAGAGGCAGGTAGATTTCTGAGTTTGAGGCCAGCCTGGTCTACAGAGTGAGGTCCAGGACAGCCAGGGCTAGTCTCAAAAAACAAAAAACAAAACAAAAACAAAAAACAAAAAAAAAGTTTGCCTTTGAGCTGGAGGGATGGCTCAGCTGTTAAAAGTACTGGCTGTTCTTCCAAAGGACCTGGGTTCAATTCCCAGCACCCACATGGCAGCCCACAACTGTAACTCCAGTTTCAGAGGATCTGACAAACTCACACATACATACATGCAGACAAAACACAAATGCACATGAAATGAAAATAAATAAAATAAAAAAAAAAATGTTCCTTTATAAGAGTTGCCGCGGTCATGGTGTTGCTTCCCAGCACTAAAACCCTAAGACACCCCAGTTCCTGGAGTTTTTTGACTTAAAGAGCAGCCTTAGGAAGGGCTGCAGCTAACGGTGGCCAGGAGCCACCAGCAAAGTTCTAGAATGTTCTTCCACACCAAAGTACAGTCTGTACGACATCTTTCCATGTGTGCCTAACCAGGGCTCGCCATAAAGCCCTTCTTGCTAGTGGAATCTCCTTGTTCTCACCAAAAATGCTATGACCATGGAGGCCAGAGTGCTGGAGCCAGAGAGTAACCCAGAGGAGTTCGCCACAGGTAGCTTCAGCTGCAGCCATCACTAGGACCTTAGTCTTGTGATTCCGAAAGACAAAGTTTCTTAGATGGTGCCTGCCTACAGCAGGTCCCTCCTCCCAGGAGCCTCCTAGCAGAGGTCTCCTACACTCTGGGCGAGCATCTATCCCTGAGTGATAGCTCCAGCCCCACCCCACCTCCTTTTTTCCAAGTAGGGCCTCCCTAAGTTTCCCAGGTTGCCTTAACCTTGTGACTCTCCAGTTAGCTTTCTAAGTACAACGGATTACAGGCCCAGGCCACCAGGCCCAAGCCTTCCCAGTTTTTGAGTTTGGAAGAACTTTCTAGTTGAGATAAAAACCTTGACACTAAGAAAGAAAAACAGCTACGTCCATGTGTGGTGGTTCATGCTTATAAAAATCTCAGTTTTGGGGGTGTGGGTACAGGAGTTCAAGGTCAGCCTGGGCTATATAACAAGGCCTCTTCTGCCCCCTGCCCCCACCCCACAAAAAAAAATGAAAACAATAAAAAAAAAAAGAAACACATTTTGACATATATCAAACTTTAAAGGCTTCATCGGAAACAGATATTTTTTACCATCAAAGCAAAAAACAAGACACAAGGAAGGGGGGTTATAAAGTACTTGATAGATGAACCCTTGATGTCTAGAGTTAGAGAGTTGTCTCAGAGTAAAACCACGACCAAATGGGAAACTGTCCAAAGGATTTGAATAGAGGAGCAAATATTTTATCAATCAACCAAGAAAAACGTGCTCAATCTGTTCTGAGAATGTGGAGCGAAGCAAAGCGACTGCACAGAATCCTTCCCACCCTTCAGATTGAGAAGAATCTTGAAGACGTGTGATAATAACTAGTGCTGGCAGAGATGTGCGTTTTCAGACATGGATGGCAGAGGAGCGGGTACAGCTTCATAAAAGAGCAATTTGAGTCTGGCATGGTAGGGTATGGCTGCAATCCCATCATTCGGGAGGCTGAGGCAGGAGGCAGAGAGCTTGAAGCTAGCCTGGGTTATGTAGTCTAGAAAACAGACAAACAAAACACCTGGCATCATCTAATAAAGTTTAATAAGCTCATAATCTTTGATGCAGAAACCACTCTGCCCTATAGAGCCCTGGTTATTAACATCAGTGTGTGGCAATGAATACAAAGCACATGCACACCATGAAATACACAGTGCAGTAGGAAAAAAGAAATAACGGACAGAGGAAAACCTGACAGACAGGAAGTGGATGGATAAGTCATGCTGCTTCTAGTCTATGGAATATTATTAGTTCTTGGTAGAAAGGATGAAGATCTTCATCTTTAACTAGCAAGCCTCCTGCCTCAGTCTTTCAAGTGCACAGAGATGGTGGGCTGTGGCACCAGGCCCCACCCTTCTGGTTTTATGCCTCCATGTCTGTCTTCAATTTAGTGGTAAGGTATTTTGAGAAAGCAAGACTCAAAACCCAAGGTTCTATCTATTGTGACAGAGACAACTTTCTTGTTATGGTTTAGATGTAGGATGTCCCCCCAAGAGCACATGTGTTTGATCACTTGGAGCTGTTAGGGGAGGGTGCGAAACCTTTAGGAGCCTCGCTGGATGAAGTGGATGTCTGGCGGCTGGGCCTTGAGGCTACCCCTCTTACCTCCGTTTCCTGATCTTCAGAGATGTGAGCAAGCAAGCAGTCTCACTCTTTGCCGTTATGCCTACCGTGATGGACTGTGCCTTGAAACCCTGAGTCAAAATAAGTTCCTCCTGTCGGAGGTTGCTTCTTGTAAGGTTATTGGTTGCATTGATAAGAAAAGTAACCAATGAGCTGGGCAGTGGTGGCGCACGCCTTTAATCCCAGCACTTGAGAGGCAGAGGTAGGTGGATTTCTGAGTTGGAGGCCAGCCTGGTCTACAGAGTGAGTTCCAGGACAGCCAGGGCTGTACAGAGTAAAACCAAAAAAAAAAAAAAAAAAAAAAAAAAAAAAAAAAAAAAAAGTAACCTGCTATGTATAAAATGACTAGCAGGTTTGATTATATCCACAACAACGAAAGCCACATGAAGATAACCAGCCACTACTAATGGCTTGTTTTTGTTTTTGTTTCTGGTTTGTGAGAGAACAGTGCTGGTGAGAGGTAAGCAGGGAGAAAGAAGAAATGAGAGAAAATGAAGAAAGGGAATAAATACTACGGACAACTCGAAGCCCTGCAGCAATGTAAAGCCATGTCAAACCAAGGGGAATGGGCCTCGCCTGAGACGATCCCAGGGAAGATCTTCTGCTGTATCATCTCCTCACAGTTCATAGAAGGGCTCCTAGGAGATGCCAACAGAGGGAGACCCCCACACAGATGTCACTGCTGTAAGTCCTGCGTATAGTATATAAGCATACAGTAAACATCACAGGGCTGGAGAGATGGCTCAGTGGTTAAGAGCACTGACTCTTCTTCCTGAGCTCCTGAGTTCAATTCCCAGCAACCACATGATGGCTCAGTAACCATCTGTAATGGGATCCGATGCCCTCTTCTGGTGTGTCTGAAGACAGCTACAGTGTACTCACGTACATAAAATAAATAAAATCTTTTTAAAAAAATTACAAAAGGTTTGCACGTGTAGCTAAGCAAGCTCATGGGGGCTGGCCTCACGCGCGTGCCTGAGTGAGGCAACCAGAACAAATCCTATGCGTTTAGAAAAGAACACTTTTAAGACACTAATCTCTGACGGAGAAGCAGTGACGCTCATGGTCTTGAGAGGCTTTTCAGGCCTGGGCACAGGAAGGAGGATAGCGGGTGGACTTCCTGCCTTAGGGTCAAGAAGCCGGGGAGCCCAGGGGAGCAGTTACTGAGGACAGAGGTCAGGAACAGCATCCAGTATGGGGTGTTGGACAAAGCAGGGGCTCTACTCACAACCCCTTTCACCCAGAAGCTTTTAGTGGACCCTGGATATTAGGCATTTAAAAGTAAATATACAAAGCAATTGTTTACTGATAATAAAGCATAAAGAAATTTACTTTAAATAAATACGGATGCATTATCCATGGAATTTTATCATGTGTTAAAGATGAATCAAATTCGTATGCTAGTGAGATGGGTATGCTCATTTAGCTTTGCATAAGGAGTCAAGTCTTGGCATAATATTTGGCACTGTGAAATGAAGAGCATTGTCAATGTTCTCCAGAGTCGGTCAATATTTTGATCATATAGTCATCAATTTTTATGAATAACATCACACAAGTACTTAGCACAAACCAACAAAAGTATGTTTAGGAATCTTTCAAAAATTATTGGAAATTCTGCCCTCATCTCAAACCAAACTTATCTAATGATTTTTTTTTTTTGTAATGAAAGGCAAGTCAGTCACTAAAATAGTGATTACCCAAATTAAACATTCTAACATAATATAGTCCAAAGATAAGTTAAACTGATCCGTGCTGAGGGATGACTGCGGGACAATAGTCAGCTTTTGGTTTTGTTTCTGGAAGAGCAGAAAACCCTGCCCAGTGAACACAGACGCTCATCGCACACTACAGTTTCCACTCCTGAGCCTTGCTGTCTCAGGCTGTGTTTGTGGCTGTTGCCTGGTGATGTTGCCAATGGCCAGGTTTAGGGCCAGATATTTCCAAGCTCTTGGTGGCTGGTCCAAAGAATTGAAAATCAAGGCAAGGCTCATCCTGAACCGTGAAAGGAGGCAGATAATTTAATTTGGAGCAAAGCAACAGTGTAGGTTCTAAGATCCACTGTCCAGACTGACCGTGGGCTCGTGAGTGGGTCTTCATTATTGCTCAGGGATTCCTTTCATGGGTTCAGGAGGAGGGGTCAGTTACTGGGGGCTGTAGTTTGTGTAGTTTTCTATTTTTATTGATAGGTCACATAATGGTTTCTCTACTGAACATGTCTCTTCCCATAATCCATCTTACTAACTACATACATGCCCTATTGTATACAGGCATACCATGGTAAGTTAGTTCAGGCCAGATTGGTGTTTCTAGTCTTCATATCTAGATACTTTGGGAATGCACTTGACTAGACACTGACTTAGAACATTGTACAAAGATGGGAGTATATACGGCCCAATTCAGGTGGGTTCCAGAGGCTTCTGAGATTGCTAGGCACATTTTTGGGGGAGGGAGGGTGTATGTATAACATATGCAGGTGAAGGAACTAGACTGCCTAGTGCATTATTTCAAGGGAGGGGTATGCGCAGAACCCCAAACCTAATGGGGGTTCCATGGAACTAAGCTATCTCTTACGTCAATGGTATATGCAGCAAAAGCACATAATGCTGTATGCTTGGAACCAGAGTCACACTAGGGTTGTGTGTAGTGCGACATCGGTAAGCTCTGACAAAACACCTTGGATGTTGAACTAAGTCTTGGTCATTGCACCTTCAGGAACCATTCCTCTTGCTAAATGTTGTGAAATCCCCACATTCAATTCCAGGGGGTCACGGCCTACAGCTCAACAACAAGCCTGATAAGATGCTCGGAATGGCCTCTCTCAGCTGAATAAGGAAAACTAACCATGACTCTCGCTTTTTCTTAATAACGTTTAGAAGCCAGATCGAAAAGGATCAAACTGTTTTCAAGTATCTTAATTGTCATCTCATGAAAAAAGGAATCTAAGAGTATTTCTAGGGACACAAAAATATCTAGCATCTAAAAAGTAAAATTCTCATCGACTGGCATCCAACCAAAAAAAAAAAAAAATCACTGGGCAAAGAAGCAGGAAAATACCATCCATATTTGTGCAAGGGGGTAGCAGTCAATCAAAACTGACCCGAATACCAGACTTAGAAAGCAAGTACATTAAAGCAGTTACTGTAACTGCACTCCATATGGTCAAAAGCTTAAATATAGAGACATGAGAGATATTTTTAAAGATCCATATCGAACTCCTAGAGATGAACATGACAGTGACTGAGATGAAAAATATAACTTGCAGATTAGAACACATGAGAGAGAGAGAGAGAGAGAGAGAGAGAGAGAGAGAGAGAGAGAGAGGGAGGGAGAGAGGAGGAAAGGGAGGGAGGGAAGGCGGTGTGGTGAGATACGTTGAGTCAGCTTTCTGATGCTCTAACAAACATGTGCAGAGAAAGGGCTTATCTCAGCTCATGTGTTCAGAGGTTTCAGTCTATAATCTGTTAGGCCATTGCTGCCTGGCCTGTGACAAGCGATTGTGGTGGGCTTGCATGCAGAGAGTGTAACTGCTCACGTCATGGCTGAGACCATGGTCTCACAAGCTGCTGGAAGGCATGCCCCAGTGACCTAAGTCCCCTCACAAGGGTTCACCTTCTGAAGCCCTCACCGTCTTCCCAGCTGAGGACCAAGCCTTGACCGTGTGGGCATTTGGGCGCACTTAGCCAAACCATAGCAAAAGGAATCAGAAAAACTCCTTACGGAAAACTATGGCTGAGAAGTTTCCAAATTGATGAATTTTTTTTGCTAGATTTTTATTTAATTAAAATATAATCATACCATTCTCCTACTCTTCCCTCTCTCCTCTCCCTTCAACTTCTGTCCCCTCCCAAACCCAAGGCCTCTTTATGTTTAATCATTGTTATTACATATACATATAAAGCGAATCAACGAATAAGCCCAAACCTCTGAGTCCATTCAGTGTCGCCTACATATCCGTGCTTCTAGGGCTGACCACTGTGTGTTGGAAAAACTAGGGGTCTCACCCTGGTGGAAAATGAATCCTGCCTTTCTCAGCAGGTGTTAACTGCTTGTAGCTCCTCCTCTAGGGAGGGGACCCCGTGAGACGTCCCCCATCTATGTTGGGATGTCAACTGTTGTTGGAATTGTCCAGGTTTTGTTTAGGCAGCCATGTGGTTGAGATTTCATGGGTGTGTCCTCCCGGTGGCAGCTAGAAGGCACACCCTCCTGGCAGACTTCCTAGTCCTCTGGCTCTTACAGTCCCTCTAACCCCTTTCCCCACACCTTCCCTGAGTCTTACAAGTGCACACGCAGGTTTTAAAAAAGTCAGTTCCGTCCTGACATGCTTTGAGAAAGGAAAATAAAAAAGCAATTTTATGATAACATTTACTTTAAAAACCCAACACTGGGGATATATAGTTCAGAGAGAAGGCAGGCACGTTTTCAGTATTTATGAGGCCCTGGGTTTGGTCTTCAGTGCTTAAAATAAAAAATCCCTCTCCTAAAACAGTAAACACAGTCCAAAACTGTCAGAGTCAGTTTTCTGAGAATCTGGAAGCCAGTCAAAAGATTAAAGCAGCCAGGCAAGTGCTTAATGAAGACAAACCAAAACAAGAAAAACCTTGAATCTTGATTAGCAAGCTTGGCCAAGTGTTCAACTTACCAGCACTCCCCCACCGCCAGCCCCCAGCTCAGAGCAGCCTTACAGACCACCGCAGAGGCTCAGCCATTTCTGCACAGACCTCACTCTGAAAGATTGTGGCCTTTTCCTTTATCCTGTCTGTTGTCTCCCTGCAGAACTGGCCTAAAGGGCTTGCCTTTATTTAGCCAGACTCTACTGAGCAGCTGCCCAGGGGTGTTTGTGGAAAACCCTGAAAGCAAATCCATTAGCCACCACCCCCTGGCGCAGGCAGAAACAGCAGAGCAAACAAAACAAACAGAAACCACCGGGAGGAAGAGGCCTGGAGGGAGACTGCAGGCTTTGAACGACTCCCACATTCCTGCCATTCTAGAAGATGCATGCAGAGAAGGTCTGAGGAGGTCCTTAGGATGAGAATGACACGGTAGACACCCGTGGGTAAAGCCATTCCCTGAATCCATAATGATATTAAGGAAGATCTCCGTGCCTGGTGAGGGCTAACTCTCTTTGAGCTGTTGGCCCCCCGCACAACAGTATAAGCTATTGCTATAGCTATTCTTGCCCACCAGAACTAAATGGTAAGACACTGTTGTGGAAGACATTGTGTGCTTTTTTTTTTTTAATAATTTTTTAAAAGATTTATTTATTACTATACATAAGTATACTGTAGCTGTCTTCAGACAACACCAGAAGAGGGTATCAGATCTCATTACGGGTGGTTGTGAGCCACCATGTGGTTGCTGGGACTTGAACTCAGGACCTTCAGAAGAGCAGTCGGTGCTCTTACCTGCTGAGTCATCTCACCAGCCCCACTGTGTGCTTTGATTGCGGAGTGAAACTAAGTGGGAACTGAACTGGAAGCTTCCTCACCACTGGCTAGCATTTGTGGTATCAGGTGTTATGCCAGTGTGGTGGTTTAAATAAGTTTGGCCTTCATAGACTCGTGTGTTTGAATGCTTGGTCCATAAGGAGTGACGCTATTAGGAGGTGTGGCCTTATTGGGGGAAGCTTGATGCTGTGAGGGAGAGCTCTGTCTGGTGTAAGTCAGTCTCCTCCTGGTTGCCTTCTGGATCAAACTGTAGCACTCTCAGCTCCTCCAGCCCCATGTGTGCCCGACACTGCCATGCTTCTGACCACGATGAGAATGGACTAAACCTCTGAAACTGTAAGGCAGCGTCAATTAAATGTTTGCCTTTATAAGAAGTGTTTTGGTCATGGTGTCTCTTCACAGCAATAAAACCCAAACTAAGACAGCTGGCCTCTGAGCAAAAATATCAGTTTTACCCAGCTGTGAACCCTGCATGCTAAACTACTGACCGGCCAGCCATATGTGCTCAAGAGTGCAGTGGTGGTGATAATGTTTTGTAAAATGAGGTATGGTGTGACTGGAGGTGGGGGGGGGCTTAGCAGGCCCATGCTGGGGCATCCCCCCCAAGGTACCAGTCATTGACTGGTCTAGTATACAATGAAGTGTATCTGGGGGCATGAGAAGGGGGGTTGAGAAGGGAATAGAGGTAGAGAAAGAGAGGGGACAGAGAAAGAGAGAGAAAGGGGGAGAGACAGACAGAGACAGAGAGACAGACAGAGAGAAAAGAGGAAAAAAAGGAGAAGAGGAGAGAGAAGAAGCCAGTGGGAACACATGAAGAGAGAGGGGAGAGGAGGGAGAGGACAGAGAGGGAGAATGATGGGGGAAGGAAGGGGAGGAGAGGCCAGACAGTCTTTTTTATAGTAAGCCAGGCAGGCTCCTACCTGGCTGTTGCTAGGTAACTGTTGGGCAGAGCCGAGAAGGAATGCTAACCTGCTAGCAAGTGGCATGACTGTTAAGAAGTTAGCCAACTACTTTCTTCTTGAATTTGAGGCATGCTTCACGGGAAGCTTCTATAGACCTGGCCTGTGACTGGAGAGGTCCCGAGGTCGCAGGAGGGGAAGCTGCAGCTGTTGTCTTGCTGAATGGCATAATGCGCCTGAAAACTGCTCACAGCATAGTTCCGCTGTGCTCTTAGATCAGGGCTGCAGTCGGCTGTGTTCAAAGCAGCTTTGTTTTTGCAGTGGGCACTGTTACTGTGGAGGCTCACAATATTGAATTCACAGCCCTAAATGGAACATCTGCACCCTCTAAGACACCGGAAACATCATGCAAGAAGGGGCAGAAAGATTGTAAGAGCCAGAGGAAGGGACAGAATGGTGTGGACTGCTGCTGTCTTCCTGAAATGGTAGGGCCTGCCGCAGTCTTGGACCTTCAGCATCTTAGATTACTACAGAAGATGTACAGGAGATAGGGCCAGCCAGTATTTCACTATGGAGTGGGGAGGAGTTAACAAAGTCCTGTTCCTCCCTAGGGACCAATGGGCAGGTAATGTTTGCCAGAGGAGGGAATGATATTTTCTTCAGTAGTGTAGCCATGGGTAAGCTGCCCGTGATCTTCACTCATGCTCCTGTAAGTGACCCTTAATTAAATCATTGTGGTGTGTGTGTGTGTGTGTGTGTGTGTGTGTGTATGTGTGTGTGTGAAGGTCAAAGGAGGATGTCAGATCCCCTGGAGTTGGCGTTGCAAATGGTCATGAACTGCCACCTAGGTGCCTAAGCCCTCTACGAGAACACCCAGTGCTTTTAAACTCTGAGCTCTCTAGCCTTAAAATCTCTTTTAAAGAAACACCACATCCAAATGTCCTGTGCTGGCAGACAGGGATGAGAACATACAGGCAGTCTTCCAGCCAAGCAAGCTGGGCTCACGCCTTCCCCGTCTTTCCGTTATGTGGACCAATCAAGCATTGAACTTAAAGCACCCCACATCCTGTTCCCTACACATACTGCTAGCTTGTGTGCCCGGGTCTCCTTCTTCCTCTCCCTCCCTGCTTCATCCACCCACCCACAAGCTTTTGACTCTTCATTCTTCATTTAGTTACTCAGAGAGAGCGACTTCTCTCCTAATTCACTGGTTCCTCCCTGACCAGGATCTTAACTAGTTTTCTGGGTAGTGGTAGGTATGTGTTTAATATATAATCTAAAGAACCAAGAGCTGCCCCAGGCCAGATTTTCACCTATACTCCAGTAGACGAGAGCAGACTTTCAGCACCAGAGTAATGGCCAATGAGGATAGAAACAGGAGACTTGTCAGAGGCTGGCTGCAAAGGCATCTGCCAGTACAAACAGCTTCCTATAAAGGACTCCCAGTCACAGTACAACAAATAGACAACAGGCCTGGCTGCCACGCAAGGGCCGTGCTATCAAAGGCACGGCATAAACACACGTACCTGGTTAGTTCTTTTTCTTTTGTCCTATGGTTGCCCTGATGCTGAAATCACAAGTTAGCTGGGGCTTTAAATCAATCAATAGCAAGGAGAGGATGGTTTGCACAGGTTACACACCACCGTGGTGCCTATTAGCTGCATCCTCTAAATACCCCTGCCCCTTTGAGAAGGCATCCGTGGTTAATGGCAGTCTGTAGCGCCGTTTTGTGCGAACTTCTGCTGCCAGGTGCTGTCCTGCCTGCCGGCCCCAACTCTGCCGCAGAACAGATCCCCTGCCATGACCGGCTTGTGGAACTAGATGCGGTTCACTTGGCAGTGCAGAACGTTATGGCTTACAGCAGTCACAAATGTCACAAATGAATTATAGGCTCAGTTAACGCAGTGGCATGGAGAGAAATTCTTACTCAGCGCCATCTTTGTGGGATGCCTCCAGCCAAAAAGATGTGGCCAAATGGTCAGTCATAAAGGCTGTCTGAAGCTAAGGAAGGTTGGGTGGTTGCATTAGGGAGCCCGGAGAAGCTGTAGATGTGAGTGGACCGGAGCAGGAATTATCCTGGATACCTGTGAGTCAGTCTTAAAAGTAAACATCGCCTTAAGAGTAGCAATGTTGGTCCCATTACCTGGAGTAACTGGGATCAGCGGGACCAGGCACACAGGAACTCTACCAGCCCAGTGGCTCGGGTTGCTTCCAGTCTGGGCCGGCTGGTGCCCTGAGCAGAGCTTGGGTGAAAGCTCCGCAGCCAGTTCTACAACACACAGAGGAAGCTCCACTCCCAGGTGCTCTAACACGCCCAGGATCAGAGGTGAGGAGGACCAAACATCTGTCCGAACACTGGGAGTAACTGGGATCAGCGGGACCAGGCACACAGGAACTCTGCAAGCCCAGTGGCTCAAGCTTCTTCTGGTCTGTCTGGGCCGGTGCCCTGGGCAGACCTTGGGTGCAAGCTCTGCAGCCAGTCCCACAACACCCAGAGAAAGCTCTACTCCCAGGAGCTCTAACAAACCCAGGGTCACAGGATCCCAAAATCACAGGATCACAGAAACAGCTTGACTCTGAGGAGTTCTGACACAACCAGGATCACAGGAAGGACAGTCTCCAGTCAGATTTAGCAAGGACAGGTAGCAGTAGAGATAACCAGATGATGCAGGGCAAGCATAAGAATATAAGCAACACAAACCAAGGTTACTTGGCATCATCAGAACCCAATACTCCCACCTTAGCAAGTCCTGGACACACCATTACACCGAAAAAACAAGATTCAGATATAAAATCACTTCTCATGATGATGATACAGGACCTTAAGAAAGACATAAATAGCACCCTCAAAGAAATACAGGAGAACACAGGTAAACAGCTAGAAGCCCTTCAAGAGGAAACACAAAAATCCCTTAAAGAACTACAGGAAAACACAATCAAACAGGTGAAGGAAATGAGCAAAACCATCCAGAATCTACAAATGGAACTAGAAACAATAAAGAAATCAGAAAGAGAGACAGCCCTGTAGATACAAAACCTAGGAAAGAAATCAGGAGTCATAGATGCAAGCATCACCAACAGAATACAAGAGATAGAAGAGAGAATCTCAGGGGCAGAAGACACCATAAAAAGCATTGACACAACAGTCAAAGAAAATGCAAAAATCAAAAAGGCTCCTAACCCAAAACATCCAGGAAATCCAGGACGCACTGAGAAGACCAAACCTAAGGATAAT
>NW_022196906.1:100348673-100365228 GCF_008632895.1 Mastomys coucha
CCTAGAAGAAGCAAGAAAGTAATCTTTCAACAAATCCACACAAACCTAATTCTATCTCTTACAACAAATACAACAGGAAGTAACAATTACTTTTTCTTAATATGTCAATATGAAAATTAATATTACCAACATATCCTAATTGATTGAAATCCAAAAATATGAGGAATTAGAAATTTACTGACTGTCAACCAATGGTCTCTCTAATTTGACAATTGGAGAAATAGGTCCAATATTATACAATCCATATACACTTTCAGCTTGTTTGTTCGTGACAGTGTCTTGTTTTGTGTACAACATAATGGTCTTGAGATCTTGCTTCTCCTATCTCAGCCTCTCTATTAGTAGTATTGTTTATTTCATGTTTTTACACTATACTATTGTTTTCAGAACAGCTTACATATTTTAAAAGTATTTATATACCCAAAAGAAATGTAGATAATTAAATTGGGAGGGGGCTTGTAAGAGAACAACAAAGAGTAAGACTGAATGCTTTGCTTGACGTTTGTAACTCTTGTATCAAGTTACCACAGTAAGAATCAAGATTTTAAGCTCTGCTAAATACAAAACAAACAAACAAAAACACTTTATATATTTATGCTCATTTAACAAAATATTAGTAGCGAAGTATTATTTTGAAATATACAGATAATATGTTTGGAGTTATTTAAAATTTATATTGAGAAAAACATATGTATTTTCAGTATTGCCATAGACAAGCATCTACATAAGAGTGTTAAATTGATTGTTGTTTTATATCAAACAACATTTATAATACTCATTTTTATTGTTATAATATTTTATAAATTTTAAAGAATATGACAAAAAAGATATTGTAGGTATTGAAGGGGGGTCTCTGGGAGGAGTTGGGGTACAAAAGGAAATCAAGAATGTGATTTCATTCTATTTACTTAAAATATGCTTTTAAATGTTTACAAATTTAGATAAATTGAAATCATATAACTTTTCTCATCATAATGCAATAAAAAAAAAGAGAGAGATGCAATGTTGAGATGAGCACTTTACAACACTCCAGGAGACAAGTGCTGCTTTAGACAGTGTGTACAATTCCCATGGTCCCTTCTGCCCATAGGCTTCTGGCCCCAGACTGCTAAGATCCTTCATGTCTAGTAGATGTCCCTTTGCTCTTAGACATTAACTATGCTAAATTCTAGGCCACATTGTCCCCATTCTCCTCACACATATGTGTGTATGCACAGCCACATAGACCATACTGGTAATTCAGCAGGAATCAATAATAATCTCTCCATAGGGAGAATTATCTTTATATTCTCCAACAACTTCCCTTATGAATTTAAATTATTGGTTGTTTTGTTTTACATTATTCATTGGTCACCCAACTGGGGACAGGTAGCAAGCTATGACCACCTTATAATAGAGGAACTCTTTCCTGAAGGCAACCCTACAATGTTTTGGGTTTGTAACCCTACAGTGTTACTGCCCAATTATATCCACTCACCCACTGAAATCTCTGTGTACAGTGGCTTTCATGTTACTCTATCTAGACCTGACTTTCCCAAGAGTTACGAAGCACTACCACACAGTGCACAGAGGTGCAGCGTGTATACAGTGTCGTCTGACCTCCCCTATAGTCAACTAGCCGAGCCTCCTTACCTCGTTCCCCATTGGGACGTATCCATCCCAACAAAGATATTTTTTATTCCCATAAGCTTGTTGCTCTTATTGGCAGGTGGGGAAATGAGCATTGCAGGGCTATCTATTGAGATGATCAGGCTGCTACAAATGTAATAATGTAAGTCTATTGTAACATAGCCTTGTATCCATGCAACATTTGTATGAGCTTCTGGCCCAGATGGCTGGTGTCAGATGGCTCACTTGTGCTGTGTGTTCCTGTATGTACCTGTGCATCTGTCTGTGTATCTATGTTGTGTGTCTGGGTTATAGGGGAAGGGGTCCGTGCCATCTAAGAGCAACCTGCTGTGGGTATAAATAATTCTGGCCAAGCACAAGCTAAGCTAGCAGATGTGGCTCAGCAAGTACAGATATTAATAACATCATTCTCACCCTGGCTCTAAGCAAAGAAAGTGACCTGCTCTCTTGGCTCAACCCTACATAATAGGGTGAATGGCTGTTCACAACATTTCAGCTTGTAGCAAGTGTCCTCATAGTGTTTGTTTAATTATGCTATTACCATGACCTTAATGTCTCCACTGTTCATACAGTATCCATCATAATGGACAAGGCCTGGTGCCTAAGCTTCATGGGAAGCTCTTGCTTCTGGTTAACCTTTAGATTCTGCACAAGCAGAAAGTGAGGGCTAATATAAAGTCTTCATAGTTGAAAACTGTCAGAGAGCCCGAGAATACCCCCAAATCCGAACAGAGTCCTTCTGCAAATACTGGGAGCTGGGTGGGATGCGCCTTTGCTTTAGCATTAAGGAAAACTTCTGCTGAGTCACAAGATGACCACTAAGGTAACAGCACCAAGACCTCATTCTCCATACCCAACAAAGAGTGCATGTTTTATAAAAATATTTCAGAAAATTACTTTAAGAAATCATCCGTAACATATTCTGGGTAAGAAGGGTGATCTCTTAGAATTCTTTCCCTCTCTATATCTCTCATACACAGAGAGAGCAAGTGAGAAATAAGTAAATAAATATATATTAAAAAGAGATAAAGAGGGGCTGGAGAGATGGCTCAGCGGTTAAGAGTACTGACTGCTCTTCCAAAGGTCCCGAGTTCAAATCCCAGCAACCACATGGTGGCTCACAACCATCTGTAATGGGATCTGACACCCTCTTCTGCTGTGTCTGAAGACAGCTACAGTGTACTTACATATAATAATAAATAAATCTTTAAAAAAGAGAAGAGATAAAGTGTCAGGCAGTGGTGGTGCATGCCTTTAATCCCAGCACTTAGGAGGCAGAGGCAGGTGGATTTCTGAGTTTGAGGCCAGCCTGGTCTACAGAGTGAGTTCCAGGACAGCCAGGGCTATACAGAGAAACCCTGTCTTGAAAAACCAAGAGAGAGAAAGAGAGAGAGAGAGAGAGAGAGAGAGAGAGAGAGAGAGAGAGAGAGAGAGAGAGAGAGAGAGAGAGAGAGAGAGAGAGAAAACCATCTAGGAACTAGGAAGCTGGGGCATGATATGTGCACACACACACACATACCCATACAATCCCAGTACTCAATATGCCAGCCTGGGCTAAATTGTAAGTTCTAGGTTACCTGGAGCTGTAGACTGACATCCTATTTCAAAAAGCAGGGACTGCTGGGGAGATGACTCCATTAACAACCATGGGGATTTGAGTTCATACACCCAGCACCCACGTAAAAATTGGCATGATTACATGTGTGGCATGATTACATGATTAAATGTGTGTCAACACATTTCTAATCTCAGCGTTGGGACTCACAGGCAGGAGGCTCTCTGGAGACTCACTAGACAGCCACTCTAGGCAATCAGTGAACTCCATATTCAAAAAAGAATCAGAAAGGGTGTACTGGCTGGTTTTGTGTCAACTTGACACAGCTTGAGTTCTCACAGAGAAAGGAACTTCAGGTGAGGAAATGCCTCTATGAGACCCAGCTGTAAGGCATTTTCTCAATTAGTGATCAATTGTGGGTGGAACCATCCCTGGGCTGGCAGTCTTGGGTTTTATGAGAAAACAAGCTGAGCAAACCAGAGGAAGCAAGCCAGTAAAGAACATCCCTCCATGGCCTCTGCATCAGCTCCTGCTTGAGTTCCAGTTCTGACTTCCTTTGGTAATCAACAGCAATGTGGAAAGTGTAAAATGAATAAACCCTTCCCTCCCCAACTTGCTTCTTGGTCATGATATTTTGTCCAGGAATAGAAACCCTGACTAAGACATAGGGGCATCTTCTTTCCTCGAGGCTGTTCAACATTGTCCTGGAAATTCTAGCCACAGAATTAAGCAAGGAAGCAAACTAAAACAGACCCGACCTCTATTTGCAGCTGACAGGGCATTTTGTACAGAAAATCCAGGAGCATGTAAAGAAGTTCTGGGATAAACTGGCTCGACAGAGCTTCGAGCAGGAAGTCCAACATGGAAAACTCATTTGCATTTCTACATACTAGCAATAAATTATCCAACAATGAAATTAAGATAACGATCCTATGAATAAAGAGCACCAAAAAAGGAATAAAGATGTTAGGAATAAATTTAACCAGGCAGGTGTAAAACTCCTATCTGGAAAACTATAACACACAGTGGGAAGAAGCTGAAGAGGACCTAGTAAGTGCAAAGACATCCTAGGTCCACAGGTAGAGAAATAATCTACAGATTCAATGTAATCCTTGTTTAAATTCCCACTCTTTTCAACAACCACTCCACAGGCTGATCTTTAAGGTCATGTGGAATACAAAAGACTCAGAAGAGCCAAAACAACACTGGAGAAAAAAATGGAGGCCTTACACCTCTCAATTCCCTATTATAACACTTATTACAACACTCTAGTAATCAAAACAGTATGGTACTGGCAGAAGAGTAGATCTATACGCTGCTGGAGTGAAAGTGAGGAGCTGGAAATTAGCCTATACACCTATGTTTGGTTGATGTTTTGAGATGGGGGTTGAGACAAGGTCTTTCTATGTAGTCCTGGGTGTTTTAGAACTTGCTATACAGATCAGGCCGGCCTTAAACTCACAGAGTCTCTGCCTTGTAAGTGCTAGGATTAAAGGCATGTGCCACCTAGCTTGGCTGTGTTCAGCTGATTTTTAACAAGGGAACAAAGACAAGGCGCAGGGATAGTATTCTACCAAAAACATTATAATTGGGTAACACTATGATGTTGAGAGCTTGGATTCTAGCCTGGCATCATTTACAAATATGAACTCAAAGTTAACTGAAGATGCCACTGTAAAAGATAAAACTATAAAAACTTCTTAAAAGAAAGCATATAATAGGACTAGAGAAATAGTTCAGAGGTTAGGAGCGCTGACTGTTCTTCCAGAGGTCCAGGGTTCAACTCCCAACACCCACACGGTTGTTCTCAGCTGTCTGTAACTCCAAGATCTGACACAGACATACATGCAGGCAAAACACCAATGCAGACATAAATAAGCAAGTAAATAATAAAATATTTTTCTTAAAAAAGAAAGCATGTAACTAATCCCTTATGCTCTTGGAGCTTTCAAGTGTTCCTTAGTTACAACACCAAATCACAACCAACAAAGGAAACGGAGATAATTTGATCTTGTGTTACTTGTCTATTGCTGTGATAAAACACCATGAACTAAACAATGTATAATAAAGCATTTAATGCGGAGCTCATGGTTTCAGAAAGTGCGAGTCTGTAATGGGGGAACAAAGGCATGGTATCAGGAACAGCTGAGAGCTTACTTACATCTTGATCTGAAAGGAGGTGGGGAGGATGTGGGGAGTGGGGACTGGGATGGCATGAATCCTTTGAAATCTCAAAGCCAGCTTCCAGTGACAGACATCCTCCAACAAGGACACACTTCCTAATCCTTCCCAAACAGTTCCACCAGCTTGGGTCCAAGTTGGACCCAAACTTTTGATTCTATGGGGCCATTCCCATTCAAATTATCACAGATTTCAAGAAAATTTTAAAATTGCATGTATCAAATAGCAACATAAAGAAAATGAAAGGATGGCTTCACTTTCTCCGTCATGAGAACATGGAGTTCCACCAACTGAGAACCAAGTATTCAAACATATGAGCCTGTGGCTGGACACATATGTGGGAGAACTTCGATAGGCAGTAGTTACAAAGCTATCAAATGGACTAGGCGGTGGCGGCTATTCCTTTAATCCCAGCATTCGGAAGGCAGAGACAGTCAGATCTGTGAGTTCAAGGCCAGCCTGGTCTAAAAAAAAGTAAAAGCTATCAAATGGCCAAAAGTGTATGCAAACATGCTCAACATTATCAACCTCAGGGAGGTAAAAGCCTGGTTCATAATGAGACGCCACCACACACACAAGCATGGCTAGAATGGTGTAAGGGACTGTTCCTAGAATTTGTGAGAATGCAGAGACTCGTGAGAATGGACAATGACTCAGCTGTGTAGAAACAAAAAATCAGTGTTCTGGTTTCCCAAAAACTTAGATGCCAAATGATCATGCCCAGTTACATCTGAAAAATAAAAACGGAAGACGGGCTAGCGTTTTAAAAAATTCATTGTATTATTTTTAGTTTTGTGTACATGTGTGCCTACATGCGGACATGCTCACGTGAATGCAGGTTCCTGTGGAAACCAGAAAGAGTCAGAGTCCCTCTGTAGCTACAGTTATGAGCAGCCGTGAGCCACCTGGTGTGGGTGGTAGGGACCAAACTCTAGGAAGAAGAGTGGCTTGTGTCTTAACTGCCAAGCCATCTCTCCAACATATGAAGACAGGCGTTTAAAGAAAGACTGTGCGTGTTTGGGGAAGCACCTTTAACAGTCATAAAAATGTGGAAAGAACTCAACATCCACCATTTGATGACTATCCCAACAGAATGTGGGGTGACCTTGCAGCGGGATGCTGCTATTCAGCCCTAAAAACGAATGGCGTACTGGCAGGCATGGGCCACATGGATGAAACTTGAAACCATTCCACTAAGAAATCAGTTGAGGAAGGTCCCTTATATAAAGTTTCCAGAACACGCCTAGAAATGCATAGAGACTGGAGGCCTGGGATGGCAGAGAGGCCATGAGGGGTGGCGCTCAATGGGCAGAGTTCCTTTTTTGAAATTAGGTAAAAATAGAATTGGTGAGTAGAGGTGGATTCTAAATACCATTGAACGTGCTAAAACCCTCTGGATGGTGCAGTTTTAGATGGTTAAGTGGTTAATTTTATCAGTTTTTGTAAACTTCAATTTTAAAAGACAAATACACACACACACACACACACATACGGATGTGCTGTGTATAAATGTCTAGGACATCATCTAAGCTAGGAGCAGCAGGAATAAAAGGGAAAGTCTGGCTCGAAATGTATCCATTTTTATAGGATTATGTTGAGCTTTTTAGCTTTTGTCCTTTCTTTATTGACTTCTCAGGTTGACATACAAAGTAATGGATGTCAATATGCATATTTTAAGTTATTTAAATTATTTTAATAGGAAAATTAAGTCTGTGCATACATGGCATAGAGGAATATGAGGGCAAATTTCACACGAAATTCACTTTCCCCCTTTTAATGTTTCTGTATATCAAAATTTTAGCAGAAGAAACACACCATATGTTTCATTAGAAACAATTAAGCAAGCAGAGAAGATGGGGTGGAGCAATGGCTCTGTGAGGAGGAGCTGGTGGCTGTACAGACCTGAGGGCTTGAGCTCAGGACTTAGCACCCACACAAGAAGCTAGGCTTGGTTGTACATACGCCTGTAACCCCAGAACTGCTGGAACCAATATAGGAAAATTTCTGGGGCTTGCTGGGACCAGCCTAGCTCCAGGTTTAGTGAGAGACTCTGTACTGAGGGGATAAGATTGAGAGAAATAGAGTGAGTGGGACACCCTATGTCATTCCCTGGCCTTGGTGTATTTATATGGAGAGGGAACTTATGAGGAAACAGAGCTTGCAAGCATCATGGTCTGTGACTACTTAGTAAGAATCAGGGACTCATCATACTTCTTGCCTTAGTCCATCTTGTTGTTTCTGTAATAAAGGACCCGGTGCCAAATAACTTCATAAAGAAAGAAATCCACCTAACTCATAGTTAAGTGAGATTCAGGAGCCTGACACTAGTGTTAGCGAGTGGCAGGGGCCATCTAAACGGTGGAGTTATTGGGAAAGCCAGAGGAGTGGTTCAGAAATCAGTTTCATTTTCAAGAGCTTTGATTGACTGGGAGCTTTCAGGACTCCTGCTCCACTGATCCGTTTGGAGGGCAGCACCTCAATAATAAGACCTCTCTCTAAGACCTCATTCTTAAATGTCTCAGTCCCTAGTGCCATCATCTTGGGGACTGTACTGGCTGGTTTTGTGTGCCAGCTTGACACAGGCTGGAGTTATCACAGAGAAGGGAGTTTCAGTCGGAGAAGTGCCTCCATAAGATCCAGCTGTGGGGCATTTTCTCAATGATCATCTTAGTGATCAAGGGAGTAGGGCCCCTTGTGGGTGGTGCCATTCCTGGGCTGGAAGTCTTGGGTTCTATAAGAGAGCAGGCTGAGCAAGCCAGGGGAAGCAAGCCAGTAAGGAACATCCCTCCAAGGCTCCTCTGCATCAGCTCCTGCTTCCTGACCTGCTTGAGTTCCAGTCCTGACTTCCTTTGGTGATAAACAGCAATATGGAAGTAAGCTGAATAAACCCTTTCCTCCCCAACTTGGGGACTTGCTTCTTGGTCATGATGTTTGAGCATGAATAGAAACTCTAAGACAGGGACCAAGTTTACAACCTAGAAATTTTCTAGAGAATGGAGCACACTTGAACTGGAGATGGACCAGAGCACGCCCCAGCACACCGGCTGCCACCATGGAACTAAAAAATATGTGAGCATAAAAGGGCAGGTGGGGTTTTTCAAGTTCATCCAAAGAGGAGACAAAGCCAGGATGCCATGGCAACTTCCCACAGAGCCAGAATGGAGCGGAGCAATCCACAAGGAAAAGTGGGGAGTGAAGCGGGATTTGGGCCACAGCAACCTGGTGTGATGGGCTGCGCCCAGGAAGATGGCCGCATCCACAGCCCCTCCCTTGTGTGCTCCGTTCTGTAGGGATGAACTTCTGATGGCAGCCCTGGGGGTTTGCTACAAAGACAATTGCCTTTGGCATGATTGGCGGCTGTGCTCTGCTTGCCCAGCTAGATAGCCATTAACAGGAGAAAGGTGAATTCTTTTCAGGACTTTGAATGCAATGCAAAGAGTTTGCTTGCTTGGACCTGCAGCTTGTCCAGATGGACACTTTCATGCAGGTGTGTGAGGCAGCAGGGGCCTCCCATACAGAAACAGGAGCTGTGGACAGTGTATGATCCTATAGTCATCCACTGAAAAAAAGAAAAAAGTAGAAAAAAGAGCAACCGTGCTGACACCAGAATGGCATTCCAGACCCCAGAGGGCTTTCGCTGTTACTGTATTGTTTGTTCCTTTGTTCCTGGATCATTGGGCACCAACCGCAGTGCTGAGTCTTGGAAACACAGTACTTGGTGAGCTCCCAGGAGATCTGGTTACACAATGATATGTTCCCAGTGTGAGGCGACAGATTCGGGTTTTGTGGAATCTGAAGCTTATAGCCTTTAGAAGGCCAATCTCCAGAATAGTACAAAGCATACAAACTTGCAGTTGTGAAGCTAAGTGAGCATTTAGGACAGGAAGTCACTCCCAGGCACTAGCGTTTAAAAGGTGGTGGGCAGCCCGTGCTCAGGGTGTTTCTTTATGTTGACCACCCCACCGCTATGATTCTTTCCCACTTCTTAGACTGTATGTCTGTCCTTCATGGGATGATTTTATATCATGTTCTGAAAAAAAAATATTATTGACAATTGGGATGCTTAAAACCTGAGAGTTTTCTTGCAGACCTCCACTTCCTGGGTTTGGTCCAATAATCAGTTTCTGAGTGTGTGTGTGTGTGTGTGTGTGTGTTTTCTGTGTATGTGTGTACATGTGGGGAAGTTGCTCACCTATGCTTGCATATGTGAAGGCCAGAGGTCCCAGCACTTGGGAGGCAGAGGCAGGTGGATTTCTGAGTTCGAGGCCAGCCTGGTCTACAGAGTGAGCTCCAGGACAGCCAGGGCTACACAGAAAAACCGTCTTGAAAACAAACAAACAAACAAACAAACAAAATACCGGCATGAGGTGCACAGAACCCACAGTCTTATGCTTGCACAGAGCTCAATCTTCTCTTATCCACCAAGCTAGATCTTCAGCCCCAATTTTGATAAGTTCTATTTTTATCAAACTCCCATCAGGTTGGAGACATAGCTCAACAGTAGGCACTCATCTAGTATGTGGAAGGTTCTGGATTTAATCCCCAGTTTTTGATTTAAAAAGAAGGGAGGTGGAGAAAAAAAACCAACCATATACGTTTACACTCATATCATTGCATTGTCAAGTATGTTTCCAACGACAGGGAACTTCTACTTTAGCCGAACACTGATAAGGCCTCAGCGATTAAGAACACTTACCATTCCTGCAGAGGACCCAGGTTTGATTCCCAGCACCCACATGGCAGCTCACAACCATCTGAAATCCTAGTTTCGGGGGATGCTGTCTTCTGAGTTACACAGATCCCTGTGTGCACATATATTCACTCAGGTGCACACATGTAAAAAATATTGATGAAAAGAGAATCTTCATCTTGGGGAGTCATATGCCTGGCACCAGGAAGGATTTTCTCCAGTAGATGTCTGGCTCCCTGCTTTCTCATCTGTACTATTCCTTTTCAGTCCTCTTCCTTTTAGTGCCAGCTTCTATGGGACACATTGATGTCACAACAGCAGTACCTCTGTCCTTACCTCTTCATGCTGTGACATGGGGAGAATGAACACAGAAGCCTCTGAAGGCCAGGAGCAGAAGTCCGTGCTCTCAGGGGCACCTGGGACGCATTCAGGGCTCTGCTTGTTAATCTAAACCAGCCACACCCCAGCTCAGCCAACGAGGCTATCTTTCCATACAAAGCATCAGAAGGCATGGCAGAGGGGCCTCAGGAAGATGAGACATGAGCCCCTTTCTGATCCAAGAAATTTGGACAAAAATATACATTTCTATTGTTTCACATGGTCTCGGTCCCTTCCAGGAGCCTTGACACCGAAGCCTTCCCTAACCCACAATATCTATGAGCAGCCTTAACTTGAGACTATCTTACCTGACAGTTTCATAACTCTCCCCTGCTACCAGGAGGTGGAGAGGAGTCTGAGACGCAACCAGAGGCCACAAGGATGCCCCAAGGATGGGAGTACATGAATACAAAGTTTGACCAGTCCAGGAGGAGGCAAGGCTGTAGTTAAAATGCAGACACACAGGGCCTGAGGAGAAGGCTCCAAGGCTCCTGGGAAGATGGGCGGAGTCCAGTGATGGGCATGTGACTAATAGTTGAGGGCGGGGCAAAAGCTAGGGTAGCCTAAATGACAGATGAGTGGACTCCAAAGACCAAGGCCATGGACATCAAAACTGTGAATACAGACCTTTCAAAAGAGACCTGCCCAGTGGATAACGAGCAGTGTATAAAGGTGAGTGGGTGTCTTAGTTAGGGATTCTATTTCTGTGACAAAAATACCATGACCAAAAAGCAAGTTGGGGAGGAAAGGCTTTATTCAGTTTATACTTCTAGATTATAGGCCATCATTGGAGGAAGTCAGGACAAGAGCTGAAACAGGCCAGGAACCTGGAGACAGGAGTTGATGCAGAGGTCATGAAGGGATACCACTTACTGGCTTGTTCTTCTTGACTTGCTCAGCCTGCTTTCTAATAGAACTCGGGACCACTAGGCCAGGGATAGGACTGCCACAACAGGCTGGGCCCTCCCTGATTGATCACTAATTGAGAAAATGCCTTATAGCTGGATCACATGGAGGCATTTCCTCTTTAATGACTCTTGCTTGTATCAGTTTAACACACAAAACCAGCCAGTACAGTAGGGGCTGGAAATAAGAATGGGTCTTCTAGAGACAAGCGGTCAGGACAGACCCACTTTCTTCCCAAGGACAGAAGTGGGGGTGGGAATGGCAGAGGACCCCATTGAACATCTCCACATTTTCCCTCCCCCCACCCCCTCCATCAGTTAGAGAAGACAGCCATAAAGATACAGTCATGGTGGCGTGGCAATATGGTCCGACGAACACTACTGGATGCAGCACTTGGAGCGTGGGCCATCCAGTGTTGGTGGAGGTCAGTGCAAACCAAGATAGTGGAGCAAAAACGGCGCTTGGCACTAAAACTCTACACCTGTCAGGAATGGGCAGTGGTGAAGGTGCAGGCATACGTCCGCATGTGGCAGGCCCGCAGACGATTCCTCCAGGCACGACAAGCAGCCTGCATTATCCAGACTCAGTGGCGCTGGCATGCTAGTCAAAGCCAAAGTATGATCCACAGCCACTATGAGGTCAAAGCCAGCCGGCTGGAGCTTGACATCGAAATCCTTATGACCTAGGGTGCTGGCAAAGCCAGGGGAGGCTGGATCTCCTTCCCAATAAAGACACTAACTGATCACAGACTCAGCTGTGGATATTGGAACCATAGAGAACTGAGCCCCTAACTTCAGAAAGATTCCCTGGTGTGGTATAGTGCCCCTGTCCCCTGGGACCCATCCTAGGCCTCTGTTCCTAATGATGTACTTAGCCAATCTTGTGCAAAGGGACTGCAGGGCTCAGGCCAGGTCTTCATGCCTCTAGCAGCTGGACTGGGGTTCCTCTACCTTGGGAATAAGCCTTAGGCTTTGCTCTCCTGCAGCTCATGCCTAAACATCTCCATTCAGAGTCCAGCTCCAGAGAGTCTGGCTGCAGCTGGGCTAACTGGGAAAACAGGGATTCCACAGCATGAACCACAGGGCCCCGGGGGCCAGCACGGGGCATGGCAGGGAACCAGGAGGACAGCACACCTAAGCAGGGTAGCAGCAGGACACACATGTGTCCCGTGGGCTTGTGGGGGAGGCTGTCTTCCAGAGCCAGCCCCTGGGGAAGGCCGGAGCTGAGAGGAGAGGCAGCAGCTGTGCCTGCTGCTTCTGTCCCCTGAGGCTGAGCATCAAGGCTTCCTCCCTCTGCTGGACACTCCCTGGGAGAAGCAGGCATGGCTTGGGGGTGCAGAGAGGCAGCTGGGGTGGATACACAAGCAGGGTATGACTGGAGGTCATGCCTCATAGACTTCAGATCCTACTGTCCTCAGAAGGATCTATGCTGGTCCCTCCTCAGACTGCCACCCTCTGCTGGGCCAGCTTCAGTGGCTGCTGCTGACCTTAGCTTTGCTGGGCCTCTCACAGTCTTGGCTCATCTCTCATTTCTGCTTTGTTTCTAAGCTTGAGGTGCCTTTCATCCAGATCCCTCAGGAGTCTAAACTTTCAACATAAGAATTTGAGGTCTTCCTCTCCCTAGGATCTGTGGATGGTTGGCCCTGCGTGGGGAGTAGGAGGAATAGCTAGCGGGTGTGCAAGAAGCAGGGATCTTCATGGCATTGTTGCTGGAGAAGATTGTATACATGTGTGCTCTTGTATGTGTGCGTGTGTGCGAGTATGTGTGGGGGGGAGTGTGCACACGTATGCATGTGCACATGTGTTCTTGAATGTGTATATGTATGTGTGCTTGCATGTGTGTTCTTGTATGTGTGTGCATGTGTACGTGTGGGTAAGTGTGTGCATGTATGCACATGAGTGCATGTGCATGTGTGTGTCCTTCCATGTGTGTTCTTGTATGTGTGCACGCATATGTGTGCATGAGCACACGTGTGTGTGCACTTGTGCACATGCATGCTTGTGTATGTGTATGCATGTGTGTTCTTGCATGCATGTGCACACGAGCTCACATGTGGGTGAGTGTGTCCATGTGCGTGCACATGTGTGCATGTGCATGCGTGTGATAGCTTCCAGGATAGCAGGGGCAGAAGAGAAGGCTCAGAGTTCAGTCTGTTCCCATCACCTCCATTAGCTGCAGGTGGCAGTGATGGATCTAAGCATCAGATTTTCTGAGTGGATGTTGTTCTTCCAAGGGACCCCTCTACAGACTCCAGATATAGCTCTCCTCCTGCTTTGCAAAGCCATGAGGTGAGATGGGTAAGGTGTGAAACAGACCATGGGGGATGTTCTTTCAATCTGGCCTTTTTGGTGCTGTCCCAGCAGTGAGAAGTGTTTAAAACCTGGGCTGGTAAGGGTTGAAGACTGATCCTCCTCTGGAGAGAACATTGTCCTCTCCTAAGCCATTAAAAAATACCATGCAGTCTGAGATTCTCCTTTGAGTATGCTGATGTGGGACCTGGGCATCGGGAGTCCAGTGTGTGGCCACATCTGGGAATGGCTGAGTTAAATGCTTTTCACGGAGCCTGAGTAATCTGACTTGGGGATGGTCATAGAGAATTCCAGTATGAGCCGAGCAGGCTCAGGGTCATCAAGGCTTCGAGGTCTCCAATGACCCAAAAGTGCAAAGTAAAGTGAGGCTCAGGAGGGAACTCCAGTTTGGGTCAAAAACATTTGGCATCAGAAAGACACAGCTTTTTCTGGTCCCTGGGTGGTGGGTAAGATGAACTTTGAAGGGGGAAGTAGACAGGTCTCTTGTCCTACTAGGTATATAGCAGGAAGATGAGACCATACCATTCCAAACAATGGAGACACAAAGGCCAGACCCAGAAGAATGAAGATCCAAGGTCTTGACTAGGTGTGTTCGGTGTCCTTGCCAGTAGTCGGGGGTCCTGAGAAACCAAGGATGGCCTGGATCTATAGGGGTGTATTGCAGAGCCACAGGGCAGAGGAACTGAAGAGGTAGAGCATTGAGTAAGGAGAGAGGCTCCTCTTTGGCAGTGGGCTCTATGGCCAGTGTGAGCCATCGACATAAACCCCCTTTCCTCAGTAGAGGTTACAGGATAAACCTTTAAAGGCAGACCATATGAATGCCTGCTGTTTCTCACCATTGCTGAGAACCGAACTGCACAAAAAAACTCCTCGTTTTTTTTTTATTACATATTTTCTTAATTTACATTTCAAATGATATCTCCTCTCCTGGTTACCCCTCTGAAAAAAATATCAAAAACAAAAACAAAAACAAAAAAACAAACCCTATTTCCTCCCCCCTCTCCCTGCTCACCAACCCACCCTCTTAAATAAAATCTCCTCTTGAGAATAGAAGCGCTGAAATATTCTGTGGGGGAAGGGCCATGCTTGCAGCTTCAGGACAAAGGTCAGCCCAAGTGTGCTGGGGAGGACCTGGATCTTCACTCTCGCTCCTTCCCCTGGTGACTTTACCAAGAGATATGTGCCCCAGAATGCCCTCCTATTAATAAGAGGCGATATTAGCCCTCAGACTATAGGATTCTTAAGCAAGTGTCCTGTACACTGAAGGGCCATCATACAATGGCTCCCCAGATGGCATCTTGTCTCTTTGTCTCCAGAGTCTTACCCTGTATGCTCAAGTTCCTGGCCTGATATGCCTCCAAACTTAGTTCTGATCACAGCTCCAAGGTCGCCATCTTTGTCTTGACTCCTGCTTTTCTGTGTCACACATACAGTCTAAGATGAGGTGGCCATAGCTGCTGCCATGTCATTCCAGACACATTGACTGGGTGGAACACAATCCTTCCACATCCCACCAGGGCTGAAGAGCTTGGTGTCTAGAAAGGAGTCTTTGATCAGGCATGGGGATGTAGCTCAGCTGGTAGAACGTGTGCTAGCATGCACAAAGCCCTGGGTTTGGTCCCTAGTATCATAAAAGCTGGGCGTGTGCCTGTAACCCCAGAATTCAGGAACTGGAGGAAGGATGTCTAAGGCCAGGCACAAAGTAAGTTCTAGGTTATACGAGACCTTAAACAAAGTCTTTGATCCGTTTTGCCTCTAAAAATTGAGTTTGTCTGATGGAAAGTCTAAAGCAAATGTCTATCGAGTAGAAGAGCTGGAGTGTATTCAAAGGTTAAAAAAAAGTTTCTGGTCACTGCCAAAGCTGTGATTGTGAATTCATGTGACAATTAAGGATTTAGCATAGAATCTGACATTAAAGAGAGTGACTTCGCGTCAAAGGGGCACCACTAATAAATATATTGGGAAAACAAGGACTTCTGGCCCAAAGGAAGTTATTATCATAGTTGGGGTACAGAGAATGGCAGGAGGTAGTGGGTAGGGAAAGAACAGGGAAAGAGTGTTCTGGTCAGGGAAAAACAAAATCCCATCCATAAGACAGAGCATGAGGAAGCTCCGTACTGCAGCTCGTCTCCATTCATTCCCCTTACATCATCCCAGTAAATCTGAGTGTGTAATCTGGGGACTGTGTGGCTCAGAGATTGCACGGTGCCCAGGTGGTGGGGGTGGAAGCTGCTCCTGTGAACCTAGAACTCTCCTCTCTTATGGGACTACATAAGAGCCAAGATTCCTGGACTCCCAAGACACGGGAGGAAAAATGTCAAAAAGATTTATGGTTAAAAGAGTTCTGACATGGGCTGGAAAGACGGCTCAGCAGTTAAAAGCACTGACTGCTCTTCCAGTGCTCTTCCTGAGTTCAATTCCCAGCAACCACATGGTGGCTCACAACCATCTGTAATAGGATCTGAATAGCAATACAGAAAATGGGGTTAAGGGCTAGATGGCAGCAGGTGCAGGTGGCAGCAGCATATATACCTTTGATTCCCAGCACTGGGGAGACAGAGCCAGGATGATCTCTATGACTTCCAGCCCAGCCTGGTCTACAGAGCAAGTTCCATGATAGCCAAGGCTACACAGAGAGACCCTGTCTCAAACAAACAAACAAACAAACAAGATATTTTGAAGATGGAGAGATGGCTCAGCCTTTAAGAGCACTAACTGCTCTTCCAGAGGTCCTGAGTTCAATTCCCATCAGCCACATGATGGCTCACAACCACCTACAGTGGCATCTGATGTCCTCTTCTGGCATAGAGGTGAATATGCAGATGGGACACTCATAAAAATATGTAAGTAACTTAATCTTTTTTGGAGAGGGGGGGAGAGAGAGAGAGAGAGAGAGAGAGAGAGAGA
>NW_022196906.1:100365330-100365698 GCF_008632895.1 Mastomys coucha
GGGGAGAGGAGAGAGGAGAGAGGAGAGAGGAGAGAGGAGAGAGAGAAAGTGATTAGGTGAGAGGCACCAGGAATTTCACCTGTTGGGAGTGGGCTGGGGGCTAACACACAAGACTAACTGCATGTTGGAGAAACTAGTCAATGTTGTCAACCACTGGATTTAGAACCACCTAGGGGACACATCTGTGGATGTGTCTGTGCTGGTATTTCCAAAGAGGTTTTACTGAAGAGGAAAACTCCACCCTGAATGTGGGCAGCACCACCCCAGGAGCTGTTGTGGACTGGATAAAAAGAAGGCTGGGTGAGCTGGGCAGTGGTGGCGCATGCCTTTAATCCCAGCACTTGGGAGGCAGAGGCAGGCAGATTTCT
>NW_022196906.1:100366176-100373926 GCF_008632895.1 Mastomys coucha
AAAAAAAAAAAGAAGAAGAAGAAGAAGAAGAAGAAGAAGAAGAAGAAGAAGAAGAAGAAGAAGAAGGCTGGTGTTTCTCTGCTTCCTGATCGAGGATGTTACATCCTCCACAGCGACTGTATCCTCTCAAACTGAGAACCAAAATAAACACTTCCCCTTCAAATTGTTTTAGTCAGGCATTCTGTCACAGAACAAGGAAAGTGACCAATACCAGGGATGTGAGTTGGGCGATCAGCCATGCATGGACTGTTGTTGAAACTAGGGAGGGAGCGCTTCCACAATAAAAACCTAGGACAAGGGGCTGGGAACAGAAACCCCCAAATCATTGCCGTGAAAGGAAGCAGGAGCTTGTTTCCCCTCCCAGAATGAAACTCAGCCACGGGAAGTCCAAAGTGTAGCTGCCATATACTGTATCTGCCGGGTGCCATTCCACCTTTGCGCCCTATGGTTCCTCTAGGTTAAATCCAAGCCCTCTTGCGGTCAAGGTGACTCTCGGAGTTCCAGCTCCTGTGTTTTACTTCCGAAAAAGAAGGGTGAAAAGAGAAACCGCTTGTAACCGAAGCTGATTTCCTTTTAAGACCTTACCTAAAAGGCACATGTACATGCCCAGCGACATCCTCTTAGGATTCATTGGCTAGAACTGTCACATGATCCTCCCAGCCATGAGGACTGTCATTGACATCAGGACTGAATCCTGGCATAGCTAAACAGGTTAGCTTGTGCTGTGACACAACCCTGTTTAGCGGAGTGCACTTCTCACCCAAAGCCTGCTGGGCTTCGGGCAGTATCTCTCCTCCATGTGTTCGTGTTTGTGTTTGTTTGGTATTCCTGGCCACTCCTCCTCATGCCACGCAGTGTGGGCAAACAAGCTATTGGGAAAGGAGTGACAGAAAAGACTCTAGTAATCTTAACTGCCATTTGGAAATGTCACATTTCACTTCTTCTTCCTTTCTCTCTCTCTCTCTCTCTCTCTCTCTCTCTCTCTCTCTCTCTCTCTGTGTGTGTGTGTGTGTTTGTGTGTGTGGTGGTGGTGGTGGTGGTGCATGTGCTCATGCAGGTATGTGTATGTGCACATGCAAGGGCATGTGGAGACCAGAAGTCAATGTTAGGTGCCTTCCTCAATTACTCTCTTGTCTTTGGAGATGGAGTCTCTCCCTCCCTGAACCTGGCCAGTGAGCACTAGTGAACCTGCCCCCACCTCCCATTACTGGAGCTCCAGAGACCCTCTGTGCCACCCAGCTATTTACATTGGTGCTGGCAGTCTAAGCTCAGGACCCCATGGTCACACAGACACTTTACCAACTGAATTATGTCCCAAATCTCTAGTGTCATTCTTTTCGAGTACTGGAGCTGGAACCTGCATGCTGAGGACGACCTACGTCGCTGGCCCCTCTGTCCTCACTTTATTGGCTCAGTTATCCAAGTGGCTCTGTCTCATCTTAAGGAGCAAGGTATGGTTCGCTCCCCCTGTGGCCGAAGAAAAGGAGACCATCAGGTTCTCTGCACGAGGCAGAGGGTAAGCTGTTGTCAGCCTTTGCTAAAATGGGGAAGAGATGAAAGGAGACACCCTGAGGGAAATTAGTCCGCATTGAATGGAAATGGGTAAAATTCATCTATTAGCAGAACCTCATCTCGCTATTTCTTTTAATCTACCCATATGTTGTTTATAACAGACACACCTGAAATGAAACAAAGCTGTGGGCTGAAACGAAAGATGTGAAAACTATCACAGGAAGAAGCCTGTCCTAAGACACATTTAATCATCTCTCTTGAGACTGAAGAAATTGAAGACAAGCCAGTTAATCTCATCCCCCCCCAGAGCCTTCACAGTTGTGAAGAATAGGAGAGGAACCGCCAGGGATGAGAGAGGAGCATGTCTTGGAAAAGGAGATGCGAGTATTGAAGGAGACTGGGTGAGATGGGAGGGACCCGCAAAACAAAACGCGCACAGGGGCAAGAGAAGGAGGATGCTGATGCCAAGGCTGGAAGGCAGCATCTGATTCCAGTCCTGCCCTCTTGAGCACTCTGTCACCCACTTCTTCAAGGAGACTCGTGAAGGCCCTAATGTAATGCTTTTATTTTTTTATTTCTAAAAGTAATACATACAGGGCTGGAGAGATGGCTCAGTGGCTAAGGGTGCTGGCCGCTCTTCCAGAGGACTGGAGTTCAGCTCCCAGCACCCAGAACCACTTGTACCTTCAAGCTCTAAGGAATCTCACGCCTCTTCTGGACACTGTACCCACCTGCATAGGTGAGGCATAGACACACACACAGAGAGACAGAAAGAAAAGGAGTTTAACAAGACAGGGTCGGCAACATGAGAGCAGCAGCTAGTCCTGAACATTAGAGTAGAAAGCAGCACAGCAGTCTGGAACAAAGACCTGGCCTGCCACGGAAAGGAAAATGGAGACCGTTCTCAATGATAAGTCTAGACGTAAAAATCCAAGTAAACTCTAACCATAGTTCCAGGAGCTGAAGGGGGGCGGGGGTCAGACATGCCAGTAACCTTAGCACTCAGGAGGCTGAAGCAGAAGGATTTGTATGAGTTCAAAGCCACCGTGAGGCTAGATAGTGAGGCAGTGTTTTGTTTTGTTTTAAAAAAAAACGAAAAACAAAACAAAGCACCAGATATGGCAGCTCAGGCTTATGATACCAGCACTTCAGAAGCTGATGCAGGAGGATGATCATGAGTTTGAGTTCAGCTTGTATTACAAAGCTGGGGGAACGGGGTTGGGGTGGTGGTGGCAAATGACTTTAATCCTGGTACTCAGGAGGCAGAGGCAGGTAGCTTTCCATGAGTTCAAGTCCAGCCTGGTCTATAGAGTGAGTTCTAAGACAGCCGGGACGACACAGAGAAACTCTGTCTCGAAAACCAAAATAAACAAATAAATAGATAGATAAATAAATAAATAAATAAATAAATAGGAAAAGTGATACAGGGGATTTGTTGGATGTCATGTTGGCAAGGAGGAGTTTGATGATGGCTAATCTTGTCAATTTAATTATGTGGAGATATGCCTAGGAGATTAATTTTTTGGTGTGTGTGTTCTATGGTAAGGGGCCGTACTTATGCACCTCTGCATGTGCGTGCACAAACACACACACACACACACACACACACACACACACACACAGGTTAGAACTGGCTCTCTCCTTCCACCATGGTGCCTGGGGTTTGAACTCAGGTTGGTAAGATTTGCTGTACAGTGATTTCTTTCACCCACCGAGCCACCTCCGTGGCTTGGCCAGGAAATGAATAACATGTAGTTTGAGGTCTGTTTATGAGTACATCTCCTCTGCTATCCAGCTTTTCTTTGCTGAGACAACAGTGGAATAAGCAAGCTAAAAGGCTGGACACGATGATATAGCAAGTTTGAGGCCATCTCAGGTTACCCGAAACCCTGTCCCGAAATGAAACGAAATAAAAACAAACATAGCTATCCTTGATGTATGTAGGCTTAACCACAGAGCATCAAAGCACATGAGGCAAAAGCTGAGGGACCTGCAAGGGAAAAGATGAATCCATGCTATTATAATTGAGGGCTTAAATGTTCATCTGTCGAGGAGAGCCAGAGCCAGAAGTGATGAGGGCAGAGTGAGCTCAACAGCACCGAGCATCGATGGAATAGAATCAGCCGGCACCCTTCCCTGGTACAGTTAAGCTAGAGAAAGAGATAAAAGGCTTTGGAGTCAGGAAGGAAGAAATAGAAGCGTCTCTGCTCGCAGGCGATGTGATCTTATACACAAAACCCCCAAACAGCCAACTAACCACCACAACAAAACCCCTATGGGACTTAATTAAACATATGCAGTACAGTTTTGAAGGCTACAACAATACGGGTGTACGAGTGTGTGTGTGTATGATCTGGCTGTGATATCGAGCGCCCTACTGAGCACAGGAGGAGCTGGCCAGTGAGGCAGGTGTCCCCCTCCTTCCTCACCACTCCCTGCGTGCTCAGTGAAGAAGACAGCCTTCCTCCACAGAAGAATATTCTTCAGTCTATACACCTCTGCTTGGACCTCAGAGCAAGCCCTCAGAGTCGACATATGAGGATCGGTAGTATTTCTATTCATTAACAGTGGATTACTGCCCAAAGTCAACAAAACAACCAGTTCTGCTTCATTAACAAATGTATTTGGGAATACATTTTCAAATATTTATTTATGTTCATATGTATGTGTGATTGCTTACCTATATGTCTAGGCACACATATATCTGTTGGCCTGGTTGCCAACAGATGCCAGAAGAGGGAGTTGGATCCCCTGGAACTGGAGTTGCAGACAATTATGAGTCACTGTGTGGATGCTGGGAACCAACATGGATCTCCTGCAAAAACAGAAAGTGCTCTTCACCACTGAGACATCTCATTCCTAGGACCAATTTGGTTTTTAATTTTACATATATGGGTGTTTTGCCTGCATGTATGCTTTGTGTACCACATGATCCCCTGGTACCCTTCGAGGCTAGAAGAGGACATCAGTTGTGAGCTGCCATGTGAGGGCTGGGAATTGAACCCATTGTCTGGAAGAGAAGCCAGTGCTCTTAATCACTGAGCCAACTTTCCAGCCTCCCTAGGAGTAATTTTAATCAAAGAAATGGAAGACCGGTACATTGAAAACCATAAAACATTGATCAAAGAGATTTCTGACAGAAAAGGAAAGATAACCCAACCCATGTTCAATAAATTAGAAGAATTCACGTTGAAGTATCCGTCCGAGCTGAAGTAAGTGGCAGGTGCAGGGCTCATTCCTACCGGAGTTCTACAGACACAGGAAAGAGATATTCTAAAATTCACAGGAAACTACAAAAGACCCTGAACTCCCAAAGTTGTCTTGATCAAAAAGAACAAAACTAGAGGCGTCACATCACAGTACCTGAATTTAAAATGCTTTCAGGGACGATAAAGCAAAACAGTACGGCACCAGCATAAGCACAGAGTCGAACAGAAGAGAGGGCTCAAAAATAAATTTGGATGGCAATGAAGCAAATACCTTTGTTTACAATTTTTTTATTTATTTGGGGCGTGTGTGTGTGTGTGTGTGTGTGTGCGTGTGCGTGTGCGTGTGTGTGTGTGTGTGTGTGTGTGTGTATGCACATGTGCGCAGGAGCATGCCTGTATGCACACACCTGTGGTATATGCAGATGCACTTGTGTATGTGCTTGCCCGTGTACACACATGTGGTTCTATGCAGATGCACATGCTGGTGACTATGTGCAGGCTGGACATTAACATTGGATAGTCTTACTCTGTCATTATCCAACCTGTTTTCTGAGCCAGCTCAGAACTCACTGATTCATAGAGACCATCTGGACAGGGATCCTCTTGCCTCTGCCTTCTCTGCCCTGGGACTGCAGCTATGTATTGATGCACCTAGCTTTTTACATGGCTCTGGGGAAATTGAACTCAGGTCCTACTTGGGCAGCAACCACTTTACCACCTGAACTGACTCCTCACCCTCAAATAACCTGATTTTAAAAATGAGCAAAGGATATGAATAGATATTTCCCAGATGAAAGCATATCACGTACCAAACCTCACTAGTCATCAAGGAAGTGCAAAACAGAACCAGAGTTACCACCTCACAGTCCTGAGAATGGTGTGTAAAAGGCGCCAAGAGTCGGTAAGGGAGAGAACAGAGCCTTCTTGCTTGCTTGCGCGCGCGCGCACACACACACACACACACACACACTGTGGGCAGGGATGGGAAAGGTACTGCTGCTGTGGGAAATAGTGCTCCAGAACTAAAACCGGAACCATGGATATGACTCAGCAACAGAGTGTCTCCGTGTATACCCAAGGCAAATAAAACTAGTACATTGAAGAGATATCAGATGAACAGGAATGCTGGCACATACCTATGATCCCAGCACTCAAGAAGCTGAGGCAGGTGGATCTCTGTGAGTTCCAGATAGCCTGGTCAACAAAGTGAGTTCCAGGGTAGCCAAAGTGACATAGTGAAGATCTTGATTTGAAAAACAAAAAAACCAAGCCGGGCAGTGGTGGTGCACCCCTTTAATCCCAGCACTTGGGAGGCAGAGGCAGACAGATTTCTAAGTTCAAGGCCAGCCTGGTCTACAGAGTGAGTTCTAGGACAGCCAGGGCTATACAGAGAAACCATGTCTAGAAAAAAACAAAAAGAAAAAGAAAAAGAAAAGAAAAGAAAAACAAAAAAACCTCAAAACAAACAAATAAAAGAATAATAGGAAGAGGGAGGAGAGGAAGAGGGGGAGGGGAGAAAGAGGGAGGGGAGGAGGACCCTGCATCATGTTCACTGTAGCATTATTTACAAGATATGAAATTAACCTAACCATCTACAAATGAATAGTTAAATATGCTTTTCCAATGAGATGTTTATATACAATAGACTGTTATTCAGCCACAAGCAGGAATGAGGTTCTGTTGTTTGCTGCAATGGAGATGAGTCTGCGGCACATCTGAGTGCAAAGAACTAGTCAGGCCAAGAGGACTGCGGCATAATTTCATCTGTAAGTGGAATCTAAAACAGTGGAAATAAATAGAAGTAGGGCCAGGCATGGCTGCGCCTCTCTGTAAGCCCAGCACTTGGGAGGTGGAGACAGGAGTATCCAGGGCTTAAGGTCAATCTTGGCTACATAGGAAATTTAGGCTAGCTTGGGCTACAATGAGATCCAGTCTCAAAAACTAAACAAAGCAAACCAAACCAAAATAAAAAGCCCTTAGAAAACCTCCTAGAAGCAGAGAATAAAACCTGGTGGGGGGTGGGGTTAGGGGGAGGGCAGGGCTTGTGGTTGGGAGAAGGTCGAGAAACGGATATTTCACGCATAGACAGTTCCTGTTTGAGGGTACAGGGACTGGTTATCTGTTCAAAAACATGTTGATGATCGTTAATAACAATGTATCATCTCTTCAAAGATTGCTGCAAGAGATCTTCCAAGCCTCACACACAGGAGGATAATTATGTGGTGTGATGAAACATCATTTAAGTGGTATTTTTTTTTTGTCATTTATAATTTACTGCAATTTTAAAAACCAATTGTGCATTAATACACTCATGGAAAACAGCTGGAAAAGCTGGTTGTGAACAGCTACACTGGAGACTAGAAAATAGCATTGCGGGGGGTGGGGTTGAGGGGGGCCCTGGAGAGATGGCTCAGCGGTTAAGAGCACTGACTGCTTTTCCGAAGGTCATGAGTTCAAATCCCAGCAACCACATGGTGGCTCACAACCATCCGTAATGAGATCTGACGCCCTCTTCTGGTGTGTCTGAAGACAGCAACAGTGTACTTACATTATAATAATAAATAAATCTTTTTTTAAAAAAAGAAAGAAAATAGCATCGGAATTAAGACTGAGTAAAGGAGAAGGTGCATTAAGCCTGTGAGTTGAATGACAATATTGTTAAGATTATAATTGCCTTTTTCACAAACATGGAAGGACTGATACCAAAATTTATGTTGAAATGGAAAGACCTGGAAAGACCAAGGCAGTCTTAGGCAGAGAGAGTAGAAGGCCAAAGAGCCTGAGCCTCCCTTGTCTGAAGACTTTGAGGCTGTGGGATGCAGACAGGATGGTGTTGTCTGGGATAAACTCATAGATCTCTGAGACACAATGGAGTCCAGAAACAGATGCCAGATTCTGGCCAAGCAATTTAAGGCACTTCAGTTGGCAAATACTGGAGCAACTGAATATTTATGTCACCGAGGTTAATATTGACTCCTTTTTTTTTTTTTAGTGAGAAAAAATTTTTTATTAGATATTTTCTTTATTTA
>NW_022196906.1:100373981-100381451 GCF_008632895.1 Mastomys coucha
CTCAGAAATCTGCCTGCCTCTGCCTCCCAAGTGCTGGGATTAAAGGTGTACACCACCACTGCCTGGCCCATGTGTATTCTTTGGTTGGTGGTTTAGTCCCTGGGAGCTCTGGGGGAACTGGTTGGTTCATATTGTCGTTCCTCCTATTGACTCTTATCTCACACCACACCAAGAAGTTAATTCATGAAAGGCCAAAGGTGTGAACGGAAATGATGAGTCTTCGGTCTCTGAAAGGAATCCAAAGAGGAGAGACACTGTGAAGGTGGGAGCTCATTCCTCCACAGTGATGAAATCCCAGCCTGCCTCACTCCCCTTGTAGACTATGACAGCAAATGACAGCCAAATGACAAGATAGGCAGGCCCTGGTCCCCGTGTCCTGTGTGAGTGGTCCCAAGAGTACAGGAGACCCCAGGGTCCTGTGTGCATGGACCTGAGAGGACAGGAGACGCCCCAGGGTGCCCCAGAAGTGAGTCATTTTTCTAAGCTTGTGAGAAGGTTGACAACGGGTCAAATTCTGGAGAGCGAAGGAATGTTTACCTTCAAATGTCACACCAGCTCTTTCCTTAAGCTTAGAGGACTCATTCTGGGAAGAGAGACATCTTTGTGATGAAGAAATGCATGTAAAGTTCAAGAATTCCTTCCAATTTTACTTCAGATTCATTTTCTTCAATTAGAGTCAAGTAAAATTAAATCCACTAAAAAAATAGACATATGGCATGATCCCATTTTTATGAGAGTATTTCTATCTCCCCTATCTGTAAAAATGCATAGAAATATGTCTAGCATGCTGTACCAGAAATGTTAATGATGGTTATATTTGAATCATGAAACTTGAGGTAAGACTTTGATTTTTCTTTTTTGTACTTTTATGCAAGACTTAAACTGTTTACAGGGAGCATACTGGAAAAGTCATTTTTCTTAAAAAAAAAAAAAAAAAAACCAGGAATGGTGGAGAATCCTTTAATCCCAGCACTCTGAAGGCAGAGGTAGGCATATCTCTGAATTCAAGACTAGCCTGGCCTACATAGAGAATCCCAGGATAGTCATGGCTACATAATGAGAATCTGTCTCGATCATTATCCTCACCGTCATCACCATCACCCACAATCACTACCACCATCATCATCATCAGTACGGACATCTTGGTCAGAGTCCTCAAGGCTTCATTTCTTCCTCTTCCCCCCACATCTTCCCTGTTTCTCTCCCTCTCTCCTCCCTTTTTTAAATTTCATTTTCTTATTTTATAAATTAATTTATTTTCTACACTCCATATTCCATTCCCCACCACCCCCATCCACCCTCCGACTGTTCCACATCCCACACCTCCTCCCCCCCAACCCCGTCTCCACATGGAGGTCCCCACCCCAACCCCACCTGACCTCTAAACTCCCTGGGGCCTCCAGTCTCTTGAGGGTTAGGTGCATCATCTCTGAATGAACCCAGACCTAGCAGTCCTCTACTGGATGTGTATTGGGGGGCCTCATATCATCTCCTCCATTTCTTGTCCCTCACTTTCTCCTCACCCTGCTGTCCCCAGAGCTTGCACCTCCCTGAGACTGAGAACAGGAACAGAAGCAGGGGGCCTTTTCCTGTCTCTGTTGAGACTTGGGGTTGAGACCCTTGGGGAAAACCTCCTTTTCCTTCCCTGCTGTGAACTTCACACTAAGGGGCAGGGATGGGGAGTGGGGGTGGGGGATTGTAGGTGGGGTAGGGTTATCAGGTTAGTTGGAATGGGACAGAATGGGAAGGTGTGTGCACCTGAGGGCTGCTCTGGGAAGTGCTCTCCCTGGCCTGCTGGTGGGGGCGGGCGGGGACAGAATAGTAGGTCTTATCCCTGGCTCCTTGACATTCTTTTTAACTCCTGCATCTAAAGTTGCTACCCTCCCCCCACTTGGACAGACAGAGTGCCTCAGGCTGTGCTCCTGGACAGGGCTCGCATGTAGAGAAGCATCCATCTATCAAAAAGGCCTTTGTGATGTGACCATCCCCTCACGTCACGGTACATACAGGACTTGGGGACCAGAGAGGTCTGAGTCGCTCTCCCACATGTTCTGTGGGTTGTGGTTGAGGAAGATACAGGTCTACAAAGACAGGACGAAGGGCTTCCTGGATGTTTTCCCAAGGCCAGTTAAAGGATGCAAGTGGATCTGGGAGAAGCTTTGAACACAGGCATCAGGGAAGCACCCATGCGTGCCAACTCTGCAAGCGAAGCCTGTGGTGGTGATATTCAGACGGTCGGTCAGTTTGCCGTGGTCGACGCATCCAGGGATGAATCACGGGTGTTTGGTATAGCTGGCCCTCAGACCCTGGAATGAGCAGGCTGCTTTGAAGACTCCATGATTTAGCAGAAACAAACCCAGCAGGGACTTATGCTCCTGTGCTTTTCAAGAAGAGGTGTCAAGCTCTGCGGGATGTGGGATGTGGCACTGGAGTGAAGGATAAGAGAGGCAGAAACTCCGGCCACTGAGGACTGGAGATGGGACTTGGGATGAGAGATGATACGGCCTGGTCTTTTAATTTGTGGTTAAGAATTGAGCGCTGAGGAGCTCTCACCAAGGTTCACTGCTCATGGGGCTGGGAGATGATCAGCCAGGGAAGTATTGGGGATGCAAGCCTAGGGGCCTGCATTCAGTCCTTAGCCCATGTAAAAAGGCAGTGTGGTGGCTGTGCTTGGAATCCCAGCCCTGGGGAAGCAGAGACAGGCAGGTCCTGGGACTCGCCAGCCTATAGCCAGTGATTTATAGGTTAAGTTATTCCCCCAAACAAGATGGCCATTTCCTGAGGAATGATACCTGAAATGACAACCTTGGAATGCAGGAATGCATGTACCTCCCTCCCCCACACACACACGTGTTGACACAACACTACAGGGTGAGGAGGGGTGGCCATGGACTATAATCATGAAGCTTGATCCACAAGGGCTGGGGAAGGAAGAAGGGTGCAGTGGGCATGTGAGAGACCCGGGCTGTAGGATCTTCACCTATGTTTGCGTTTCTCTTCAGATTCCTGGTCCTCAGGCTCTTCTTCCTCTTAGATGGTGGCATGGGGAGACTGAGATCTCCAATACAGGAGACCTTTGCAGTTATCAAGCTGTGTGCCTATGACTCATATAAGGCAATATTAGTTACCATCAATACTGATAATATATGTTTATTCTAAAGGGAACTCTTCGCTTTCCCAGGGGGTCAAAGAGAAATCAAGTGCACTCTGGATGGAGGATGACAAGAAGACCCAGGGAAAACAAAAACAAAAACAGCAGATTGGAAACAAAAATGGCTGCTCCAGGCACCCTGGTGCTCAGGCCCTGGGAACAAGCCTGGGTTCTTTAGGACCAGGCAGCCAAGCGTCCCCATTCCAGCTACCTGAGTGGTCTCGGCGATATGCGCTAGTAAAAATGCAAGAGTCTCAGGTTAAATGAGAAAAAATTATTATTTTTATCTAAGAAACAAAGACTTTAGTATAGGTATTTCCCAAATACTGTGTGGGACATATATCTACACTTAAAAAAAAGAGAGAGAGAGAGTTAAAAAAAGAAAGAAAAGGCGTTCTCTGTTTATGACCTCCACAGCAAGCTGAATATCCCATCTTCCTTTCATCCTTCCGTCCCACACATGGGCTGGGGAGAAGCCATTCCTAAAGTTTTCTTTTCTTGTCTTTATTTCCACTTTTTAGAATTGTTAACCCACATTTCCAGAGACTTCACCAGCCCACTGATGCAAATTAGCTCACTTGAAAAAAAAAAAAATCAATGTCTCTGGCTGGTTTTCTCAGCCAGGACTTTGTCCCTGTGAGTTACTGAAGCTCTGCCCACAGCATCCATATGCTTCCAGCTCACCACTCAGCACCCTCTTGGCCTTGGGAGGCTGCCGAGAGCCCTGCCCTGGGAGCAGAAGCTGAGGCTGAGCCTTGGCGCCCTCTACTGGTGAGCTCCAGATGGTGAACAAGGGAGATGGCCACAGCATGCCAGGCTCAGCCAGCCATCTTCAGTCTGCAAGTCCTCCAGAGACTGCCACAGATGGCCTCGCCACCCCAGTGTCTGCACCCCCTTCCTTGTGGGCCCCTTCCTGGCTACGTGTATTACCTGTGAACAGGTAACATTCAGCCCCATGTCTGTTATTGGTTGGTTCCGTTTTACATCAAACACTCACCCTGGCTCTGGTTTATCCAAATTCCAGGCAGCCTGTCATGAAAAGTCCACAGTCAGTGTCCCACTTCTCACACCATACCGTAGGCTGGGTCTCTGAGGAAAACCATCTCCTAGAAGACCGGACAATTCTAGAGGGTGCTGACCAATCCTCAACGGGTCCTTTAAGGAAGGACAGTTGACACCTTTTCAGCCTCCGTATGAAGCAGAGCTGGGTTTGCTTTGGTGGCTACGCTGAGCACAGCCCAGAGTTGACACACATTAGCAGAATGAGCAGTGGAAGACTGAGGAGGGAATCCTCAAGCAGAGTTATTTTAAAATAAATAAACAAAGGGGCTGGAGAGATGACTCAACGGTTAAGAGTGCTTGCTGCTTTTCCAGAGGATTTGGATTTCAATTCCCGGCCCCAACGTGGCAGCTCGCAACCAACTGTAACTCCGGTCCTAGGGGATCTGTTGCCCTCTTCTGGCCACTGTGGGCATTGCATGCATGTGGTGCAGAAGACCTACATGCACTCCTTTAATCCCAGTACTTGGGAGGCAGAGGCAGGTGGATCTCTAGAGTGTCAGGCTCGCCTGGTCCACATAATGAATTCCAGGCCGATCAAGGGCCACACTGACAGTAGGAGAGACCTTGTCAAAACACCCAACCCTCCCCCCCCCCAAAAAACCTACCACCACCAACAAAAAACCAAAGACAAACAAAAAAAGAAAACCTACATCGAGACAAAACTATGTACACACACACACACACACACACACACACACTTAACAACAAAAGACATGGGCTGGAGATGTAGCTTAGTTGGTAGCACACTGCCTTGCCTATCATAAAACCCCTGAATAAGAACAAGGCGTAATGATGCACACCTGTAATCCCAGGCCTTGGGAGGCGGAGGCAGGAGGGTCAGAAGTTTCAAGTCATGCTCAGCTACATAGCAAGTTTGAGGCCACCTTGGTGTATACACGAGACCCTGTCTATAAAATTTAAAAAAACCTGTTTAAATAAAGACACTTTATTTACAGGTAATACAAAATAAACCACGGGACAAACTACTGGGTAAGGAGGGGAGGGAATGATCCCCACAGCTACCATCCTCTCTATCCCAGAGTAACTTATAAAAAATTAAAAAGGCCTGGGGCAGGGGCCCGACTGGAAGCACCTTTGCATGGGGGGTGGGCCTGTCGTCCTCAGCCACGCTGTTCTAGAACACGGTAGACACTGATTATCTCCCCCTCTGAGTCCCAGGCCTGGCTAACATGGGACATAGCTACAAGGATAGTTACTGGCCAATGCCGAGGCTCCCCAGCTAAGGACTCTGGCTTCTGACCTAAAGGGCTGGGGAATCCAGGAGGTGGGTAGGTGACTTTGGGGGCAGGCATAGGGTGGGTGTTATTGCAATGCTCCAGCCAACTTCCTCCTGGCTGTGGAAGAGGGTCTACACTGGGTTCGGGAGCAGCCATGTCAGGGCAGGAGTGTGGGATCTTCAGAGCGACGATGTTGTGGAGTCTACCACCTCACGGCCATTGCAAACAGTAGGAACAAACTGGGATCCAGACCCTAGGGAGAGGTAGCCAGAGGTTAGCACTGACCCCAAGAGGCAGCAAGAGGGTGACCATCCACCTATGCCTCTCCCTTGTGTCCAGTGTTATCTTGACAGTGCCCCATTCCCAGATAAGGAACCTTAGCAGTCCCAGAAGGGGACTTCATGCTTAGGAGCTGGGCAGGAGAGGGGACCTAGTAGGGGAGGTGTAGGATGCTCACCTTGACCAAGGTTGGCACTGGCCCTGGGGGCAGCACTGCCAAAGCGGCTGGTAGGTGTCCGGTGGCTCACCACATTCTTCTGTGGCTGGAAAAGGATGATGTGCAGCTTGGGTGCAAAGAGGCAGCCGAGCACCACAGAGCCGCTGAGGCTGACAGACACGCACATCGTAGTGGTCTGCACCTGTAAGGGATGCATGCGCGTGGGTCAAGGAAGGTCAAGGAAGGTCAAGGAAGGTCAGAGAGACATTCCACATGCCTGGACCTGGGCCTGTGACCCCTGTCTAGGCGGGGACAGAGAAGGATGGTAGAATCTACTGAACAGTCCTTTGGCCAAGCCTCCAAGAAGAGGACCATAATGGCAGTGTCAGCCCTAGTTAATCGGAGGCACACCAGAATCCCAGCTGGGTTATGAACATGAAATAGTGTGTGTATGCATAGGGGTGCATGCATGCATAGGGGTGTGTGCATAGGCATACAAGGGGTGCAGGTATGGAGTACATTTGTGTAGATGCAAGCATATCAGCGTGGGTATATTGTGTGGTAGTGAGTATGCAGAGGAGAACGCACAAGTGTTTGTGGGTGGGGAGAGTTCTATGTGTGGGCAAGACGTGTGTACGCTCTCGATGTGCCAGGATGTGTGTGCACTCACTTGTAGGTGCATAAGGGAATGTGTATGCACCTTTGTATATGCGGGCATGCATGCTTATACACAGGTGTGTGCATGCATGGTTGACCGCTGTCTGTCTCTGTTGAGTCTTTAGCTGCCAGTGATTGGCACGCAAATGCAAATCATATGCAAATGAAGGCTGAGTCAGACCTACTTCCCTCCCCAGCCTTGGCCTCCACTACCCTAGCAGGTGGCCCAGCAGGTGCTAAGAGAGCAGGGGAGCCCAGCAATTCCCACCCCCAGCAGTGTACCACGCCACCTTTGTCTTGGGGAAAGGACCTACACCAGGGCTTTTGCCACCATGTTCCTGTCCCTTTCATTGTTAAGGCCATCAGTTTAAGACCCTGGTCAGGACTCTCAAGCTGACTGACTGGAGCCTGGGACGAGCTCTCTCTGAGTCTTCATCAGCTAAACAGGAGAACTGTGGCATTCATGAGGATTAACCAAGATGGCGCTCTTACTGTTCAGAGCTCAGCTCACCTGCCACCTCCTCAGAGAGACCTTCCAGGACTATCTCATCTGAAGTAGCTCTTGCTTGTTGGTGCCGAGGACACCCCTTGAGTGCCAGTTGGAACTGTTTGCTTGAAAGCCACCAACTGGAGTACAGTTATCACCTACTTTAAATTTTCTCAGCCCTCCTCTCATGTCTCTTCCTCCTACCCTTGCTGTTCTTCATTTGTTGACCACCCCCTCCTCCATCTCCAAGTGACCCTTCACGGGAACAAGGCACAGCCTGCACTCTTTGGAACATATTTCTGCAACCCCAGCATCTCCCAAGGTAGGGGATGGTATTAGTCCTGACACCTGTCCCCCCAGCCCCCATGACAGACACCTGTCCCCCATGACAGGTGATACCTGCCCCCATGACAGACACCTGCCCCCCATGACAGACAAC
>NW_022196906.1:100381745-100413703 GCF_008632895.1 Mastomys coucha
TGACACCTGGCACCCTCCCCCTCCCATGACTGACACCTGGCACCACCTATGACTGACACCTGGCACCCTCCACCTCCATGACTGTCACCTGGCACCACCCATGACTGACACCTGGCACCCTCCCCCTCCCAGCGAGTTCCTACCTCCCTGGACATTTCTCCAAGCTTTCTTTCTCCCTTAAACCTTTCCTGAGGTCCATTTGACTTCTTGGAGCTTCAGGGTTAACCGTAGATAAAATGGGATAGCAGGAAAGGTCCGGTGTTCTACCTTGCCTGCTTTGGCAACACATGCTCACCCGATAATCACTGGAGGTGACGTAGAAGATGGGAAGGAATGCCAGCCAGATGATGCAGGTGGTGTACATGGTGAAGCCGATGAACTTGGCCTCGTTGAAGTTTTCCGGGCACTTGCGGGTCTTGAAGGCATACAATGTGCAGAGAGCGATGAGGAGCACATTGTAGGCCAGGGAGCCGAGCATGCTTGCGTCACGGTGGTTGCAGCGCAATGTCACCACTTCCCGCCGTTCAGGGGCTGTCTCCTTGCCGATGCCAGGTGCCTCCACCACCAGCCAGGCAGCAACAATGAGCAGCTGGCCTGAGATAAGTGCCAGGCAGATGGCCACCTGTGAGGCGGGACTGATGAAGCGCGGCCGCTGGGCACCCTCCCGGGCCCCGCCAAAGATGCGAGCGATGCGGTTGGTCTTGGTGAGGAGGGCTGAGTAGCAGACAGAGAAGGCAGTCCCCAAACCGAGGCGCCGTAAGGTACAGACAGCCGTGGAGGGCTTGGCAATGAAGATGAAGGTCATGCAGTAGCAGAGGAAGACACCTCCTAACAGAATGTAGCAAAGTTCCCGACCCGAGGCCTTGACCACGGGTGTAGCATTATGCCTCACAAAGACACCCAACACAAAGAGGGTGGCCAGGGCACCTAGGCAGGCGATGGTGACAGGTCCCACGGCCCAGGCATCCCCCCAGCGGATGTACTCCTGGGGCAGCTCAAAGCATCCAGTCAGACTGGCATTCGGCCAGTAGCCCAGGCCACAGTCAGCACAGGTGAACTCATCCAGCCTGTACTCATAGGGCTGACAGGGGATGCAGAGCCAGCAGCAGACCTCGCCGGGCTGCACGCTCTTCACTTCGTTCTGAAGGCAGGGCTCGCTACAGCGAGAGGCAGGAAGGGGGCCAGCTGATGGAGAGGCCCATGGGATGATGCTAGTGTCCAGGGTCAGTCCTTCTGCCCAGTAGCCTACCTTCTGGTAGCGATAGCGCCCACTGCCTGCCCGCAGATAGGTGAAGATGTTGTAGCGGCCAATACCATCACCAAAGCGGTCAAAGCGCACCTCATCATCGGTATCTGCTGGGCGGAAGGGAGCTGGAATGGAAGAGAGAAGGAAAGGCCGGTGAGGTCCTCCGATGTGACCACAACCTTCACCCTCAGAAGGAACCTGAAGCCCATCTTATTTTAACCCCAGCTACTTTTTCTTTTTGACATTTATTTTTATTTTATGTGCATTGGTGTTTTGCCTATATGTATGTCTGTGTGAGGGTGTCAGATCTTGGAGTTACAAAGAGCTGTGAGCTGCCATGTGGTTGCTGGAATTTGAACCTGGGACCTCTGGAAGAGCAGTCAGTGCTCTTAACCACTGAGCCATCTGTCCAGCCCCACCCCCACCTCAAGCCACTTTTCTAAAAGACAGTTTATAGCACACTACGACCCCTAGACTTCAACATCAGACTCAGTCTCACCCACTCTAAGCCCCAATCCCATTATGACTTGGAATCTTAGACCATAGTCTTCAAACTCTAACTGTATCACAACACACAACATAGCTCTCTCTCTCTCTCTCTCTCTCTCTCTCTCTCTCTCTGTCTCTCTCTCTCCTCTCTCCTCTCTCCTCTCTCCTCTCTCTCAAAAACTTAACAGAGATCCCAAAGCCAAGCGTGGCCTCTAGCTACAACAGTCCACTAGACTGGCCTCAGTCATGGTCAGTCCTAATGGGTCCATTGCAAACAGAATCCCAACCTCAGTGGCCATCTGAAACCAGAGCCTTCCACAGGATGGCCACTGCCACTCTTTACCCCCTAACCTTGTCCCCAGCGAGGCCCAGGGACCGGGACTAGAGCCACCCTGATTCCTCCTGATTCCATTGAGGAATCAGGTGTCCAGCCAGATGAGATTCTGAGGATCTCAGGAGTGAACAAAGCTGTCTGGATTTGAACCCCCACCTGCCCAGCCCCTCTTTCTTCTCCCTAGACTCCACATTCACACCATCTAACTCTACCCAACCAAGCCCAGCAAGCTGAAAATGGCTTTTCTCTCACATCAACTCCATGAGAGCCCAGACATTATCCGTAACACTCTATGTGATCTAATCATAGCTCCGGGTGTCTGTCTTGGTGGAATTAGGTTCATGACAGGCTCCACAGCAACAGAGCTAGCTAACTCCACTCTGTGGGGGGAATATATTGAGAGAGAGTCTCACTCTGTAGCCCAGGTTAGCCTTGAGTTTACAGTCATCCCTCTAGTGCTGGGATTACAGGCGTGAGGCATTGCACCTAGCAAAAAAAGCATTTGTTTTAAACATTCAGCTATAGGCTGGTGACATGGATCAAGCAAGTAAAGGTGTTTGCTGTCAAACCTGACAACCCAAATTGGATTTCTGGGACATGAATGATTAATTAAAGCAACAGGAAGCTGAGTGAAAGTTATTTGGGAATTCTGTGCCATTTTAGATAAGGGGTCAGCATCCTCAGACTTTGATACCCAAGTGGGTCCTAGAAGCTGCCTCCATCACCATCACCAGGATGCTGAGGACAACTGTCCTCTTGGTCTGAGTCTGACCCTGTGATTCTACACTCTGTCAGCCCCCGCAGCTTCTCCCGCTGCACACACACAGATTCTTCCTGAAGCCGAGCACAGTGGTTCTGAGGCTCTTGCTCTTCTCAACGGGTGTTTTAATTTTTGCTTCTGAGAACACTTTGGCTACTTTGGGTAGAAAAAATCAAGATGAGGGCAAGTATATCGGTGCACAATATAGTTCGAGCACTCGGGAGGCTGAGGCAGGAGAATGGCTATGAGTTTGGGGCTATCCTGGGCTACACAGTGAGTTGGAGGCAAACCTAGGCTACATAGCATGACCTAAACAGGTTTTTTTTAAAAAAAATCAAGATTAGTAATAGAAGTTTCACCTAAATGGAAGTTTTCTCCCTTTGGTTCACCCTAACCTACCCTGACTGGGACTCTCACTCTGCCTGAGAATTGCCTGGGTTCCCCTAGCCGATAAAGAGCCAAGAGCTAGAAACTAATGTCCAGGCAGTAGACAGAATTCCTAGAACCAGGACCAGTCCAGATTCCACTTTCTGGAAGATTCTCAGAAAGTGGAACCTCGGCCCTGACTCCAGCTGGGGTCCTCTGCTTATGGTCCCTTTATCCTAAGTGACACCCTCTCTGACTATATCCTTGTGTTCCACCCTGGTTTCTTTTTAAATTATTATTATTATTATTATTATTATTATTATTATTATTATTATTAGGACCTCTGCTCGCTCCGGTCAACCCCGTTCACTCCAGTAGGCCCCGCTCACTCAGTCCCTGCTAGCTCCGACCCAAAGCTTTTTTCATTATTATACATAAGTACACTGTAACTGTTTTCTGACACACTAGAAGAAGGCGTCATATCTCTCATGGGTGGTCGTGAGCCACCATGTGGTTGCTGGGATTTGAACTCAGGACCTTGGTTAGAGCAGTCAGTGCTCTTACCCTCTGAGCCATCTCACCAGCCCCCACCCTGTTTTCTTAGCCAAGTAATGGAACCTGAAGGCCTGCAGGCTAAAGGACACTGGCCAGCACTATTACCATCAAACTTGACATTGAGCACGAAGTCCTTGTAGAGGCGGCGCCCATTGACAGGCCTCATGGCATCGCAGAGGCGGGTGGTGTTGGGACAGAGGGCGCGGTGCATGTTGTGCAGAGCGTGGGCCATGGCGTACACAGCGTTGACCACAAACATGATCTTTGACTCCTGTTCAAAGGGCACGGCCCGCAGAGAGTGGGCGGCGCAGTCTCGCTGCCGGAAGCTGCAACGGAACCTCTCCTCCCAGAACTCACGGAACCAAGGGTTCCTGCTGTTGTTCCAGGGATCCAGGCTCTGGAAGTAGGAGGCAAAGTCACTGATGGGGTAGGAGGCCAGCTCAATGGTGATGGCACCCTCGGCAGCCCTTTCACTGCCTGCCACCACGCTCTCTAGGGCTCCCCAGCCGTCGCTGGCCACCCAGGTGAAGCTGGCGTTGAGGCGCTGGGTGGCTGCAAGCAGCTCACGGGCATCCTCGGACCGGGTAAAGAGTACAGCCACACGGGCGCTGGGCTTCTGCAACAGGGCTCGCACCACGCCCTCGAAGGCTGCACGGCTCATGGCGCGGCCCACCTTCTCAGAAGTGGCCACGCAGATGTTGCGTGCCCGAGCCTCGAGCTCGAAGGCCTCAATGCCTGTCTCACCATAGTCACCCTCGGATGCCACCGTAGACACATACGTCCAGTTGAAAAAACGGAGAATCTCAGCCATGGCCTTGGCTTGGAAGAAGTCTGGGGGCACAGTGCGAGCAAAGTAATCATAACGGGACTTGTCACTCAGCTTGGCGCTGGTGGAGGCATAGCTGATCTGTGGGATCTGGAACAGCCGCAGGAGATTGGCCACCTGGGCAAGGGCAGGGAGCACAAAGATCAGAGACCAGGTGAAGCAAGCGTTAGAGTCAGGTGCATCCCCCATACCTATGAAACTTGGGGACCACAGATCAGTTCTGAGAGGTCCCTATCTAAAGATCTGAATCTGAACTTGATGTGTCTTCTAGCTGAGGATAGAGGGTTTCTCTCCTCCCCTAGAGATTGAGCGGGAGAACACCCAGGACCATGTGCTGCACCCGAACCAGATGCGGGGCAAGGGGGACAAAGAATGGCCTGGGATGGAGAGAGATTAGCACTTGGCTCCACCAGCATAGAGATAGTAGGAGTCATCTGGGAAACTCAAAGACCTCTCTCTCTCCCTCCCTCTCTCTCTCTCTCTCTCTCTCTCTCTCTCTCTCTCTCTCTCTCTCTCTCTGTGTGTGTGTGTGTGTGTGTGTGTTTAGTACAGGTAGTCTTTCTTTAGTGACAATTCTCATGAGAAGTTGGACAAAAGTCACCCCAGGAAGAAAGGCTTAGATCCAAGGGTCACATAGCCATGAAAGCCCAAGTTGGTCTCCACTGGATGCCTAAGCCTACAATGAACAAGGTTCCCTACTCTACCACTGGCTGCCTAACATCTCATTTCTTAACCTTCGGTCCCTATAGCCAGGAGAGTGGGGTTCATCCGAGAGCCCCAAATGGTGGGCAAATGAAAGCACAGGCCCTACAGAAGAGGGCTAAGACCCTGTAACTGGATGTAGGCTCTTCAGTGGTCTAGAGTTCAAATATCTATCTCCTCACATATTTTCTCCCTCTAAAAAAAAAAAAAAATCTCCCCATGCTGTAGGTTCTCCCGGTTCAATCACAAGAGGCTGAACAGTTAGTTGAAAGCGATCTATGTGGCCGCATCAGTGTCTAGCATGCAGGAGCTGGCAGAGATATGTGCAAGATAGAGGGGCTGGAATGAGGGGGAAACATTAGTGGGCCAGCATAATCTAAGGACTAAAGACTGGGGCTCTGCTGACCAGGCTACAAGGAAGAAAAAAATAATAAAAAAAAAAAATTAAAAAAAAAAACCAGCCTTGACTCTAAAGGGTGCCCTGCTAGAGAAAGAGATGGCTTGAGACAGCAAGGTGGCTATGCTTCTGGAGACACACACATGGGGTCTTAGGGGAAACTGTGAAAGGGGGGTTGGGGTAAAGTACTCCAGCGTCATTTGAAGACAGCCACAGGAGGCTACCCACCCGTCCCTGTCAAAGCCAGGGCTACAGATACAGGCACTGGTGTGGCCACACCCATCTCAGCTGCTACCTAACCACCTCTAGCAGTTGGGATTAGCAAGATAATCATTTACTTCCCATCTGTATCTCATGGCTTCATGTCTCCTAAACCGTCAAAATCCATCAACCCAGGTCAGGGTCTAAGTCCCACTTCTGCGGCAATGACCTCTGCCAGTCTCCTTAAGGAAACCGGGGCTCTCACCAAGGTCCCCAGATGGCCCCAAGCCCTGATTCCAGTTCTGCTCTGATCTCTCTGCACCTACACTGGACACAGACAGGAAAGGACATAGGTGAGAGGAGACCCAGTCAGGAAGGGGGAAGATCCCACCTTGGCCAAAGCTGCCAAGCGAGCCCAGGGTGCAGTCCAGAGAGTAGAGAAGAAAGTCAGCTGGATCCATAGTGGGAGCCTAGCAGGGCACCCTCTGCTGACCCCTTGTGGAAAATCGAGTGATAGCGGTGATGTCCCTAGCCTTCCCCTTCTCTCAAATTCTGCATCACCTGTCGGTCTTAGGGTACCCTCCCCATCTATGCTCACCACCAACTTCTCTTCCTCCTGGGTCCCCTGCATTGTTTCTTTGGCTGCTCCTGGCTTCTATTCATCTACACTGTCAAATCCAGACAGAAGTGGTCTGACTAGGGCTAGAGCCCCGATTTCCTACTCCTGCTTTGCTACCACATTGATTGATGACCTGCTTCCCTCTGAAGCCGCTTCCTTGTCTATAAAATGGGTTAATGCTGACAGCAGCTCATACCGACTGTGCCCTTACGACCTGCCGGGCTCTTTGATACACGCTCATCCTCTCATTAAATTTCTACTGGGAACCCAAAAGTAGAAAGTGTTATTAATCCTATTTTATAAAAAAGGAAAGTGAGACATAGAAAAAGAGAAAGAAAGAACCTGCCGAGAGTCGTGCAGTTCATATGATGGGAGCCAGGATTCAGTCCTAAAGACTGATTTATTTCAGAGGCTGCCTCCTAAACCTTTTGGACATTGAGTATCGTGTGTGTGTGTGTGTGTGTGTGTGTGTGTGTGTGTGTGTGTGTGTAACGTGATGGTTCTGTTTTCTCTCCTTTCCCCACAAGAGAAGTTTCTCTTACACATTCTCTAGAAGCCAACCCTATTATATGGCCAGGGAACTTTCTTGCCATCTTGTAAGAAACTACTGAAAGAAAGATGTGTGGTGCCCTTTTCCATGCACCCATTCAGGAAGTCCCTGCTCATCAGGATTGATGGTTCACCCTTTCCAGCCCCCGCTTCCTAATGCCCATTTGGGTGATTTACACATACCTGGATGGAGACATCACTGTAGGAGCCACCAATGACACCGGTGATAGCTGTAGGAGCATCACTGTGGGTGGCATAGGAGCCATCAGGACAGATGTGGCGTGAGCCATCAGCACCACGACTGAGTGAGGCGCGCACAAAGTCCAGCGCCTGCTCCAGGGCGTGTGTATCCTTGGAGCAGCTGTCGAGGATGTGCGCACCCAAGCGTACACCAGGCAGCAGGTGGGGGTCGCGGTTGATGCGGTCCAGTGCAAAAAGCATGGCCTCTAGGCGCTGTATGCCACGGTGCTCATTAACAGGCCCACACTCCTCTGCTGGGCCACCCTTCTGATGCACTGGGAACAACCCACCCAGCACCAGGTCCCCCTCCAGAGTCAGCACCTTCTTGGCCGGCCCCTCAGCCACAGCACCCCGCAGCAGCAGCAGTGCCAGAAACCCAAGCAGTGATTCCATGGCCCCAGAGGGATGGCTAGGTCCAGCAGACCAGGGTCTTCAAGGGGTGAGGACAGAAGCAGCAAAGGAAAAGAGAAGAGGAGACAGGGGCCAGGGAAGGACAGACAGGAAGAGAGATGAGAAGGGGGGCAGCTCCTGCAGAGAGATAGAGAGACAGACAAACAGGGAAAAGAGAGTAGAACCAGAGAGTGGCTACCCCCTTTTATTTCCAGCTTCCCTTCGGACTCTGTACCTCCCCACGTCCCCTTCCCAGGTACTCAGGAGTCGTGAGAAGGGTGATGTCACTAACTCGGCTGAGAAGCTCCTGGGCTACCCCCAGAGGTTTGTGTCTCAGCTTTGCCCTAATCTTGCCTAAAGATGGGCTCTGGGCCCCTACAAAACTCAACAGAAGGCAGGGAGGGTGGGAGTGGGGACCCAGGCAGAGGGCAGGGGTTCCAGCCATTGCCAAATCCTACATAAACCAAAGGGCCTACACGAACCTCCTAGGAGACCAATACTGTAGTATCTGAGGCCATAGCAATTATACACTCAGGGGTATGGCTCCCATCCTGACCCTTGGATTCCCAGCGTGATGGCATTGGAAGACCCACCACAGAGAGGGGAGAGTCTCTATGGGATAGTTTCCTGTCCAAGAGAAACTAAAGCCCAGGTGAACACCCAGGGTCCTAGACTATGGTTCTTAAAGGGCCAGCCCGCAAAGTCTCCTGATTGAGAACAAACGGAATGGAGATCCTCATTCCAGTGAGACAGCAAGGTGAAGGGACTGGCCTCAGAGAAGGTACCATGAAATTAGAGGTCTTATGTCATCAGAGTAAATAGATACAGATGGATATATATGCATGCCATAGGTGGGGGTCAATTAACCTGGTGAGACCTCTGAATAGTACCAGAGCTGAGTTGTGGATGCCCTAGCTTTTCATAGGAAGCTGCTGGAGACTTCGTGTCTGCCTCTCTTCACTCACTCCAAACCCAGCAGACAATCATTTTCCAGCTTTCCCTTTCTCAGCCTTTGACTGACCTTAGAGTTCCCCTCCCATCCTCTTTACCCTGCATCTGATCATCTGTGCCTAATCACCCACCTTACATTAACCCTATACAGGCAGGCTCTTGAGATCATGCAGACTGGGAGAGGGACATATCATTCCTCAGGATTGGAAAGGAACTACAGCTAAAGAGGACAACAACTACTTCAAGGACCCCCGTCCTGGCCACAGCGACTACGGCTTCTCACTGGATTAGTCTGCTGGTGCCAGGGCAGAGGACGGGGAGCCTGAGAGGATCCCAAAGAAGCAGCTCAGCCAGGCAAATAGGAGAGAGAATCAGGGGTGAAGACTAACACAGATGGGGCAGAAACCCAGGGGAGGCTCTGATGGACGCTGAGGCAGGAAAGGAGGCAGAACCTGGGAGTCCAGCAGCGGAGGGGCAGGACCACAAATATCTGATGAGAGGGCAAGCAAGCCTGAGAGGCTGAGACAAAGACAGAGGCACAGACAGAAAGAAGGACCAGAGGACGCTGGAGCAGGAGGAACTGGAAAGCGCGATGCAGGGCGTGCGTTCTCTTGGGAAGAAAGGCGGGGTGCCCGGGACGGTCTTCCCGCTTCCCGGAGCTCCCAGAAAGCGCTGTCTGGACGTCTCGGCCCGGGTGCTCCACAACTCTAGGACCCGCGGGACCCCGGGACGTGGGGTCAGGGCTAAAAAAAGGTTGGCAGTGACGGCGGCACCACAGGCTAACCCTACCTGGCGCGCCCAGCTCTGGCGCGGGGCTCCGGTTCCCGCTTGCTGGCTCTCTCGCTGGCTCTGCGCTCTCCGCCGGCCCGCCCTTGCCGCTTTCAATCGCGGCCTGCCCCGCCCCCGGCCCCGGCCCGCCCCCAGCCCCTCCTCCGTTCCTCCGGACTCCCGGTCCTTTTCCCCACCACCCCCTGGCACCCCGCCCCAATTTGGCCTGCACCTCCCGCTTTGCCCGACCTCTCCAGGGTTCCCAGCCCAGCGCCTCCAGCAGCTTCCAGCAGATCCCTCTCTTGACAGGTCCGCAGGGCCTGGAGCTGTCCACCGTGTGGTGCTGAATCCCCGGGCGCTCCCACTGAGCACTGGAGCAGGTGTCTCTCAGCCCCCTCTGCCCCTCAGTCAGACTGCGAGCAGGCAGGAACAGGGTATGAGACACTGGCCTGGAAAGGTCACTGAGCTAGCAGAGTGAGCACAGTGTTATAGGTTCCTATATGCCACGGAGCAAGAGGTGGTGGACCTTGGGGTTGAGAGCTAACACTGGGGAATAGGTAAAAGGGTACATAGGAGGCAAGTGAAGTGCTTGGCTTGTTGCTGCAAGTCTGCCCCTGTTTTCCTATCCATTCTCTCCACGCAGTGACTGCAGCTACATAGTAGACAGGCCCCATGTGAGAGCTAAGGCCTGAGTCACTAGGAAGAAAAGATTAGGAGGGGGAGGTCAAAGGATGGGCCTTCCCTTCCATCCCGAAGATGACCTTTAAAGCTGCTGCCCCTCCCCCATGAATCTCTGCTCCTATGAGCAAAGGGCATTTATGGTAGTGATATCAGGCCATGGCGGCAGAGGGGCTTCAGGGCAAAGGACTGGGATCAACCCCGAGGGACCCAGTGAGCCGGGGTTAGGGGTTAGAAGGGCAAGGAGTGGGGGTTAGAAGGGGAGGTGGCTGAGGAAAGGCTCCAGGAACTGGCTGCTGCGTAGGAGGGATCGGGAGCTGGAGCCTGAGCAGGAGCCTGAGCAGAGGGAGGACAGCTCTGAGAAGATGCTCTTGACTCTTTCCTCCCACAGCAGGATGGGGAAGGACACCCCTGGGTAGGGGGTGGTGGATAAGCTTCGTAGTGCCAGGCTGTGCTGAAGGATCTGGGGGGGGGGTCTGTGCTGGGATTGGGCCTCAGAGCTTGTCCTATGCCCGCAGCATGTACACACCCTAACAAACACTACCCTGCACTAGGGCACAGCATCCCCACCCAACCCTCCAGCACTGACCTGTCTTCCACAGGTGTCAGTCAGTGGAAGGTCAGCTCAAATATGTGCACACCATGCCATGCAGAGACCCCTGGGGCGCCTCCTATATGGGCATGTGGCATTTGGGGGAGGGGATAACAAAGATAGGCCTTTTCCCTGGACACAGAAACTGGATGCCCCGTTGCTCTGTAAAGACCACAGCTTTTAAACAGAACAGACACATCAAAACCCAAACAAACAAGCCCGACCACTAATGGGAGACAAGGCAGCAGCAGGATGAGGGTTCAGAGCTGTCAGACAAAGCCGGTGAGACAGACACACTGTCTTCCAGATCCAGCTCTGCCACCGGCTGCTCTCACCCTTTGGTTGGCTCAGAGCGACTGCTCCCTGGGGTGAGTGAGTGATGGGCCAGGCTCTAAGAGCAGAGGGATTGACAGCAGGAGGTGCTGAGGTGAGAAACCGCACAGAAAGAGCCCAGCCATACTTCCAGCCCACTCACCACAGCGGTCTCACCAAAGACACGGACGGGGCTTTGTACACAGATGTTGATGTACACAGAAGCAGCACAAGAAACCTGTCACATGGCCTGCAGCAAGCAAGCTGCACTATCCCACTGCAGAACGGATGTACAACCCTCAGCCATGCAGACACCTCTCCTGGCTGGGCACATGAGGACATACTTCACCAAACAGGCATAGCTGTTCACATGCACACAGCTACACATATATAAACACAGCCATAACCATACATGTGGACAACCACCAAAAATCTGTGTATACATGTACATATATATACAATTGCACACATGGACTTGGCCACATAACCACAGCAGGAAATACATACACAGCATGTACACACCCTAACATGCCCACCCCAACACAGCTGTAAGCATGGACACACAGCTACACTCATAGCTTTATACATGGAGACACAGTAAAACACACAACTTTATACAAAAGCACATACCATACATACACATAGCTGTCCATCTGGCTAGCTCCACACAGCACTATAAATGCAACCAAATACACAGAGAGAACAGCAACATAAGTACATAGCCAACCATCTACACACAAACCAGTCACATCCTGAAGCTCACATGGACACCGCCTCACCCATAGTATATATTCACATGCCCAGGAACAAGGGCACTGGGCAGGCCCAGCATGGATGTCTTCACCTGCTGGGGAGGTCCCAGCAGGAGCACAGGCACACTGAAGCTGCAGATACAAAGAACCTGTGACTTCCCAGCTCCTGAGAACTGGAGGGTACTCTTCGCTCTGCTATCTGGCAGCAAGGAAAGCCCCTAGGGCTGTTGCAATGCAGGGTGACTCTCCACTGGGGTGACAGGGCAGGGAACGAAGGGCCTCCAGTATCCTTTTGATCGGAGAACTCAGTCATGTTCTCTTCTGGCATAGGAGATGCTGCCCATTCCCAGTCTATCCACAAAGACTCCCCAAGATAGAACAGACAAAAAACCAACTCAAATCCAGGTGAAACAAGAAAGTAATTCACTTTATTCTGGGTTCTGGAAGCTCCAATAAGAGTCTGCTAAGTTGGCAGCCCAGGAGGCTGGTGCAGATAACAGTCTCTGGCTCCTTCGGCCCCAGGAGCCAAACGGGCAGTGAGGAAGGAGGTTCAGGCTTGGAGCAGGAGAACTCAGGCTCCTGGTACTCCCAGCCCGAGCTAGGCAGGTTAAGGACAAAGAGGGCTGGAGAGTTTGCTCAGTTCCTTAGTCAATGCACCACAGAAGGTTGAGGGCTCATCGTTACTCCTCACCCCTCTCAGGGGTGCTGAGCTCCCGAGGAGGCCCCAGAAGCTTGGCTTCAGGGTTCAGTCGGGGTTCCCCCAAGGGCCCCTCGCCCTCCAGGTCCAGCTCCTCAAAGGATGAGCCGCTGGCACCCGATTCACTGTAGCTGTGCTCGCTGCGGTTGTCGCCATCATCCCAGCCACGGTTGCTTGCCCCAGGAGAAAGTGTGGTGGCTGAAGTCTCCCGGCTGCTAGGGCGAACCTCCAGGCTGCCAGAACTTGCATCACTTGTATCAGCTCCTGTGGCCAGAACAAGGGAGCACCGATTAGCCAACTACCACACGTTAACTGTCCCTTCTCTCGGGGCCACAGCAAGGGCTCTACCACCAGCTCAGGAACTGAGCGTGCACGGTCTACTCATGAATAATATAGCCACACTGGCTCAGGAGGCCCATTCCAGCTGCCCTCTGCCCTCTGCCCTGACTAGGGCTGCACTGATAGAGCCAAGGGAGTTTGCAGGGCAGGAGAGAGAGGAGCAGCTGGCTGTGCACTTCTCTCTTACCCTAGATTAGCTTCAGCTCCTTACATTTTCACAAAGCCACTGACCCCTACCCCCACATCCATTAAGGGCCACTCAGCCCCGGGTGAGGAGCTGAGATAGAACAAAGGAGACCCAAATACCATTCATTTTCAGGCTTGAGAGTGGTTTGTCCAGGGACAACTACAGCGCATTGCCCAAGAGGCAGGAGGGCTGAAGAAAGGACCAAGAGGACTACTCTGCAGCCCATGCCCCCACAAAGGCCTCCCCAAGGAGCTGTGATATTCAGGACATCAGCTGGCTTCTGCCCATTATCACACTGTATCCCCTGCAAGAGGACGAAGAAATCCTAAGAAACGCTCAACCAGACGAAAGAAGAGAGCTAGGATTATGTATTTTAAGGGTTTTCTCTTAATGTGCCTGGGTCAACTCACCAAGTGCCCATTCCAACCGTTGGCACTCTTTAATCTGCCTTCTACCCTAGTATGTCTTATAAGTAAGTGCTCCTTTGCATACCCTGCCCAGGACCTATCCCTTGGCCATCTCTACAAATCAGAGGCACTGAATGCAGGTGGAAGGTGGTGAGGAGGAGCAAAGAGCTCGGACCTACTATGTGCAGGACTCTAGATCTGGAGAGAGCCAACACATCATCTGAAGTTCAAGTAAAGAGGAACAGCTGTCAATTCTGTTAAGCACCATGGACAGTGAGGGTGGGCTGGCTTTCCCAGCTCCTGCTTCCATGGTAACAAGGTCTTGAGCCAGGCGCAGTTTGGGGACTGCTTGGTATTTGCACTGGCCTGGAGCTGTCCCTTGAGCCTTAGCAGAGGGTAGGGTGGCTAAAGGTGAAGCAATGCGAGGGTCAGGTCTGCTCTGCCCATTATTCTGCCATCTGGGCCATGCTAGCAAAAGTGAGATGAACCCTGGAAGTGTAGGACTGCTGGCCCTGTGCTCTCCTTTTGCAGTGGCCTATGGTACAGCTCCCACAGTAGCACACCAGAAGAGCAGTGACTTACGGGTAATCCCACTGACCCTAGGACAGGACTCTAGATCCTCACTCATCCACCAAAGGCTGCAGGTCTGAAAGGCATAAAGGACAGGGTAGTTTTTCCCTGATCCCTCTACTCTCAACTTCTATCTACCCGCCCACCTAATGGCTCACACAAGACCCTTGGATATAGGGCCTTCCCTTCCCACTCCTGGGCTAAGAGTCTAAAGTGACCAAAGGATAGAGCCTAGGAGTGCTTCCCTTCAGCCCAGGCTCAAAACATCAGATGAAGATGGCCGCTGGGAACACATGGACTCTACTTACAAATGAGCTCTTCAAGGCAGAGGAATGGCAGCCTACAGCCCTACAGAAGGAGGTCCCTTTGTCAAGCCTATGTCCCTAGAAAGAGGACCCCAGGCAAGGCAAAGGAGCACTGAAATCCCTGGGCTGCTGGACAGGGGGCATGGACCTGCCACCTTTACCCAGTTTCCCTCTCTTCCTCTGCCAGCAGCCAAGGCAAGGAGATCAAATATTCATTGCCTCTGTGAAGCTAAATAATACATCAATGTAATAACAGGCACAAGGAAGCTAATCACCCCCTTCACCTCCCAGTCCAAGTCAGAGCCCCAGCAGGGAGGCAAGAAGGGACAGGCCAGGCCTTGGGTGGCCTGGCACCCACCATGCATTACTGTGTAAGTGGCATGCACCTGGAGAGTGCATGTCCCTGAGAGTCAGGACAGCCTCTGTCAGAAGTGGGCAGATCCCACAGCACCCACAGTGGGGAGGAGGCGGGCAGGCTGGGGGGGAGGACAGACCAAGGACCTGAGGGGTGTGGGAGCTGTGGCTGCAGCCAGCTGTATGTAGTGAGTGCCAAGCTGTCCTTTAACACTCCTGGCAGGCAGTGTTTGGGAGGGAAGGGAACTGGGTGGGTGGGCCAAGAAGGCAAGAAGCAGAGGAAGGTTGCAGGAAGGTCAGGGCACACCTCCTTTTGACTCTGGGGGCTGCCTGCACTTGCTGACCTTGTGCCATGTCCAGTGTCCACAGTAGGGGCACTACTAAGCAGAAGGCAGCAGTACCCCATGGAGGTAATTAAGTGGCAGATGAAGTTAACTATGTTGGACACAAGCCCCAAGGGAGAAGAGACTGCCTCCCAGTACCCTGCCTGCATCAGCCCCTGCCAACACGTCTCTCTAGAGTGACCTTGGCTGTTGAAGCCTGGATGGGCAGGAAGACTCCAGAGAAGTGAAGGAGGGTCGTTCTTCTTCCCATAAGCCTGTATCACCCCTAGACTTTCTGAGTCATATAACAGCACAGTCAGAAGTTGGGGCTCCTAGGATTACCTGGCATGTTACCTACAGGGTTCCTTGCCCATGGGTGTCATACAAGATCATGGCAAGGTGGTGAAAACAGGCAAGTGGCTTGTGGGCCTGAACCTGGGGCATTCTAGCTACCAGCATGGGCTGACTTTCATGGCAAGGGCTCTAGAAAGAACCCTGTACTGGAGGCAGGAGAACACCTTGCTTCCTCTCTTACCTTCAGACCTACTCCAGTCTCACTTTCTCATGAGCCCCACCCAGATGCTTAGGATGCTAAGTATTCCTGTTAACATCTGAAGGGAATTCAGACAGGGCAGTGTTACCTGGAGAACAGATGTGAATCCGTATCTATGTGGATGTTCATGTCTGGGAACAGGCAATTCTGCATGTGGGTCCTGGTGTAAGGTCACTTTCCTTCCTTTGCCAAGTAGTCTACCTACAATGCCCCCTTAACTGTGTCCTTAGATGTGCAGATAAGGGAGGGATTCCAGGCAGCTATAGGCCCACCCTACTTCTTCCACCTTTGGTACCTGTGCCATCCGTCTGGGTGTCAGTGGCTTCCATGAGCTCCCGGCATTTCCGCTCTGTCTCCTTCACCTCTGGCACGTAGAAATCTCCTTGCCGCGCCAGTGGGCACATGAAATGGATCTTGTCTTGCTGGTAGATCTCCAGCCGAGGGTGAGCACACAGCTTCCGCTCCTACCAGTGTTGCAAAATGAATATAAGCACTATAGGGTCCTGACCAACTTGTCCCATGGGAACCTGGGGAAGTGCCTGCTGCCTAGTCCTTCTGGAAGGTCAGCTCTATATCATTGACCTCAGCAGCACTGGGGCTAGGGTGTGGTCTTCTGTGCTTGGGTGCACGGAGACTCAGGAAGAAAGGCTTGGTCTGGATTACTTGTGAAGATTGAATCTGAGCTGCTGCTGACCCAGGTTCCACCCACCTCCATCTGGCCTCTTAGATAGACCCTCTCTCCAGCTGGCACTGAGGGTCCTAGCTGGGTCCTCCTTTCAGGACCCAGGTAGGGTCCTGTGGCTTCCATCCAATCTCTTCTAAGTTTCAACCCCCTTCCAAAAGCAAGGCCCTATACTCCAAGAGCAGAGGTCTGATGACAAAGAACCCTCAGATCAGCGTTCTAAGTCAGATGCTGAAACACTCCAGGAGCCTGGCCCTGCTAATCCTGTGTGTGTATGTCCAGGACTGGATAGCTCCTCTCAGAGCATAGGGCAAGAACGCTATGACACTTAAGCCAGGGTCTGACTTTTTATCCTAGAACTTTTTATGGCCTGATCCCATCTCTCCCCGAGACAATGACACATAGCTATCAGGTGAGGTCAGTACTCCTGAAGCTGAGGCCTCTGGATCCTGTCTATATCTGTATCTATATATCTATATATCTATATATCTATATCTATACATCTATATCTATATATACATCTATATATATATCTATATTTATATATCTATATAGATCTATCTATCTATCTATCTATCTATCTATCTATCTATCTATCTATCTATCAATCATCTATCATCACACACTGAGCTTACCCCATTCCCATGGCTAGGCCTATGTCAAAATTTGAAGCTATCAAATATGGCTCCTGTATTACTTTATCCCTGATCCCAGGGTTTCTCCAGAGGAAGAAGCATAACCTGATCTGGAGGGAGGGTCGGGCATGAGGTGACACTGGTATTACCTGATGGGCTAGGACCAGCCTCTAGGTCCCCAGGCTCTGACAGGTGCTCCACCTCTCTTCACCTGGACACAGACCATTACTTCTTACCCCCTAGTGCATCAAAGAAAGCAGCGGACACATGCCAGGGCTACCTTAGGCAGGCCGGAACAACCAGAGCAGGGAGCAAGTGTCTCTCCATGGAGAATCTGCCCTCCCTCTCCTGTGACGGCACAATTACCCACCAAGACAACTGTGAGGCCCCTGACCTGTCACTGCTCACCAGCTAACCTTCACAACATGGCTATTTATAGCACCTGCCAAGCTCTCACCGTGAGCTCTAAAATGAGCCTTCCACTTAACGATAATGAGAGACTTATGCCTGGCTTGGAGAAGCCACTCCAGGACTCCACTTGTCCGCCTGCTTGGCCAACCCAAGGGTTGAGGAACCTCCTCCAATTAAAAAGAGCCCATGGAAGGAAAATGAAGGGATAAGAAGTATGAAAGTAGGACCCAGCGAGGACTCTCAGTACTGGCTGGAGAGAGAGTACATCCAGGAGGCCAGATGGAGGTGGGTGGCCCACCCTAGGTCAGCAACAGCTCAGATTCAATCTCCACAAGTAATCCAGGCAAAGCTTTTCCTCCTGCGTATCCACACATTCAAACACAGAGGACCACACCCTAAACCCAGTACTTCTTCTGAGGTCAGTGAAATAATGTCATTATTTTTACTAGTTTTGACTCCAGTCTTTCACACCAATCTGGTTACTCTCCAGATCTCCTCCAGAGCCAGGCTCATGCCATCTCTAGATATACCTTTTGGCTTTTTGTTTTGTTTTTGATGGCTGCCTTTGTTTCTGGACATGCTTACTAACGCCCCAGTTCTCAGGAGGAGCCTGAGGACAATGTACTTCCTGTCAGGGGACAGGTCACACTGTAAAAGCAGGAGCTACTAGGCTCTGGGCCCTCTAAAGCCAGCACCTGAGGACAGGTACCTGCCAGAGCTACAGGGCTCCCAGAAGAAGATCCAGTTCCTTCCTCAGCAGTCAAAGAGAATGAAGGGGTCCCCAGAGTCAGAGCATGTCCTCCACCAACATCATCAGACTCTGGACATTTAAAAGGGCCAAGTGGCAGCATCCGAATGACCAATGGCCATCTCAAGACCAACAGTAAAGTCTGTGACCATCCAGAGGTGATGAGGTTCATACCCCAGCCCTGGCCCTTACCAAACCCATGGTACCTCCAACCTTTCCTTCTGAAAGAGTCTGACAGTAATAAGGAAGAGGGGGTAGTGCTCTTTCCACCCTCTCTTCTAGGCTGGGCATCAGGGTGGGCAGCACCAGGCAGCCACCCTGTGCCACCTGTTCTGCCAGCCCCCTCATTGGCAGGCAGCTCTGTGGCTGCTCTGCGCATCTGCCTCCTCCGGAGAGCCCAGCTCTGAAGTTGCCTGGCTGTGGACAGCCTGTTACCATGGAAACTGCATCCTCCATCCTTGCCATCGCCTTCATCTCAAAGCCATCGGGAGAACAGAGGGAAGGGGGAGACAGAGGATGGAGAGCAAACTGTGGCCCAGCTTCAGTTCTCTGCCCACCCCTACCTCTTCGCAGCCTCCTACTCAGGGAGCAGAGCTCTAACTGCCCAGGCCTGCTTCAGACCTGGCCCTCCCTACTGGAGGGAAACATGAAGCTAATTAAAACCCCATTGCCTGCTCAACCCCAAATCATTATAACACGTTCTGGATGCTGTCAAAATTCAGACTCAGGAGCGGAAGAGAAGGGGCAATAAGAAGGCAAAAAGATAAAACTTCTATGTTAGCCCTTGGGCAGGGAAGGGGCTTCCGGCTGTCCCCAGTCTTTCCCAGGAGACCACTCTCCCCTCTGTGCTCTGTCCATCAAGCAGGAATGAGTCTAATGGGTATTAGGGATAAAGAGCATTGGGGCAGAGCCAGCATATGCCCCTCCCTGAGTGATCAGGCAGAGAGAATAAGCCTTTCCCTTTCTAGCCAGGTGCAGCCTCCAGGGAAAGAAAGGATAACCACGGGCTGGCTCCTGGGTCCTCACTGCACAGCAGGACTTGCTGCCCAAACAGCATGTCGATGAGCCAGGAAATATTGGAAAACCATTGGAGGAAGGTGAGGCCAGCTGCCTCTCCCTCAGCTAGCCCCAGGGAGCCCTTGGAGAACAGACTGCCAGTGGCCAAGGACACCAGCTCAATGCCACAACAGCCTGGTATAGCTGGAAGAGGGAGCCTGGATAGGCCTGAAATCCCAATCAGCCCTTAAACACCACAGCCCAAGAAGTTAAAAGCAGGTGGAAACAATAATCTTTCCTGGCTACTGTTTATCTGACAAACTCCCATCTAGAGCAGCTCATTCACAGACACAGAGACCATCAGATCCTCTCCAAGGGGGAAGAAATACCTCCACAGGCCACTCCACCTAACAGGACCATCAGATCCTCTCCAAGGGGGAAGAAATACAGACTCCACAGGCCACTCCACCTGACGGGAGAAGTCAGCCAGTCATGCAAAGGTTTTAGCAGGAACTGCTAGAGACTGCATTCAGGAGTACCCGTCCTTTAGACACACCCCCAGGCCTCCTCTCCAACCCAGGCCTTCCAGAATTGGAAATAAGAAAGGGAGACATCACTTATCAGAGCATCCCTATCATTCTGCCCTCCACTAACACAGACTACCTACCCAGAAGTGCTGAGAGACAAAAGACAGAGCAGCTTATCACATTACACAAGGCGGCTCTCTTCAGGGTCACCTCAGCTACCTTGGGCACTTATTCTTCACCTCAGGTTAAGTGTCTGCCCACACTACCCAGGGCTTCCACAAGGGTCTAGGCTGGTATGATGGGCCAGTATGTGCTGTTGGGACCCATGGGTAGATCTTTCTGAATTCAGAGGTAGGGAGGTAAGAGAGAGGACCTGAACAAGCTTTATTTTGTGTTTCGCTTTCTGAACCTCAGCCTGTGTGTTGTTGGCTTTAGTTAGAGGTTGGGCAGGCAAGGGACAGAAGCAGCTAGGCCAGGGTAGAAACAGAAGGAGAGTCCCACCTGTGGGCTGCTCAAGGGCTGGATGTGCTCAGAGCTAGGTGGCAAATGCCTCAAATGGGGAAGTCACACATCTGTTAGCTAAGCTCCAGGCCCATGAAGAGTAAGTTTGCCTGATGCATCCTTCTTCCCTCTTGCTTCACTGGGTTTCTTTGCTCACCCTCTTCTGACCAGTCTTACCCCTCTGTGCCACGCTGGACAACCAAGCAGCCACACAGCCAGCCAGCAGCTGCTGCATCCACCCGAGGTGGGAGCCTCTGCTTGCTGGGGGAAGTGATGCATGCTCATGTTTAATTACATAGACACCGATAGGCTCCCGCCTGCACACAGCAGTCCTCACAACTGGGGGCTCAGACCCTGGAGGTCCCTCAGGCAGCCGGTCTGCACTGCATGCGCAAAGTGCTTGGGGGAGGCACAGTAGGAGGCTGCAGCTAGAATATAGCACATTGTTATTATTCTGCCCAGGAACTTCCATTGACTTTCCTCTCCATAGCTCCCCCTCTCATCTCTACCAGACTCCGTAACAGTTTCTAGTCTAGAACTTAAACCTTTTGTTATATTGTGGGGACCCCAAGACCTCCTCACTCCACCCTATTCCTGTGCAAAGCCTTGAAAAGTACAAGCAAAAATAAGATAGTCAGGAAGGGGAGAGAAGAGAGTAGCCAAGAAAGCCCCATACAGTATCGAGAACCTTAGCCTGAGCTACTGACAAACGAGCGGTCCCTTCTGGGCCTCAGTGTCTCCAAGTAAAAGATAAAAGAAGAGTAAATAATTTCAAGAGAAGTGAGAACTAGGAAAAAAAACCCCTGTTATTTAAAGGCATTGCATATGTGGAAAACCACAGAAGAACGGATGCTGGGAGGGCCTGCCATAACCATCAGTAACACAGAGGTCACTGAAGGACGGCCCACTTCTCTGTGTGCCAGTCAACAAACTAGAAAAACACAATAGGAGCAAAAAATCAAGAGCTTCTTAGAATTGGGTTTGTCTCAGGGCCAGCCCAGGAGCCTCCTGAATGGCAGAGTATGACAGAGGAGCAGGGCGGGCAGGGCCAGGCCTGAGCAGGAGCCTGGGGAAGACTGCAGAAGGGGGAAAAGTGTGAAGGAGTGAGGTGGGGAGGTGGGGTGCTGTGCCTGGCACCCCAGGCTGCTGTGCCTACTGCTGCTGTTGCCTGAAGACTTTTCATTTTCACCTCAGAGCCGGCAGCTTGCCACACAATTTACACTTCTGCTGCTCTCCCTGGTGCCACCCAGGCCCTGGCTTCCTAGGTGGCTCATGGAGGGGGTGTTCCATACCAGTCAGGCATCAGGATGTACCAGTGACTGAGGAGTGGGGAAATTATGATTCCTTGGAAGCAGATAGATGGGACATAGGTCCTCATATGTCCTGGTACCTGGGCAGGCTGGGAAGCCTTGGACTTGCAGCCATACCCAGCCTTTCCTTTCACCAGGGCGCCGATGGCCAATATGAGAGCCTAATTCAGCCCTGCACTAGCCTTTCTGGGCCCTGTGGAAAGGGAGCAGAGACTAGGGAGCCTGGAAGTGAGGGCATTCAGCCAGAGCTCTGGGTGGGTCAGCCACAGGACACCATGCCTTACCCTCCTACCAGAGCTTACATATAGTTCACCGCGTCTCCAGATTAGCTGCTCTGCAGTGTTTATGTGGTCAAGGGCCTGCAGCCCTGCTTGGCTGCTTAATGCACATGGGGTCATGAAGCCAGAGTCGGGGAACCAGAGGGGAAGGATGAGTGGGTAAGTGGGGTAGAGAAGATAAGAGAGGGAAAGAGAAGAGCAGCCCTGAACTCCCCAGTTTTAACTGGCACTCTGACCTCTCTCCACCTCTCAGAGACCCCTTGTTACCTGCCTTATTAGACATGTAGCTTCTCCTTACCTGAGGGTGTCATCAAAGGGCACACTCATTCTGTTCTATGAAAAAGTTCCCTCCTCTGAATCCTGTCTCCCCCCAGTCCAAAACCCCAAGTTTTCTGGAGAAGAGCAACAAAATTTTTCCTTGGTAAGTCCCATCTGCCTGGGAAAGGTGTTCTCCCTGAACTGTGATGTCCAAGTAAACAGCACCATTCAGACACCTCAGCCCCTCGGTCCTACAGGCCTGCCAAGCTACAGTGCCCAGGCTGGTATTTCCAGAGTGCTGACTCGCATCCCACCCCAGCAAAGGTTGGTTTTGTACTTTTAGTCCTAGGGGAGGGGAAAGGAAGAGGTCTAGTGCCCCAGGGTCCCTGTGTACCTCAACCTCTAGCAACAGTTCCCGGAGGGATGCCAGGAGCAAAGCCTTTGCATGTGGGAAGGCCTTCTTTTAGCTTTTGGCTTGGGCATCTAAGAATAAATAGTTACTACTATGCCCAGCTAAGTTCTGTTTCTCTTACTTACTATCCAGTTATTCTCCTCAAGTGTCCTGCTCTGAATCCCAGCCTGGACACTGTCACTCAGAAGATGTACCCCTTGGCATGATGGCAGATATTCAGATAACATCTGTGGCTTACTGGCATTTGCAAGACCCAACCCGATCTTTTGGGTATAAACTCTGGTGCTCCTCTTGGGCACTCTGGCCTCTAGTGGATTCCAATGTCTCTTCTAGAGTTGTCTTCCCCCTAAAGAACACCACCCATCCTTACTACCATGTCAAAATGGCTACCTGTGCCTCTCTGTGAGCCTATCCCTCCTCTCTCCTTCCTACTCCCAGACACGGTTAAGCTCTCGATGATAGGAATGAGAAAGACTCTAAGGGCGCATCATCTAACCCTGTGTCCTGGGCTACCAAGAGTACCTCTTCTCCATGCTGGAGCAGGCCAATTAGCAGGTTGTGGCTCTGCCAGGTGACCTGGCTCAAGAGACCCAGTGAGAGAAGCCCAGGAATGAAGCAGCCTCAATCTCACTGAAGATGAGGGTATCGAGCCCAACAGGGTGCCTGGAGCAGCTGCTTCCTGCCCAGAGCAGCTGCAAGGCCACCATTAATGACTGCCTGCTGGGAAAATGGGAAGACAGACAAGCACCCTGAGGCTCCAACAGTAACAATCAGTGCTGGAGACTGAGTGTCAAGCTGGTACATGTTACTGTCATGCAGGCCCACCACGGCACCGTTCCAAGTATAGCCCACAGTCCCAACTCTTCTGCCTCATGCTTGGATGCAGCCACTACTTCAGCCCCGACCTTAGGTAACCTCCCCTCCTCTAGGCCTCTGGCATCTATTAAGACTTCCATGATGATCCTCTAACTCACCCCCATGCTCAGAACAGTGCCATCCAGAGGAAGGTTCAGCAAATAACCCTGAATACAAGACTAAGCTGAGATGTCAAGAGGGCCTCCACCTTACCCTTTGCTTTTTGGTGCTAGGGAAGGAAATGGCCTATGTATGCTAAGCACATGCTCCACGCTGGCCTTTAATAAGCCTCGCTCCTTATTAAAATGAAGTTTGGACCCTCATCATGTTAGTTGGGCCAAGATGGTAGCAAAGGAGAGAGAGATGACCAGATCTCAAATTTCCCACGGGGCTCCCTCATCGGGATTCCCACAGCCAGGGCCCAACAGATCTCCACTAGTGTTCTGGACCCTGCCCACTCACTCACTACCTCAGAGATGACGAGGCAGGCTAAGAGGACACAAATACAGGGTTCAGCAGTGAACAGGCTGCTATAAGCTTCATCCAGCTCATCAGGCTGACTCATTCCCACAGGTGCCTTGCTGTGTCGCTGCTCCTGAGATCCTAGCTGGTCAACAATCACACACCGCTTAAAAATTCCGTTGCCTCTGCTTCAGACAGACCCCCCCCCCCAACCTGAAGCCCCTAAGGCTTCCATTCAGTTCCAGTCTCCAATCAGAGCAACGCTTCTCTAGAAACAAATGCTGTCCCTTTGTTCTGCCTATACTGCAGCTACACAGCACCTTCGGAGTCCAGAATAATCTTGCATCTGGCAGGGGTGGGAGGGGATCTTCCCAGGGGCTCATCTCAACTAGTACAGAAGTTTGCAAACCAGTTGAGGCTCAGAAACCTCTTCTGAACAAAAGGCTAAGACATCAGCTGGATTAAAGAACCCTTAGGCATTGCTATTACAGTTGAAACAGGAGATGTCCAAGCTGCCAGGCACAGGGCACCTCAGCATAGCCTTTAGCTCCCATCCCAGAGCAGTGTGACAAGTACTGGCTTCCCTCCTACTCTAAGGCCCTGTCAGAGCCACCCCAGCCAATCCAGCTGTCCCAGGGCTTGGCCTCCACGGCCCCCTCGTAAGGGTACTACCTTTTTTTGGCAACTCTTCCTGTAGCTTTCTTTCTAATACTATAGTGAAATGGCCACATCTGGTTTCTGGGCCTGCCTACCACCAGCCATTGTGTGAGCAACCACCAGCCATTGTGTGAGCAACCACCAGCCATTGTGTGAGCAACACTGTTTCCCTAAACCTGGGAGAAGGTGCTTATGCAATTTTTAAAAAAAAAGCCTTCTCCTGGGAACTTCTGGATATAAAAGACCCTAGAGAAGGGGGTTTATGGAATAGATTCTAGACCTTGGTGAGGGGGGACTAGCATGGGGCAGGATAGTCAGATGGCTTGGTCAGGCCAGTCTAATCCTCTCAGTGATCCCGATCAACTGCTTAAGCCAAGCATGAGCCATGGCCCATGCTAGGACCTTTCATATGCAAGCCCATACACAGGACCTCTATTTCCACCATTCAGACTACTACCCTGAGGTGAATTTGGGGTACTGCCATTGCTCTAGGCTCATATCTAGACTATATCTCTTTTGTAGTCTTGTAATTTTAAGGAAGTTCAGTTTCCTCCTGTAGCTGCTTGAAGCTGTCCCCTGCCTGGGACGTAAGGAGCAGTCTCTATCTGTCCCAGAGACCACCTCCTTGTACTTCAATGAAGCAGCCTAGCCAAGCTGGGGCATCCTTTATATACATAGATGGCCACCGGGTACTCAGGTAGCCCTTACACAGACTGTTCCAGAGTGCTCAGTCTGGAGGTTTCTAGTAGTATTTTTGAAGACAGAAATTCCAGCCTCTACAGTTCAGTCTGCTAGGTTGTCAAGCTGAGGAAGGCTGGCCAGAGAGCCAGAAGCTGTCACACAGATCACAAAGATGGGTTACAGCCATCCCTTCCAGAAACCAGGGGAGTGACCCTCAAGTCCTTTGCTGTCCCACAAGACCTCCAACGTCCCACCCCAGCTTCTGGGGCGGCAGGTGATACTGCTAAGTCAGTCCCCCCCTATTTTGGCAGAATGATCGGATAAGGCTTCCTCATTCCTCAGGAAAGAGTACTGATGGCTGCTGTCACTTCATCTGAAGAACATTTATAGCAATCCCAACTCCAGAGAGAGAGGGGGGAGAGGGGAGGGGTAGACTGTGTGTGTGTGTGTGTGTGTGTGTACACAAAGTCAACACTAGTCAGCTGGGGCTGGGAGAGTCCTAAGTGCTGGAGTCTCATTAGTAGCCTTTCTCTGACCACAGGGCAGAGGGAAGAAGGCAGAGGTGGAGGCAGCCTTACTCTTGGTTCAGTCTCTTGTGCTGAGAGGCACAGGGCCACCTCCTGAGACTACAGGTTATGGCAAACAAGCCTCTTCATCTTCCCTTCATTTTAGTTCTCCAGAAACCAAAGTCAGGCTAAACACAGGACAGGGATGACCCTCACCCTGCCCTAAACCTCTGGCTTTTTATCCCTGCCCCCACCACAGTGAGACAGAGCCCAGAGCATAGCTAACAGGCTCCCATAGGAGGGGAAGAGGGAGGAAAGGCTCTCATCAAAGGGATGACGTCAAAACCAGCCAACTTGTGAAGCAGTCAGGGGCCGGGAAATTTGGACAAAGGTGTCTAAAAATAAACCCCCGAAGCCAGGAAAAAGCTTTGGTGGCTGAGTCGCTTGCCACCATACCCCATGCCACACAGCCTGCTCCGAGGTCTGGAACCCAGGAAATGTCTCCCTGAGGATGCTCCTCCAGATTAGCCATCAAGACAGGAGATGACAAAGACAACAAGACAGAAAACACTACATCAGCTCTCCCTCGAGTGCAATGAACGGTGACCCCCGAGGTCCCACACAGAGCGGGTCTAGAACATTCCCTCGAGTTTAATGAACAGTCCCACACAGAGTGGGCCTAGAACATCTATGTCCCACTACCTGCCACCATACGATACCTCCAGTCTAACCTGGGCCCCAAAGCACACCCTCTCTAGTAGTGCTCTGGGGACCACCTTCCAGCTCACAAAAGAAACTCGCCCTCGTCTTCCCCAGCTTCTGACCTACACCACCATAGACACCACTGCTTCTCAGCCATTGCCACAGCACATGCAGTCAGCAAGCAGCGCCACTGTTAGTCACAGAATCAGTTTTGTCCCAAACCAGGGGCCTCTTTTAGATTCCTCAGCTCAATGGGAAGCAACACTATGCCTTCAACTACCTTAAGAACGGACACAGCCGCTGTGACACCCCCACGCCATCTCTCTCTCCCAGATTTAGTCTGACAGCTTTACCAGCTCTGTGCTGGTTCCGTGTTGCTAAAGTCACCGACTCAGTGAGTTATGACCTAGACAAAGTAATTCTGTCAACTCAATGTGTCTGAGGAAGGAGGAGTGTCAACCACCAGGAGGTGGCAGCCTAACTTGTGGCTCTTTGCCCTCAGATCCGACTGCCTCCTCAGCACATCTGCAGCCCCACAGCCCATGCTCGGAACCGGGCAGCCCATCTTGAGCAAAAGGCTTCAACAGAATGCTAACTGGCTGGTAGGTCTGCTTTGGTTTTCTGTTTATTTTGTTTGGCTTTTGGTGCTGGATTGGATCTAGGGCCCTTTATATACATCCCTTTCCTTAGCTCTCAGGTTGTCAAACATCCAAAGAAATGGTATAGAAGGACAAGGCTTCAAAACTTTTTAGCAGAGAGACCCCCCCTGCAATCTCTTCCTACAGACAGGTTGTGTCACCAGCATTACTTCCTTCCAGGTCAGAAAGGAAGAAGGCAGGGCCTGCCACTGTTGTTCAAGTCCTGGGGGTGGGGAGGGGGGCACACTGTCAAAGGTAGCATCAAGGCCAGATTGATACATGGCCACTGAGAGCTCTTTAGGTCTCAAGGAGGAGAGGGACAGGGTGAAGACAAAGACAGTCAATCTGACTACACCAGGGTTCTGAACAAGCCCTTGGAGATGGTCTAACCCCAAGATCTAGAGCATCTGAAAGAGAGCCAAAAGTCTCTGCCATATGGTCCAGCCACCTCAGTGCCTGATCCATGAGGGCCTTAGAGAGCTGCTCTCTCCAAACCACTTACATTCCTCTCAGTTCCTATCCAGGGGACCCGAGTATCCGCCCTCCACAGGATACACCTATGTCTCACCTTGATGTAGGCATCCAAAGCAGGGTGGACTCGGCGGGCAGCCAGCCAGATGGATATGGGGGTGGTGTAAGGGAAGGTAGCTATGACCACATGGCTAGGTGCTGGAAAGGAGAATATCTTGAAGCCAAATTTCTGATAGAGGTGGATGAGCTCAGGCAAGGGCGGCTCCTCGCCCTCACTCAGGACGCTGCCAACTGCACAGCGGCACTTCTCAGGAGGCACCTGTGGAGGCAGGGCACAGGATCAGTGTCATGCAGAGGACAGAGGACAGATCTGAGGTCCTCTGCTTCTGGGATAACTCAGTCCTGGACAAACCACCTGCTCTGACAAGCTATGGAGCTCTAGATACCAGGGTGAAGCTGGTATTTCTCTACTAAAATCAACTATGGTGCATATGTATGCATCCCATTGTGGGACTCTCATTTACTCCTTCAACAAACAAGCTAAGCTGCAAATACAACTCAAGAGTCATGGTGAAAAAAAAGAAAAAGAAAAGAAAGGAAAGAAAAAAGAAAGAAAAGAAAAGCAAGCAAGACAAGACTTGGTCACCACCCTCAGGGAGCCCTGGAGAGGGAAGAACAGAGCTATCTGAGCCATCGCCCTCTACACGGCACTGCTGAGAGCTCTCCTCACATCACCTTCTGTGGGTCCCAGCCTCAGAGGGCATCCAGCAGGACTGCACACAGCTGATTCTAGGATCTGGATTCAGCACAGTCCAATTAGCTTATTTCCCTCCTACCTCCCAGAGGAGCAAACTTTGCTAACAGAGAGACCATGGTAAGTAAGGCAGCAGACCGCAGGAGCAGGAACAAAGAAAAAAGCCTGTAACGCCTGGCCTTCTTGGTTGGCCCGTAAACACAAGTATATGTGAACTTACACAGTAGAACGCAGAGGCCAGGGTAGGGATTTAGTGTTTGCTGTAGAAGATCAGGATGTGAGATAAAAATTTAAAAAGAAATCCCCTCTAGGTTCACAGATAGGAACAGTCACCATCACAAGGCTCTAGACCTTTACCCCGAAAACCTGTCCACTTTTGAAACCCCTTCCTAATTAGACTCCAAACTGTTGGTTCCTCCCGACTCCGCCCCGCCTCGGTCTCCTAGTCCCTAATAAATGTACTTCCTGTTCTCTCGCTCTCCTGATCCTCTATCCTATGGCTCCCATCAACCAGAGGCAGTGAGTCTTGAGTTTCCAACACTTCCGAGGACTGCCCCAGGGATTACAGGCCAGTGCTCACTTCTGGCAGCAGATGGTGACAGCCTTTCCAACCCTCTGTCCCCAGGTCTCTTTTCCTACCATCTACGTACAGCTCTTGGACTAGGTGCTTAGGGAAAGCTGTTCCTAAAACCAGGACATTTACCACAGAGCTGGACCTCAACTCTGCACCATTCAATCCTTCCCCACCCAGGGCCCACCCCCTCTGATGTGAACAGGACACTCTCTACCTGCACTCACTTCCTTTCCTGCCCACTTTCTCAGCACCAGAGTCACTCTCACACATGTGCTTCTACTCCCCCACATCAGCCCCTTTCACACCTGCCACCAATTGCTGGGGCCTTTCTTAGCCCTGACCCGCTTCCTCTACTCTGGCAATCTATCCTGCCTTACAATCAGTTTTTTGGGAACATGGGCGCCTGCTCCAGGCTCTGACCTCTGAACAGACCCTAGGGGGTTAGCCAATTCTCAAGGTTCTGACCATGTTGCTCCCTTGAACAAATGACAGCAAGCAGAACTTAGAGTTTTAGTGACAGGCAATATAATGTAATGTTAATAAACATAGCTAGAAAGGTGGCCAGGGAGTGAAACCTAAGTCACATGATTCCGCCTAAGTTCTTCCCCTGGTTTCTCAGAGCTCCAATTCCTTGATATTTTCTTATAGGCCTTTCATTTTAAAAGAGATAGCTCACAAAAGTAGTTATGGGGCATTAATGAAATGGTTATTCGTAGCAATGACATAGTCCCACCAGCAGCCCCTTGATCTAGAATGCCCACCTACACTAACTCTGAATACAGACCTTCCCCACCATCATTCCATCCTTCAGGTTCAGTGAGACTTTGTACCACCTTTCCTCTCCTGAAACTTCTTCCAGATTTTGCTGTCTTGTCCTTTTTAAGTTCCTGCCATCCCACTCAAACATTACCGCTGCAGTACCACGTCTTGTCTCTAGATGGTGCACCGGCACCACTTACACTCTAAGAATTGCACTGGCCAACCAAGCAAAGAAGTTCCCACAGGTGGCCAAGTGACTGATTGCATCTGCTGACCCCAATGTATGGCATGCCAGGTGGGAGGGAGGGTAGGAAAAAAAAGAAAAAATAATGTTAACATAGGTTAGAGGGAAAAATGGGTGTTAGGACACTTGCCACTTGATCTCTCGTTATCCCCTGCCTGCCTCAATTTGGGTTCCAAGGTCTTTCCTGAGATCACTTCAGAAGCTCCCATGGAACCACCAACTCAACACTCTTCTGACTTTCAAAGATGTTTGAACACACAATCAGAACTTCTCAATGACTCCCAGTTCACATCTATGGCAAAACTAAACCAAACAGGCCAAAGGTGTGACACTGAACTCGCCTCAGCAGGGCTAGAACTCAGATGGGGCAGCAGCCACTGACTACGGTGGCAGAGGGAGGGGCAGAACCCAGCTCTGGCCCAGCCCGCCTTGCCAGCCTCCTCTCCTACCACACCCCCATATACACCCACATAGAGCTATTTGTAGCCAAACATGCCACGTCGTCCCATGCTGCCTGCCTTTTCGTAAGCTGCTTCCTCTGCCTAAAATGTTCCTCTCCAACCTATTTGAGTCTTCTTTCTGGAAAACTCTAGTTCATCCTGTAAGACTCAGCTTAATTCCTCTCCTCAAAGCCTTTTGGGAGCTATCCCTCCTCTCTGACCCCAAATAAACATTAAGGGTACAGGTCTTCTACTGCACTGTAATGGAGCCTTCTCATTTCTCCCCCTCCACTCTAGGCCTCACGGAGAAGTCTAGGATCCTACAAAGAATTTCTTGGGAATATGTGACAATGGTGCGGGCATGAAAACAGCTGCTCACACAAACCCCGCCCACAACCAAATAACCTGGCAAAAGGGAAGTGCTCCTCTCCAATGCAATACAGAGTGACGTGGAACACAAGAACTCTCTGACTCAGTCTCTCCCAACTCCACAAGTTAGGTCATTATTCGCCCCCTCTCGACTCTGGCCAGTGCTTAGACAGTAGTGTTAGGGCACAGCAACCCTCCGCCTGCTGAGCAGTGCATGCAGAGCCAGAGCTGGAAAGCAGCAGAACTAGGTCACCTGCAAGGAGCTATGACAGCTATGAAGATAACCCAGGAAGTGGCAAAGCTGATCCAATAGCAGTGATTCAGCCCAAGACAAAAGCCTACTTCTCTTATTTGTCTACTTCTCCTACTTACATAAGACATTTCTTTGGAGTACCTGTGACCAGCAAGAGCTGGACCAGAACTGCACCAGCCTGGAACCACACTAGAAAGACAGGACAGTGGTGGAACCACCACCCGTCTGAAGACAGGAAAGCCTACCCAGGACATACCATCAAAACCAAGACTAACAAGAGAGATGGGCATGCCGGCCTTCAGCACATCTCTTTCAAAGTATACAGCCTCCTCAGCCCAGACTAGAAGAGGGCAGTTTCTTGGAACCTAAATCTTTCATTATGAGCCCATCTTGAGGCTAGCCCACTGCTTCTACCTGAGAGGTCTCTGACAACCATCAGGTCACAGTGAAGAAGTTCTTCTTGATGGTACTTCCTGGCAGAGACCTCAGAAGTGTAGGAACAGGACAAGATTGATATCTTTAAGGATTCAGAAAAGACAAACTGTGTCAGCTGGTCCACTGGGTTCTGTAGAGATGGCCAAGCACAAGCCCACAACCTATACAGTCAATAAGAGTAGGTATATCATCTAGTAGCCCAAGCCCAGAGGACTGCATCTGCCACCTACAGATGTATACTGGGCCTCCTTTACCCAGACCTGGTGTACAGCTAGCTCAACACATCATGCCATGCGTTCAACTTCCCTACTATGTGAAGGAACACGGGGTAGCAACCAGCTGGAATATATGGGCTGATGCCAACAACCAAGCCAGAGGACAGGACTCACACTCATAAGGAGGGAAGAAGTCATTGGAATATCAACTCTAAAAGAGGTTCTGGAGCTTTCTGGGAGTTCCCACCTTTAGTGCCTTAGGGACCTTCCTCCTACTCCCAGAAGCAGACCCTCCTGAGAGAGGGCAGCTGACAAGGCCTCACCACTTGCTGCTTTCCACACATGAGCTCATCAAATCCAAATGTTCTCTTCGACCTTGTTCCTGAGGCCCAGGATACCAAGTTAGCAAATGCCACACAGGGAGGCAGTGTTGGGGTCAGGGTTCAAACCTAAGCAGACAAGCTCTGGAATTGCAACATGCAACTCACAGTCACCTGGGAATTTAAGAAGTCAGCTCCAGCTCTGAAGACACAACAGCCTTTCCCTGTAGTGTGCATCCTCGGGCTCAGGCCCCCTGGAGCACGTGCTCCTGAAGGCATAAAAGCTCAGTGGTACAAGGCTCACAGACGGGGGCTGCTGTCAAACACATTATTTACCTATCAGGAGACAAGTACTGGGCCTTTGCCTCATCGATCTGATGCCACAAAAATAAAACCTGGGATA
>NW_022196906.1:100413713-100421000 GCF_008632895.1 Mastomys coucha
GGCCCAGGGTTCAATATTTAGCCCCTCGAAAAAAGAGGGCCCAAGATAGGAAGGATCGTTTCATCCCTATGTGATACATGCGACACACTCACCAAGAGGCTAAGTGACTCACACAGAATCACATTCGGGGAAGCAGCTGGAGCCTTGACTCAGACCTAAAGGGTGAATCCAGAGTCCTCCCCTCACTCCACCTGCCAAGGGCATCTCTGCTGGGCAGAGAGGAGCTCACCTTGTTAGTCCTCTCCTATGTTTAACTTACTACAGAGCTATAGTCTGGCTGCGCCTGGCAGAAAACATCCTCAGGTTAATCAGAGTAGGGACAGCCTGGGCCCTCAGGAAACAGTAGCCTAGCCTGTATTTCCACTGCTCTGTTGAAGAGGTCAGTCCTGGGAAACTTTACCTCATTATCCTTTCTTGGCTCCATCTGACCTACATGGCATAAGAGAAGGTAGCCCTAAACCCCACTGAGTAGTGAGGAGGGTGGTACAGACCCAATTCAGAACTCTTAAAACTCTCAGGCCCACAGACTTGCTTGTTCTAGGCCTTCATTCTCAGTGAACTAATGGAAAGAGAGGAGCAGAGTATTCTGTAAGCTCCGAATGCCAACCATTCCTCCATCGCTCCATGCCTGGGAAAAGCATGGTGCTTGGTAGTAACTGTGAGCAGCAGATCCCCTCTTGCCCAGGCTACGTAAACACAACTAGCAACCACACCCTTTTGCCTCACCTCCCACAATGGTAGACTGGCAGGTTGTAGAAGTCGCAAACAGCAGAGGAGGAAATGTGGGAGGCAGGACAAGAGGCGGCAGATAGGGCAGAGCTACAGGACCGGTGACAGCACCTAGCTGCAAAGGCCTATGTGTAGGCCACAGCAGTCAGGATGTCGTGAAGCCTGCAGGGTCCTCCCAGTTCCTCATTTCCCTCCAACAAAGAAGGCTCCCAGAGGAATTAATCTCAGCAGAGAAGGCTGAAGTCAGTTTTCAACTCTCTAGTATCCAACTTAGGAATAGGGCTGAGGCACAACAGTGCTTCCTGGCCAGGACCCTTCTCTAGTGGGTGGTAGTGTGAACCATTAGCTGTGGGAAGTAGGGCAGGCCTGTGAGTGCGGCCTCGAGAACTCACTCCTACCCACCAGCTACCTTGAAGAGGAAATGGCCTGTATTTCATGAACGTTGGCCAATGTTGAGAGAGCAACACCTGTGATCTATATCCAGGCTTGTCCACTTTCTGACATGTTGCCTCCCTGTACCCTTTACCCCCAACTATGTCAAGGCTTTCGGGGTCAGAAGGAAATCCTTCCTCCTGCCTCACAGAAACCGTCAGTTCAGAACTCAGTTTCCTCCCATGCAAGATTCTAGGACTTGGGGCACAAGCAGCAAATGGTATGAAAGAACTTACAGCAAATGTTACTGTCCTGCCTTGGGGGTACTGCCTCTTCTGCTACTGTCTAGACCCATATCAAACAAAGTAGAACTTCCCTAAGGCTCTCTCAGGAACCATTTTCCCTCTGCATAGCTTGGACTAGGAACAGTCATGTCTAGGGAGCTGTCAGCTTATACCTCAGAAGAGTGAACAATATCTAAAACCAAATCTCTAATCTAGCTACCTCACTATTCTACTCATAACCTGAAAGAGCATCACTTCCGCCCACACTCACTGAGAAGACCATCTGTGCTGTACTGTGTCAGTGGGATTAGTGGTGGTACACCCAAGAGGTCAGCCTAGATCCTCTTTCCCCATATCTAAATCCAAGATGGTCACTGGTAGTAGAGGCAGCTAGAAGTGACAAACATGGGTTCTCAACTCTTCTACGGAAGAAACAAGATCTCATCTCTAGTACCTCCAGGTTCCTGAAACCTTCATCCCAAGTAGTTTTGCAGCCTACGTGTTCAGCAACTACACCTCATGGTGTCCATGGTGCCCGGGTGTCAAGCCGAGCCAGGACTTAACTACTTGACTAAAGCAAAAAAGGTTAGTAGCCCACTCATGCTCTCTTCACCAGTCTTCTCCCCCACCATATCGCTGCAGACCTATTATACCTATTACAGTATCAGAATGTGGACCACCAGGTAGCCAGATAGATGGCTGTGAACCCCTGAATCCTGGGAGTTCACGATTCCCTAGACCTTTGCAATGGTCACTGGACAAGACAATATCTAGCTCAGGAGCACACAGAGTCCCAAGTGTCTCTGTGTCACCCCAAGTGCATGCCAAGGTAATAGCCTGCTCTCGTGGGTATCTTCTAGATTGACCAAGTTAGGGAAATGCAGAGTCGAGGTGGCCACTTTAACCTCTTCATTCATCTTCTAGGCTGACCAGATATCCACTGCCAGGTCAGTCATGAGAGTTTCACCACCCTTTCCTGTTAAACACCTGTCGAGAGCCATGTGGTGGGGTGCCTCACGGCTATTACTGACTTGAATCCTTGCCAGCCTATCTATGAAGCAAGTGAGTATTTTTTCAGGATACTGCAGAGGAAAAAACAGAAGTGCCTAAGATCACACTGCAAAAAGTAGTAAGACACAATCAGAATCCAGACTCCCAGCTTTAAGGCTAGATTTACTCTGAGAACTCTCTGAATTTTCCCCGAAGGCTTGTAGGGCACTCTTCCTAAACCCCCAACTCAAACCTCTCTGGACACTAAATCCGGGGTCTTGTGAAATCATCTACATGGAGCTGACTGCCAGGTCTAATTCATGTTCAGAGTGCAGGTGTAGGGCAGAACCTGGCCAAGAGGGGGGAAGCAGGACACCCTACTTCACCTAGTGTCCCAGTGAGGCCTTGTGAGCAGGCAGTGTATAGGGTTCATTCACTTGAGCTTTCCAGGCAAAAAAATCCAGGCTGAAGAGTCCAAATAAAAATTCCCCAGGGCTTAGTTTGGCATGGCTCAAAAACTGAGGCTAAAACAGCCCTTGGCAGAGGTGCCGGCCCAGCCAGCTGTGGGTAGCACCACCCCACAGCACAGCAGGAAACTACATTGGCAAGCCCTGACTCACTGCAGGCTTTAGCACAGCCAGACGCCTACTAGATGCCAGTGTTGCTGGTTTAATCTCTGACCCCAGCATCCCTGGGCTTTCTGAGTAGCTCATTTGGCTTCACTTGGCCCTCTCCCAACAGGTAGCTTGAAGTCTATAGAAAAGCCTGCCACTGGGTGGGAGAGCGGCATGGTGACCAGAGAGGTGGGAGTCCAAGCCTCACGCCCAGAAACTGCCCTCTCAGCCCTCAAGAGCCCATAGCCCTAGCACGAGCTGAGAAATGAAAAGTAGACAGAAAGGACTTAACTCTAGAGAATGGCCTAAGAGCATGGCCTCAGATGGAGATAGGAGAAGGAAGGACAGCAAAAGACAGAACCAAGGTCCAGAGAGAAGCCAGGGTTTACTGCATCAGAAACCCTTGAATAGACATGAGCAAAGGGGCACAGATATGGGCAAGTACAAAGCTTCAGGATGCCTACAAACAGGTTAAATCTGGAAGGGGCTTTAAAGCTTTAAGAGAAGGCAACTGCAGGACCAGCTTAGATTTCCCTGTCCTTCACTCAGAAAATCAAACTCTCCTGGCCCAGGCTCATCAAAGAGGTAGAAGCCCATGGAGGCTCCTTACCGTATGGGGGTTGTCATAGTAGACAGCGATGGAACGGAGCTTGGGAGAGATGCTGCAGCTCTCCGTGAAAAGGTATCCAGTGTCACCATAGGACCCCACATGGAACTTGTAGGCCATAGTTATGTTGCGGATTGGGGGTGATCCAGCACTCACTGTCACCCCAGTCAGCAGTCCTGAATAACCAGCAAAGGCCAGCAGCGTCAGCAGCAACAGCAGAGTCAGGGCCCCAATCAGGCCCAGGAGTAGGAGATCCGGCATGGTTCTGGGACTCCCTCTCAGCACCCCAAGGCAGCTGCAAAGGAGACACAAGGGGGAGGAGGCTGGTAGCCTGCTCTAACCCGGCCTGCCTGCCAGTTCTGCCTTAGTGCTCTGACCCAGGAGGGGGAGGGGCCATGGGTATTTACACACAGTGACCTAGAAGGGAACTACAAAAGATGACTGAAGCCACAAGCCTTTTTATTTCTTAATCACAGCCATTGAAGCTCCTGGCACAGCTGTGCCTGGTGCTAGCAGCCCTGCTCATACCCGGGGAAACTGAGTCATACTCCAGGCTCTGACCAGACAGGAAATATCCCCCTCCTTTGCCTCTTCCTTCCTATAGTTGAGCCACACTGCCAGCCCAATACCTCAAGCCTCATGAACTACCTCAGTGAGAGAGTGAGAGAGGGGGGTGGGGTGGGGTGGGGGTGGGAGAGAGAAGAGACACCTGACAGGTGTGGGGTTCAAGAGAGGACAGACAGGTGTGGGGTTCAAACACTGCTTAATACACAGTGTGCCATAAAGAATGAAACCCCAGGGAGATAGGAACCACAAGAAGAAAATCCATGGTTTTGTTTGTTTGTTTGTTTGTTTTGTTTTGCTTTGTTGGATCCATCTGGTCTCTAGGGACCTCTCTTTCCAACAGTATAGCTATCCAAAACTACAGGAGACCAAATCAAAACAGCCTGAGAGGCCAGAACAAAGTCCAACCTGGGCTTCCAAGACTTGAACCACCAATGCTAATAAGCTTCATTCCACTTTTGCCAGCCCACAAAGACTGGAAACAAAGGAATGGGAAGAAAAGGCTGTTAGAAGTGAAAACACAAGAGAGGGGAAAGTAGGAGTTACTCCTAACAGACAGAGTCTACAGGAATAAGCCCAGGATTAACACGGAAGCCTGTGGGAAGCACTCTAGGCAGACTCTTACAGAGAGTGTCATTTGAGTAGCCCAGGATCAGGGCACACAGAAGAACATTTAAAAAGAAAGAGAAACATAAACACCGCTAAGGAAACCCTCTTAGTCTAGATATTTAAAATTCCCATTTAAGAAACTGTAAGACAGCAGGTAAGGGTGCCTACTGCCAAGCCTGACAACCCGAGTTCAAGCCCAGAGCCCACACAGGGTGGGGAGGAGGGAACCCACACCACTCCCTTAAGTTATTCTCTGACCTGCACACCACCCACATATTGTTTTAAAGGGCTGGGGAGATGGGTCAGCAGTACACAACACTGGCTGCTCTTCTAGAGGACTCAGGTTCAATTCCTAGCATCTACATGGTGGCTAACAACTGTAACTCTAGTTCCAGAGGATCCAAAACCCCCTTCTAGTCTCCATGGGCTTCAGGCATGCAAGTGATACACAGGCACCTATGTAGGTAAAACACACATCTATACACATAAAAAATAAGCTTAAAAAATTCCATTTAAAAAGTAATGAGGTACTGGGCAATGGTGGTGCCACACACCTTTAATCCAAGCACTTGGGACGCAGAGGCAGGTAGATTTCTGAGTTCAAGGCCAGCCTGGTCTACAGAGTGAGTTCCAGGACAGCCAGGGCTATACAGAGAAACCCTGTCTCAAAAAACCAAAAGAAAAAGAAAACTTAGCTCTATCGATATATGAAGACTCTGAGTGTAAGATATGTTAAAATCTTTTTTTAGAGTCAATGAGCACACAGAACTGGCCTTACATAGAAGCCAACTCTGGTGTCAGGACATTCCCACTGGGCCCCTCATTCATCCTGTAGGCCTGCTTGTCAGCTTCATTATCTTTCCTGTCTGCCCTCTCTGCCCTACTCATCCTACCTCTTGTTGGTTTCATTCTTCTCTTCTCTGATAATGATACCAAATCTTCCACTTGCTCTTGATATAGGCAAGGCACTGTCTGAATGTTGAAACTCAGCTACTTCACTAATCCTCAAAAGAAAGGTAGGTACACATCAGGGCACCCGCGGTTGGAGGTCAAGATTCTTGCCCAAGGTCACACAGATTCATATTACCCTGAGCCACCTGGACCAAAACACAGGCAATGGGAAGCCAAACGGGTCTAACCACAGTCCACTGACAGTTTTCCCTCCTCTGGTTTCCAAAATGGCACTTTACTTCATCCAAGATGGACCTCGATGATCTCAAGGCTAGAAGCTCTCAATATCTAGGCCCTAGCCTGTCTTGGGAGTGACAAGCATTGCCACACACATTTCTGTTGTAAGGGAACTTAGCTCCCAACCTTTCTCTTCCTTCCACTTCCCAAACTGTTCAGAAAAGAGGGGATATGGTTCTGCCCGTCCCCAGAGCTTTGGTCAGCCTAGGAAGGAGAAGCAAAGCAAATTTCCCCACACCCAAGAGAGAAAGGCAAGGACAGGGGATGGGAAGGCTCACCTAAAAAAGCCAGGCTCACTTTTAGCAACTCATAGCATCCAGTCCGGCAGGGCTCCAGGACTCTGGCGCTGGGGGGGCAGAAAGGAACAGTCATCCCACCCTGGACACAGGTAGTGAGCAAAGCAGGCCCTGAGCACTCCAGTTCCAGGGAAAACCCACAGAACGGGACCCCCCCACACCCTCCTCCGTCTACAAACGAGCCAACCCCACCCTCAGGTCTCGCGGGGAAACCAGGCCAAGTCCAACTTCACAACGTCATGCCTCTGATCTTCACTGGGCCCAACTACCACACTTGGCGCCAACGCAGCCCCTGCTGCTGACCTTGGGCCCTCTCTTGGGCCTCAGTTTCCACTAACGTCAGAGGTGCCGGGCAGATGACTTCCTTGGCCCGCAAAGAGTTGGAGTAGAGGCTCCGCTCAGGCTTCCGGAGGCCGCTCACGTGCGCTCTGCGGAGGGCCGGGCCCTTAAAGGGACCTGCGCCGGCGAGCAACTGTGAGGTGGGGGTAGGGTGGGGTGGTTGGGGTCGCCGCTTCGTGTGGTCGGCTTCCAGCCCCGCGCGCTCGCCCCACCGCCCCATGCACCTCTGCAACCGGAGACAACGCTAAAGTTTGCAGCCGCGGCGAGGCGCGCGGCCGCAGCAAGCGCTGCTGAAAGGTGAGCCCCGCCCGTTCCCCCTCTAGTCCCACCGACCCAGGACGTTCCCGCAGCCAGCACCGAGGCAGGGTCCGCGCCGAGAGGTCAGGACCGCCTCACCGTCGCCTGCAGGCCCGGGAACCGAACGCCGTGCAGAGGGCGGCTCAGGCCGCGGGGAGCGGGCGGGAAGGGATGAGGGGAACCCAGGTAGACACCCCGCCCCGAACGCCTTGCCTCTGGCCCCGCCCTCACCTCGGCGGCGGCGGCCCCAGGGACTCGGACCGGCGCCTGAGGAAGATGGGGCTCGGTCGTGGAGCCTGCGTGCGGCTGGCCCCTCACGCTCGCTCCGCCCCTTTCGTGGCGGGACGTGACCGTGGCTGTGGGCGCGTGCGCTCCAGATTTGGAGGGCGGAGGCCCGC